>NC_085863.1:16794493-16796993 GCF_034702125.1 Engraulis encrasicolus | reverse complement strand
CTCCATGCTTCCATGGCTGGACTGGCCATATGACATACAGGGCATTTGCCCGGTGGACTGTTTGTGATTTCTGGGCCTGGCCTCCCCCTCAGGGCCGGATTAAGGTGAACTGGGGCCCCTAGGCTACAGGTTGCTGTGCCCCCCCCCCCCCCCCAGAAGGCATATTTCGCAACAAATTGACATTGACAGTGTCATCATTACGAGCTAGAAATTATAGATAAAATGCCTACCAATTATACACTTATTTACATTGATTTGTAAATATTGCATCTTGTCACAATTCTGCAATTTTCCACGTTGGGCCTATCAGGGGGGCCCCCTGGCAGGCTGCAGCCATATCTAGTCTGCGCATTAGTCTGGCCCTGCTCCCCCTCCCTCATGTTATCAGTCCTCATACTACCGCTACAGAGACTTCTTCAGGTAGCGATTATAAACGGAGGATTTTGGCTGTTTGGCGGTCAACATAGCTCATATTAGATCAGTGGTTCTCAACTGGAACAGCCTTGGGACCCACCATTTTCCACTCTCATTCGGTCGCGACCCAATTTTTTTCGCGTTCAATTCAATTCAATGTAATTCAATGCAATTCTCAAAATGTAACCAAGACTCGAATGACTGGTTGCACGCTATCTATCTCGCATAAATATTCAGATTGTATCTATGACAACAGATGACACGGAGTTCACTACCCTATCAAAATAAGTTGTCAATTGTTGCAGGAAAAGTTGGATTTTTTTTTTTTAGAATTACGATTTTTTTTACACCAAGGCTCCGCGACCCAAATTTGGGTCGCGGCCCACCAGTTGAGAAACACTGCCTTAGATTATTTGATGTCCTCATATGCTTGGATGCCTGGTGCACTAGTCTCTGCTGAAAATGCCCAACACAGTTTTTTTTTGCTATCCCAGGCCTTTCCCTCTCCTCCCCAACCTCAAGCTCCCTCACCCCACCTTACCCTTCCACCGCTGGCTGGGTCTGAAACATGCACAGCACCCCCTCCCCCACCCCCACCCCCCTGCTAGCTCATGGCGGTGAGGTGTGTTTGTGTTGTAGCCGCCCAGGCGTGAAATGGAGACCAGGTAGACTCACTCCGGCTCCGGCCCAGTCAGGCTGAAGAGATGAGCAGGCCAACACAGGGCCTCAAGTTCTTTCTTCTCCCTCTGTTTCTCTGTCTGTCTCTCTCTCTCTCTCCCGCTCTCTCCCTCTCATTCTTTCTCTGTCATTCTCTCTCACAAGCTCTCTAACTCCCACTGTCTCTCTCACTCTCTCGTTCATTCTCTGTCATTCTCATCATTCTCTGCCTCTCTCTGTTACTCTTTCTCTCTCTCTCTCTGTCTTGCTCTTTCACTGGTATTCTTGCTGACTACCTCTCTCTCTCTCTCTCTCTCTCTATCTCTCTCTCTCTCTCTCTCTCTCTCTCTCTCTCTCTCTCTCTCTCTCTCTCTCTCTCTCTCTCTCTCTCTCTCTCTCTCTCTCTCTCTCTCTCTCTCTCTCACACACACACACACACACTCTCCATCCATCCATCCATCCATCCATCCATTCATCCATCCATTCATCCAATAATCACTCCTCCTTATTGATTCCTCCCCGGTGCGCTACTGCAGCCAGGGGAATATGAGGACTGGCTGGCCGATTGACCCGCCTGCTGAAGTTCAAAGGTTGATGGCTGAACCTTGGCTGACTCGCACACACTGCTTTGCAGGAGGACAAAGAGCATGACTACACACACACACACACACACACACACACACACACACACACACACACACACACACACACACACACACACACACACACACACACACACACACACACACACACACACACACACATGCACGTACACATGCACGTACACATGTACGCACACACACACACACACACACACACACACACACACACACACACACACACACACACACACGCACTTGTGCGTGTACACATACACACACAGACACACACACACACACACACACACACACACACACACACACACACACACACACACACACACACACATGCATACATGTACGCATGTGTGATGTTGCCAATACACACACACACACACACACACACACACACACACACACACACACACACACACACACACACACACACACACAGACACACACACAGACACACACACACATGCACATGCTACACGCTACACGTTAGTCAATTGCAGCACATTTTATATTCTTATTATCTTTTTTATAAGTGTATATGAAATGCTACAATCTTACGGTCTAATGTTTCATACTTAATCTTAATTATTCAACTTCTGCAAGACGTCTGTTAAGGTAAACGTATTTTTCTTTGTTTAATTTAGTTTTTAGTTACCAATTAGATTGGAGTTTTACAGCCCATTCTCGCAATCAATACAATGCAATCTAGAAAACAAAATGAACTCTGCCTTTTTACATCTACCTTAACCCCTTAGTGCAGAGCCTATGTTATAACCTTTCTGTCACCAGAATTGTAATGGCTATGTCTTCATCTG
>NC_085863.1:16781993-16789493 GCF_034702125.1 Engraulis encrasicolus | reverse complement strand
GACATGGCACGGAAAGGCAGGCACGACATGGTAAGTTTAGAGAATCTGATAGAGGCAGAGCAATAGATAGAGAAGCGCTACAGATATGCCATTTGATCCTAAGGACATTCCTCCGACAAAACTGCCGGCAAACATATGGTCAAATATGGCCGACCTCGCAGTCCCATTCAGTTTTGCACAGCATTCGCCGTGTTCCAGATGTAGCGTTCATTTCCATTGAGTATCATTGGGGAATCGATATAATAGTCAGCCAGTCAAGACCCTAAAATAAATGTTTGATGGCATTTTTTGTTAAAAGTTGGCAACCATGGCAGAAGTTATCAGCATGGGCTAAGGTTTCAGAATCACCTGGTTGCCAACCTGGAACTTGACCTTTAAGGTCAAATATGAAGGTCAAAAGGTCAACCACGGTCAAATAACAGTGTTATTTAGTTGCTTTAAAAAAAAAAAAAATGATGTTAAAAGTGGGCAACCATGCCAGAAGTCATCAGCATGGACTAGGGATTCAGAATCAACTTGTTTCCAACACGGAACTTGACCTTTAGGGTCAAATTTGAAGGTCAAAAGGTCAGAAACAATGTATTTTCTGGTTAGTCTATTTTGGGAACTGTATATTCATGGAATTCTTTTTCAAATGTCAGCAACCATGCTAGATGTTATCAGCATGGCCAAAGGTTTCAGAATCACCTGGTTGCCAACATGGAACTTGACCTTTAAGGTCAAATTTGAATGTCAAAAACAATGCATTTTCTGGTTTGCCTTTTTGGAGGGGGCTTCATATCGATGGAATTATTTTTCAAAAGTTGACAATCATGCTAGAAGTTATCAGTATGGACACAGTCCACTGTCAGAAAACCCCAAATGCAGCTTTTGACAGCGCTGTCCGCTTCGGGAGAAACCTCATCAAAACAGTGTTTTATTTTCTTTAATATTATTTGTTACAATACTTTCACTCACCTAAAATGATTTAAATAATGAGAAATATCTCCTGCGTGCATTTTATGAACATGCATTTTATGAAAGCACATCACAAAAACCCAAAACATTTTTTTTAACCTCAGTTGACCTTTTGACCTTCAAATTTGACCTTAAAGGTCAGTTCTATGCTGGCAACCATGGACCATGAAACCTTCGTCCATGCTGATAACTTCTAGCATGATTGTTAACTTTTGAAAAAGAATTCCATGGATATGAAGCCCCCCCAAAAAAGGCAAACCAGAAAATGCATTGTTTTTGACATTCAAATTTGACCTTAAAGGTCAAGTTCCATGTTGGCAACCAGGTGATTCCTAAACTTTAGTCCGTGCTGATAACTTCTGGTATGGTTGCCAACTTTTAACAAACAAGGCCATCAAAAGTGTATTTACGCACCTTAGCTGCTGGTGGCAGGCTGACTAACCATTTTTGCACATTTCAAAGCAAGCAATTTCAACTAATCACTTGACCTAAAAATGGTAACTTGTGTCACAACAAAAACAGAATGGCCAAATTTGTAGAATTAGTACACGTAACCTAGCCATTCTAACACAAACCAATAGCAGAGATGGATTTATCTGGAACCACTGAGGCTAGCATAAAACCACGTAAACCCACGTGACCAGAGATCATAGACTGCGTCAACTCCTCTCTATCTACCGCTCTGGATAGCAGTTCAGTGTGCTTACCAAAATTAACCCTTTCATGTAGAGGCATTATTTAAAGCTTATTGCCACCAAAATGGTGATTACCATGTCAGTCAGTCATTACAGTAATAGGTTACTTAACCCCCGCTATTCGTCAACCCATGCCCTCAATGTTTCCTTAATTTCCCCCCGGGGATCAATAAAGTTACTCTACTACTATTTTAGGTCATTTCACTGGCAGGAGAAGGCTAGCCTGGTCCTGACCATCCCATAACACTACCATTTCATTTCGGATTCATGATCTGGAGGTTGTATGATCTGACGCGATTGCAGGACGCAAAGTTTGCACTGAGCTCCGGTTTGAAATGATTGGACAGCTCTCACCCAATCGCCGACAGTTACTGAACAATAACATAGTGCAAGTGTTTACGTCATCGTCACGAGTGTCCTCCCTCTTTCGCCCCCCCAAACCTGTCTCTTCGCTTATTGGCCGTTTTCTGGGGAGGGTTGGCCGGCCAAATCCTACTGCTCAACATCGCTCCACAAGTCTCTTGGCGGAAGTACCTGTATGTAGGATGGCGTGCAAGGCTAGGAGAAGGCACGACATGGCACGGAAAGGCTAACCTGACTCTCGCGCAGATGGATTGTCATCCATCTGGAATTATGGTGGTAACCAAGCTGTTCTAGCCCGTGGGTGTATTAAAAAAAAGCTCGAACGTGATTGGAGAAATTAGGTAACAGTGACGTACTACTTCAACCAATCACATCGAAACGGGCCGTGACGTAGTTGTCTGCGACGCGCGATAGAAGCCACAACAGAGCAGTTAGCATGTTGACAGTAGTTCCAGTCCAGCTAGCATGTGTATAGTGGATCATTGGTGGCGTTTGAACGGCAAGCCGCCTGTGGTATGCCACCTGTGTCCGACATCTGACCACTGACGGTTACAAAATACACAAGGCATCGGTGGATTTTGGTTGGCAATCCGACATAGTGCACGAATACTCTGTCTGCACTGTCCAAACAGCGGCATGCTACCAGCCCCTAGCACCAATGGAGGAGGACCGCCTACTTGTTAGACTACCTCTGCGCCTACTCATTTGGTGCCATCGTTTGCATCAGATAAATCACAACAAAGATATGGTAAGTTAGATGTCTTGAAATGGCTATATTTTCTTTTAGTGAACACATCATGGGCATGGGTTTGTCAGTTTCTGACGGGGTGATAAATATTGCAGACAAAACGGACGTCTGCTTGCCTGCACAACCAATGTGACATGTGTTGATGAATACAACTTAATCAAGTATGTGTATTTCGCTGAAAATGATTACCGATAAAGTGTTATTCCGACAAAAATTGCCAGCCAGCATTAACTACTCCCGGTGTGCACGATTAACTCCGGGTCCGATTAACTTGGATGGCATGATGAAGAGCTGTTCACGTCAGACAAGACAGGATGGGGCGTTTCTATTATACACTTTGGAAACTGCATTACGGTTCGACGAGACGAGCATGCCGTCGCACTTTTTCCGTTGTTATTGTGCGCGATTGTATTCTCAAACACTTCAGCTGTGGTCAATTCAAATAGTCGATTCTTGAGTGTGCTAAGCACTTCGAGAAGTTGTAGGTGACCATCCCTAGTTGATCGGACGACGAAGTTAATCGTGCTCACCGTCATAAGCTGGGACACACACACACACTGTGCCATTGTGAATTGATCAATGGTGATTTTTCTCTCTCTCTCTCTCTCTCTCTCTCTCTCTCTCTCCATTATTAGGTAACCCAAGACCCACGGTTATATAAGGTATGTCTGATTTATTACATCCATTGGTAGGGCAGAGGCAAAGAGTACATTACTGAAGCAAGCAAAGCCGTATTGTTAAGGGGTGTAAAACCCATTTGTGTAAACAATTAGTTTTTTTCATCAGGGTGGGAATGTGAAATGACTGAGAACCTTATTATCAAGGTAAATAGGACCCTTGTTGACCTCACCTGTACCTGTGGCCTTGGAAGGTGTCCAATGTTACATGTTTGAATTCTTAGTAAGAATAACTGAAAAGTATATGTGCTGTCCTGCACCCCTATCCACCTAAACCTACATTAATTTCTACATTAAGAGACTGTACTCCTCCTCATAACATTACAGTTGACAGACGCTTTTGATCAAAGTGATGTACAAGGGCAGTAATGCAACATGTGGGTGGAAAATACTCTGTACACAGAGTAAGTAGCCTACCCTGTTGTTAATGAACTTTAAGTCACCTAGAAATATTTTAAAAGGTGTTGCAATCAATTCCCGTGTTATTTTTGTTCAAAACCTTGTATGTAGCCACAATTGTCACACATAACCTTCTGAAATGTTTGTCTAATATACTTCTTATACTTCATTTCCCTGTGTCTGACGCCAGGAGGTGTATGAAGAAACGACAGCATAGAGGACCCAGCACATCCCCTCACAGATTCCATGCCTTTCAAAATATCAGAACAAGATGTCAAGGCATTTCCCTTAAAGAACTTACATTTCAGGAGTGTGTCACCATTTGGGTTTTCATTTTGTACAATACATCACCTATCACCAAGAACGCTACATTTTGTAAGCTATGTTTCCTGCATTGCCAGTAACCAATATTTAAAAGAAAAAAGAATGTGTATATATAAATTGATATCTTATTTGTCATTATTTACACTTTCATTACTGTACATTGAGAAAAAAATAGACAGTGTTTTCTTTTCACAATAAAATTGTATTTACATTTGTTCCAATTACTTGTGTACACCATTATTTACACCATTTGTTGTTCAATATTCGATTCGATATTGTGACAAGATTCCACTTCTTTGTTCCCAATGGATGATGGTTAGATTCTGAACTAATGCTGTGTTACATGTTCCATTATGTCTATGAATCTGTCATTAGGGAGAGTCAGTCACAAAAAGCCTCACTCACAACCAGTAGCATGAAGTACCTTAAAACCATAGGTTATTTGTAACTGATGTCAAATGTAAGGACTGTGGTTGACTGCTGCCTCATTAGGCTTTGTATAATGAAAGTGGCACGTCTGGTATTTAAGTACACATATTCTGTACAGCTGTCAGCAGACCCTGATAACATTTCCAACTTTTCAGTAACGTCTAGATCTTGGTGGGGTAGTGTAGTGTAGATTCTGACTATACGCATGTGGTTGTACAGGCGAATTTTGAAACCGGCTCAACACAGAAGACCAAAGAAATGGAATTGTGGTAGGTGCAACACGTATGACCTGGCTGGCTCCAAACTTGTGGTGCACATGCCCTGTGTGCCAGCCATTACTGAACTCACTGTCTTGTCTACCTAGAGTGTTCATTTGATGGTTTACAACAGTACAAGTGAGGGAAGAGCCTAATTCAAATTCCACTGTACATGTGTAGCAGCTGGATGACCCGGTCTGTGATGACAATCCCAGCAGACGCTGCCAACGCCATGACTTGCCTACCTGAAAACAACACACATAATGTTAAAATAGAATCTGCAAACAAGGCAACTGTAATTCTAAAGACTCTATAGGCCTAGTATCTGCATTTTAATTCATACCTATTTAAGGCTCAGACCTGAACAGCAGTAGGCTACTATTACTTAGTTTTAAATTTACTGCTGACAGGGAGAGTTGGGGTCCTTGCCAGTAGCTGGTGAGTGACAGGCCTCACAGCCTGTTTTTATTCCAGTACCCTCTTGTGTTAATTCTGTTTCCACGCGAAGTGGGTCTCTTAAGTCTTAACCATGCAAAATCTGTGATTAGTTTAGTCTTTACCATCGAAACAGGTTAACAACTAGGGCAAGAAGTGAAAAGGGGAAGCCCACAGACCTATATCAATATGTATAGATCTGTGGGGAAGCCATCGTGGTGAAGTCAGAATGTCGTCGTGAAATAAACATTCCATCTCTCACATGCAGACGTTTTGGGACATGCTGCATTGACAGCGACCACGGGGGATAGTACATTTAATTTAACACGAACTTAGCATAAACAAATTGGTCTGAATGTGCTTGGCATAATATTATGATCAACAGCACTCAGTCACCATAGCATGCGAGGTCTGGAAATGAGGCTCGTACAATATTGAATTACCGGCACTATGGGGGCATTCACAGTTGTAGCCTACCATGTCAGTCAGTTTCACACACATCAAAAACACGTTAGAAACAACCAAGAGGTTTTCACTCACCATTTATATGTGGCATAGACCTCTCGACTAAAATCCCCACTTAAAGTTGGTATTGTAAACAGTTGAGGACTGAACATCGCTGCGCTGTAGACCTGCTCATTCAGTGGATCATTGGAAGAAGAGCGAGAACGTTCTTGCCACCAACTAATTCCTTGTTTTCTGTTCCTCTTTCAAAGAATGAATGCTTGGTAGTTTTGGTAACACTTGAAATCGCTGAGTTCATACAGTATGCAGGCCGCAGTTGTTGTGTTAGCCACTGACTGTGGGGTGTGCTAGCAGCAGTGTTGTCGCGCAAGATGCTACGTCATACCCGTCAACACCTCACTCCACGATGATTGGATCTAGGCATAAAGGCGGGCTCATTGACATTGTCCAATGGTCGGGGCACGTTTATTTTCTACTCGAGGACTTCGGGCTCGACAAGGCTGAACCAGACCCCTGTGCAAGCTCACGAAGTGTAACGAAGATGCACGAAGCACTCGGGGTCTCGCGAGAGCCAGGCTACGGAAAGGCAGGCACGACATGGTAAATAGTAAGTAAAGTATTTGTATAACACATTTCATTGCGACAATTCAATGTGCTTATCAAAAATCAACCCTTTAATGCAGATGCACTGTTACAGTATAACCTCATTGGCACCAAAATTGTTATGGCCATGTCCTAATATGTTACTTACCAGCCTGATCTTCAAATATTCCGTGCTCCTGGACACGGATGTTAAGGACACAAAATCTGTGTCCAGGAGCACGGATTTTGCCCAAATTCAGTGCTCCTGGACACGGAATTGTTTTCCGTGCTCCTGGACATGGAATTGTTTTCCCTGATGGGCACATGGAAGTGCTTTCTATAGGCTATTACCACAGCAGTGTTAACTCTATCATTAGAAAATACATACCAAATGCTAATCCTAAACAAAATAATGCTATAGCAATTTAAGTTGTGCCCTGACCAAAACATTCCCTAACCTTAACCTGTCATTAAATACATATTTTTGAGAAATACCTTCTCCAGTTGGTCGCTAGGCTATCAAATTCATATAATGAATGAAAGAAAACTAGCTGTGCCCAGACCAAGGCAATCCCTAACCCTAACCTGTCAGTAAGAAATGTTTTTTTTGAGAAAGAATATATTTGAAATTAGAAAAATCCTGAGAAAACACAAGACTGTGGAAACATAGAGCTGTGGGAGTATAGAGAGAGCACTTCTGTGTGTCCATCACGGAAAATAATTCCGTGTCCAGGAGCACAGAATTTTGGCAAAATCCGTGCTCCTGGACACGGATTTTGTGTCCTTAACATCCGTGTCCAGGAGCACGGAATTTTTGAAGATCATGTTGCACTTACGACAGCAATGTTAGTATGACATAGTTAAGATTTTTTAGCAAATAGTGAATGGGATCACCAGCTATCCCATCTGCATAAAAGGGCTATAAAGAGAAGAACAGAAATGTGATTTAATATACTGTATTACTATACAGTATATTGCATTACTACCCAGCATCTTAAAGGATAGGACCTGTCCTATTTTGGTATCCTTAGTGTCACTACACACATGCACGTACAGTATAATGACAATTACTCTCGCTCAGCGTCACAACGTGTGTGACTTAAAGCAACCCGGTATTTTTGACATAGGACCCTATTTCCTAGTTAGTCTGTGGCTATGTCTCAAATCAC
>NC_085863.1:16769493-16771993 GCF_034702125.1 Engraulis encrasicolus | reverse complement strand
TTTAAGCCAAAAGTGCCCTGGCCCTATTTCTCTTCCCAGTGGGCCCTGCACCCTCGTGGGCCCTATTTTCAGAAATGTTTTTATTTTTTTAAATCTGCACTGCGCACAGTTCTACACCGCGAATGAAGAGGGGGAGCCCTTAAAGTCAAAAGTGCCCGGGCCCTATGTTTCCCCCAGTCCAGTCCAGTCCAGCCCTGACCGTCAGCACCGATGCTATTGGACATGATGTCCATAATGTCTTCCCACTAGGGCTGGGCGGTTTTGGAAAAAAATAGCATCACGGTTTTCTTGATGAAAATTGAGATCACGGTTTTCTGCACGGTTTTTTGATATGCGACGATTTCCCCCCAAATCTTAATCTTTCTGAGGAAAAGATCTCAAATTAAATGTTAAAATGAGATAAAATCATGAATTTAAATTAATTTCCATTTATATTTTATCATTTTTTCATTCAATAATATTTTCTATAATTTATAGTTTATATTTCCCTATCCAACAAAGTCTCAAATTAGAGAAAATGCAGCATTTCATAAAATAACCTAAAATCTTGACCAGGGTGCCATAGATTTTTCAAGGAAGAAGGGTTAAATGATTATAAGCAGCTGTTTTGGGCTTTTTTCCAAGACAGCCCAAAACAGCTTATTTTGTTCTACACCTGGCAACACTAATTGCTTATTTGTCGTTCTAACCCTGGCAACACATCCGGCGTGTTGCGCTGCCGCTGGACTAGCGAGTAAACAACAGTGGGACAGAAACGAAACAAACGGATTTACTTGACATTGTGTGCATATTGTCTTTGAATTAAAGTCCAAATCCAACGTAGAAGGTATTTTGTCTGGTAGTTTGTGTCATATTGCGATGTGTTTCGCTCCTATTTTGCCCCCAAATCATTTCAAACAAATATTGCAATGTAGCAATGTATCTTGTCTGGCCATTGCATTTGAAAGCTATGCTACTTTAGCTTATAAGCGGTCTTAACAGCAGTGCGGGGCACACAGTTGGGATGGTAATTTAATACAGTTAAGAATCAGATAACTGTTGTAGCCTGTTAACATAGCACCACATAGAATTGCCTTTTATTTAACTTTGTGAGATCAAAAGTAGGCTAAATGAATTGAAATGTTTGTCATGATTCATCCATGCCATGTGTGTTCATCATGTTTCACTAGCCTCTAGTGCGTAACCAATTATTTTATTAGTTCAATCAACATCTTACATTGTGGTGACACGTAGAACAGCAACAACAGTGGAGTTGAAATGAAGTGTCAGAGACTTATGAATTAGAAGAATCTTTGGAAGTGTGACACGGAGTATGAAGCTCACGCACATAACATAGTAGGCTATAAACAACAACAACAAAACCGTCTCTCATCAAAAAGAGAACCTTGTGTAGTGTAAACCGAGATCACGGTTTTTTAACCGTACACCGCCCAGCCCTACTTCCCACCGATGTACTGTACCGTACCGCGCTGTGCTGCCCTCACTGTACACTAAGAAGATAATCAACAATGGCAGCCCACTGCAGAGCAGAAATGCAGCATGGCTATAAAATCACGCTGTACAGCGGCCCACTCCTGTAATGTTCCAGCAATAAAGGACATGCCAACCAACCATCAGCCACCTGAGTCTGTGGCATCCCAACACACACGCATAAGCTGGTATCCTACAACAAGATTCAGTAACCTACCAGCCCTGCTGTGGCCTAACGGTAGGGCACTGAGTAACTATGCCGGTGACCCGCGAGCGATTCCGGCCCAGGTAATTTGCAGATCCTTCCCCGTCTCTCTCTCCCCTCTCATTTCCTGTCTCTCCTCCATTGTCACCATATATGTTTTTTTTTTAAATAGATAAAGGACATACCAACCAACCATCAGCCACCTGATTCTAAGGGCATCCCAACACGGAGGCATAAGCTGGTATTCTACAACAAGATTCAGTTCCGAAACAGCACTCACTGAAATCACAGACAATTCTGCCCTACAAACTCAAAGTGCAGTAATCATGTACTACAAGTATGTAGTATGTCACATATTAGTCAAAATTGAGGTGATACTGAAATTGGTCTTCATAACATCTCCTTCATATTGTGACATATCTGGTCCAAATGTGTCCTGTGTTAGAGATATTGCTATATCCGGGGTTATCACCATCCAAAATGGCCAGCATTTGTTAATCTCACTGTACCACCAGCCAAAATGGCTTGCATTTGTTAATCTCACTAGCCAAACACACACACACACTATGGGTCAAAGTGGCTAGTAGGCTAAGTTGGTCTTTTCTATCAGGCAAACTGAAATTTCACCAGCGTGTGGCCAGTTGGCTGGTGTTCATTTAGAGCCCTGGCTATATCCAACCTTTAAACTTCGAATTTTTTCTCACACCTCAGCTGGCAGGTGCGTGGGAGATGGCCCATGGGTCACTCAGCAACAACTTAAAGAAACTCCCGCACACTGACCATTTCGCTGTTCTTTCTTTAATAACGACGTTTCGAAACGTCATT
>NC_085863.1:16756993-16766993 GCF_034702125.1 Engraulis encrasicolus | reverse complement strand
CACTTTTGGCAGATTGGAGCATCCACGTAAAGTCACCTTGTGTGTTTTATTCAGGGACAAAGATCGTCTGTCGAAATACAATATGAGGACTTGGTAACATTTAGGCTCTCTAGGGAAGATTAAACGCAGCCTTCTCTCTCTCTCTCTCTCTCTCTCTCTCTCTCTCTCTCTCTCTTCCTCTCTCTTCCTCTCTCTCTCTCTCTTTTTTTAAATTTATTTTCTCCATGTCTCTTTCTCTCTGTATGTCTCTCTGCATCTCTCTTTCTCTTTCTCTCTCTCTCTCTCTCTCTCTCTCTCTCTCTCTCTCTCTCTCTCTCTCTCTCTCTCTCTCTCTCTCTCTCTCTCTCTCTCTCTCTCTCTCTCTCTCTCTCTCTCTCTCTCTCTCTCTGTGCTGTGTTTCAGCTTCCTCTATGTCTGTCTTTCTGCCTCCACCCCCCCTTGGAGTTGAAGATAAGGAGACGGCTTGTGGAATCCAAGGGCATCTGCACTATGATGATGTGGGTCAAGAATGCTATCGACTATAGCGCGCAAGCCTGATGGCTCCTATTTAAGCCCCATTTGTAACAATGACATCCTTTTGCTCTATCTCTCTCAGTCTGTCTGTCTGTCTGCATGTCTCTCATTGCACAATGTCATCGCTTATATGTTTATCACTGCTGCACTCCTGCTTGAAAGCTCTGCAGCTAAATGTTTGTAAAAAAAAAATCTAGGCTGTGCAAGACATTAGGTAACATTCAATCTGTCATAAATTTGGCCCCTGTTCTAAATTTGCTATTAGCAGAATGATTATGACTACGCCGTTATATATTACCAAGGCACAATGCAATGTAGTAGTAGCCTATTCAGTTTTCAATGACTATTATATTGTTCCCCTTATATCGTTAGGCTACAACATTTAAGATGAATTATTACTAAAGTATTTTTTTACTTGTAACTATTGGCTCACCAGCTCTATGTTTTGCTGTTTTGATCTCCATATTCAAAGAGTACCCCCAGGTCATACAGACTACTGGACTTTTTGGCTTATTCCTGATGCAGTTTCTAGAAGATCAAAGAAATCCCAAAGGAGTCAGCCATCTCAAACATATAGCTTCAAAACCATAAGAACCCCCAGTGACAACCTCTCAGTCCTCTCCTGACAACCTCTCCATCCTCTCCTGTCTGAAGTGGCATCCTCCTCACACCTTTGGAGGTCACTCAAGGTGATTTAGGGGTCTGGATGCTGTGAGAGAGACAAGACATCATGCCTCACTTGAGCAATAAATCCTTAATCTGCAGCATACCTTTTTAAGATTTGAAACCTTTTTTCTGCCCAAAAATGATAATGTTCGCGACAACCTTTTCTTTTCTTTTCCTTTCGCTAATGAGTCAGCCATCAGGGCCGTAACGAGACATTTTCAAATACCGAGGTAAAATACTGCGTGTTGTATTGCATACTACATTCAGAATGCTTCTCAAACTCTTCAGTCAAACTCTTCCGTTCGTTTTCATTAATCTCTGCTTTGAGGATAAATGGGGTGGGATTTACAGACTGAATTTATCATTGTTGATCATAGATCAATTTTCATCATAGATACATTTTGCATTTCTGAAAAAAATACAGAGGACATGACCTCTGTGCCCTCAATGGTAGTTACGGCCATGTAGGCATCTCAAATATATACAGTAGCTTCTGAACCTTTACAACCCCCACTGACAATATTTCAATCCTCTCCTGTCTGCAGTGCCATCCTCCTCACACCTTTGGAGGTCACTCAAGGTGATTTAGGGCTCTGGAGAGACAGACATCATGCCCTCACTTGAGAGATACATTAATCTTAATCTGTTTTACCAGCTATCTGTTTTGCTGTTTTGATCTCCATATTCAAAAGTGTACTTCCAAGTCATTGCTAATTCCTGGTGCAGTTTCTAGAAGCACAACAAATCCCAAAAGAGTCTGCCATCTCAGATCTGAACCTTTACAACCTCCACTGACAACCTGACAACCTCTCCATCCTCCCCTGACTGCAGTGGCATCCTCCTCACACCTTTGGAGGTCACTCAAGGTGATTTAGGGGTCTGGATGCTGTGAGAGAGACAAGACATCATGCCTCACTTGAGCGATAAATCCTTAATCTGCAGCGTACCTTTTTAAGGTGCGATATCTTTTTTTGGCTCTAAAATGACTATATTCGCGACAACCTTTTCTTTTCTTTTACTTTCGCTAATGAGTCAGACAGCCATATATACAGTAGCTTCTGAACCTTTACAACCCCCACTGGCACTCTGACAACCTCTCCATCCTCCCCTGACTGCAGTGGCATCCTCCTCACACCTTTGGAGGTCACTCAAGGTGATTTAAGGGGTCTTTGTGCAGCAAGAGAGACAGACATCATACGTCACTTGAGCGATAAATTCTTAATCTGTGGGGGCGCTGTGGCGCAGCGTGCTAAGCCCCCCACATTTGGGCTTACATTGCTCATGGGGACCTCGGTTCGAGTCTGACCGGGGTCATTTTCCGGCCCTGCCCCATCTCTTTCTCCCAATCATATCCTGTCTCCTCTCACACTGTCCTGTAATGATAAAGGGCAAAAAAGTCTCAATCTGCAGCATACCTTTTTAGGATGCGATATCTTTTTTTTGCTCAAAAATGACAATGTTCACGACAACCTTTTCTTCTCTTTTCCTTTCGCTTTTGTGTCAGTCTTTTATGTTACAGCCGCTGAGCTAATATATCTCTCTGCTTTAACAATTAGAGGAGTATCTGCAGACAGATCTTTAATTGTAATATAAGGCGAAGGAGGTTAAATAGCCTTGCTCTCTTATCTCTCTCCCTCTCTCTCTCTCTTTCTCTCTCTCTCTCTCTCTCTCTCTCTCTCTCTCTCTCTCTCTCTCTCTCTCTCTCTCTCTCTCTCTCTCTCTCTCTCTCTCTCTCTCTCTCTCCGTCTGTACCTCAGACAGGGCTGGGCCAGGCGATAGGCGCTAAAGCAAATATCCATATTGTTTCATAGTGTGTCACCGCGCACAATAGCTCGTTAAACTCATCAAGATTATGGATTTTATAGTGCAGAAATACACTCCCACCAGGCCAATGAGTCAGAGTTAATGAGTGTTCAATTTGAGCTCGCTCCAGACATGAAGGAAATGAAAGAGGGCAGTTTGGACAAACGGGGAGCTCACCTGTGATTGATTATAGTAACATTCGCACTGTAGAAAAAACATCAGACTAAAAAACACTTCATTTTCTTTTCAGTTTCTTTTTTTGACAAATATCTTTACTGATTTTTTTATTTATTTTAATTAACAAACAACCACATACAAAAACAAAGCGACACAAGAACAAAGGAAGGCACATTAACAGATAATCATCAAGTTCAACAGTAAGTAAAAAGCATTTCATTTTCACTCTAATAAGGCCAATGTGGACATTGCAGATTAAGAATAAAGGCTATGTTGGCTTTGCAGATTAAGTAAATCTTGGTTAAATGAGGTCTGCAAGATATAAAGTATAAAATGGAGGTAAATGAAGCATTTGACATTCAACTGCGACCCCTTTTGAGCGGCCGTAACCGTACAGCAACACAACAGTTTTCATCCTCCGTCGTCCTACAATATTGACATTGAAATATCTTTCACTGACAGATGGCTCAGTAGTAGTTAGTCCATGGAAGGTGGCAAAGCAAATGCAGTCTTTTATAGCCAGCCACCCTTACACAAGTCAAAGCAGCAACAATTATGGAAACGTTATTTCAGAGGCTAAAAATAGCCCAACTGCTTAATGTTGCTTAAAAATCAATCCCACAGAGAACAGTGGTTCTCAACCTTTTTTGAACAAATGCCCTCTTGACGTCATCACAAGCCTCCTAACTCTTTACCTCATCATAAGCCTGCAGACGCCCCCTTAGTATTGAAAAATAAAATGGACTAATGGGAACTAAGCCCCGTCCCCACTCAAATGTATCCTTCTCAACGCCTCCTTAGGGCTCACCAACGCCCCCAGGGGGGCTTTGCCACCCCCGTTGAGAAACTCTACCACAGAAGGCCAAGCTCCACAACAACACGGGTCAGCTCAGCCTCCTGCTGTCCAACTTGTTGTGTAAACAAGCATCTCTTCATGTGACCCCATAGCTGTGTCCGGCCGGCCGGTCAGCCAGGCGTCTTCCCTCACACCTCCTCTCAGCGTGACCTGAGGGCTCCTGGCATGGATGGACTGGGGGAGAAATAGGGCCTGGGCACTTTTTGGGCTTAAAGGGGCCAGTCAAAATTAGCAGCACAGAACTGAATCACCGGTGGGACCTGCAACCTCGTGGGCCCCTATTTTCAGAAATGTTGGTGGGCCCTGCACCCTTGTGGGCCCCTATTTTCAGAAATGTTGGTGGGCCCTGCACCCTTGTGGGCCCCTATTTTCAGAAATGTCCCGCAATGCCAGATGGCCAAGCCAGCCCTGGCTCCTGGCATGGATGGCGGGCAGGCAGGCGACGCATGGCTGCCATTATTGGACTGCCCTAATCTTTGGACACCGTGTCAGTCCGTCTGTCCAGGGCCAGATTAAGATGGCCAGTGGGGCCCCTAGGATACAGGTTGCTGTATAGGCCCCCATGAAGGGCAAATTCTGTGACAAAATTACATCATAATTCTGAGCTATAAATGAGGGTCAATATGTCTACCAACTGTGGAGAGGAGTATTAACATTTAAAACTTGACTATTTTTCAAGATGGCACATCGAGGCCAATCTGGGGTCCCCTGGCAGGTGGGGCCCCCTAGGCTGCAGCCATATTTAGCCTGTGGTGGGGGGCCCTAGGCTGCAGCCATATCTAGTCTGTGATGGGGGCCCCTAGGCTGCAGCCATATCTAGCCTATGTGGGCCTCTGGCAGGTGGGGGCCCCTAGGCTGCAGCCATATCTAGCCTGTGGGGGCCCTAGGCTGCAGCCATATCTACCCTGTGGTGGAGGCCCCTTGCAGTGGGGTCCCCTAGACTGCAGCCATATCTAGCCTGTGGTGGGGGCCCCTAGGCTGCAGCCATATCTAGCCTGTGGTGGGGGCCCTAGGCTGCAGCCATATCTAGCCTGTGGTGGGGGCCCCTAGGCTGCAGCCATATCTAGCCTGTGGTGGGGGCCCCTGGCAGGTGGGGGCCACTAGGCTGCAGCCATATCTAGCCTGTGGTGGGGGCCCCTGGCAGGTGGGGGCCACTAGGCTGCAGCCATATCTAGCCTGTGGTGGGGGCCCCTAGGCTGCAGCCATATCTAGCCTGTGCGTTAATCCGGCCCTGCCTCCGTCCCTCCTCCTTGGCTCTCCTCGTGTGCCATATGTCCCCAGCCCTGCCCATGTGACCTGCAGAGCCCTTGGTTGGTCAGCCATGACCTGCAGAAGAACGCGTACGCTACAGTAGGCTACAATGCATCGCTTTTTTTTTTTAATTTTTAGCAGTGACCTCTCATTCAATGTATATACACTAATGGTGCATTGTTTAATGACAATTAAATTAGGTCAACTGACCTACTGTACTTTGCATGTAAAACCTTCCAAAATCAAAGACGTTCAACACATACACATACGCACACGCACACACACACACACACACACACACACACACACACACACACACACACACACACACACACACACACACACACACACACACACACACACACACACACACAAACCGTTAGGACTGTTCTGCTTTTCATTAGTGAAAATACCAAGTCCAATTTCCAAGTCCAAATCTGATTTATTTTACGACAGCCACAAAACACTGCTGGCCCACCAGTGTTGATATGTGCTTCATGACCAGAACCCTAGTCCATGGAAGTGGAGTTTGATGTGGAGTTGGAGGAGGAAGAGGATGGACCAGCAGGCCGACTGAGGAATATTGCCTTGTACACAGTAAAAAATGCAGTGTTAATTCAACACTTAGAGAGTATTCGGGGACCAAATAAACTCTAGAAGGTGTTAAATCGACTCTGTTAGTGTTGCATTACAGTTTTTGCCTACTGCTTGCACACAATTTGCAAAATTTCGCTCATAGAGTCAAAACTCTACACACAAGCCAATTACTCTCAACACTTGGAGATAAACCCTTCACATATATGCCAGAATGAAACTCTGCTATCAAAACCTTAACATTGCCATAAAAACTCAACAATCTTTTGTCAAAGCCTCATTTTCATGTCAAAAGACACACATTAGCACCAAATGAGAAAACAAATTAGATCAATGTGAAAACAGTTGTCTACTTTATACAAAACACAGCGGTCTTTCTTTTTGTGACAGTCTATTCAGACTCACAGAATGTACATATTCACAAGACCCCAAAATTCAATACTGTACATTGCATAACTGCACCTTACAGTACAGGACATTAAACTGAAACAACATTTAAACAGTAGGTCTACATCACTCTCAACACAACAGTGTGTAGGTGAGCTTATGGACCATTTGTTTGTGAATTGGGTATATTCACAAATTTTCAAACATCTAAATGTGATACGAGACACAATATGCAGCTGACATCTACATGACGTCATCAAAATTATATCATGTTCAGTCAGGTTGCTCAAGTGCTTGCTTGGTTGTGTTCTGAAAATGACACTATTACGTGTATTTCTACAAACTATCATGTTCATACCTAACATGTGATGATGAAGACAAAAGGCTACTCCTGGCATCAGTTATAGAACTTGAGTCAGTCAATGCCATACTCCATATTTTACTCTTTATTACCGTTGCGCTATTTGTTTTTTGTTTGGTGGAGAGTAGGAAGGTGTGAATTTAGCAAAGAAGCAATCAAAGTAAAACTTTGTAACTGGCAGAATAGTGGTTAATTTTGAAAGCATGTGTTTTATTGTCGGTGCCTAAATCTTGTCATGCATCCAGCGTGTTTTGTTTTTGTAACAGATGTGTTTTCCCAATGATTTGATGAGTGTTCGTTTTTTAATGGAGTGTCTTATGAAGGAAAAAGTGTGCAGTGACATGAGCAAGTGTGTTGCATAAAGCAAAATGTGTGTTGCTGAATTGCTACTACAGTGTTAAGCAGAACTTTTGTTTAAGGTACGGACACACTGTGTTTAAGTTATGCTACCAACAACTTAACAATATGCTATTTTGGTCCAAGCATCAGCCTATAGTGTTCAAGCAGTAGGCAAATACTGTAACACTGCAGTTTTTACTGTGTATACACCAAGCGTGACCTATGCTACCTGAGCGGTGGAAGTCGTTATTTATCTATGGAGGGAAGGCGAATAAAGCTACCAGAGTGAATTCGCCAGGAGCGAAGCGAACTGAGCGACCAGAGCGAATTTTAACGATTTAAGTGAAGCTAATCTTATGGTAATGAGCTATGATGCGGTTTGGCGAAAACCAATTGGAACTTTCATATCCAGAGCCAGAGCCGTTATGTGATTACTTAAATCAAACATGTCAATGCTGCGTCCAGAACGAATAAAGCATATTCATGGCAAACTTCTTCAACCACCTCAGCTATCTGGGTTGTGTAGGTCGCGCTTGGTGTACACAAGGCATAAACAAAGCATCCTACCAACCAAATGGGCAGTCATGGGTGAGCGGTTAGGGCGTCAGACTTGCATCCCAGAGGTTGCCGGTTCGACTCCCGACCCGCCAGGTTGGTGGGGGGAGTAATCAACTAGTGCTCTCCCCCATCCTCCTCCATGACTGAGGTACCCTGAGCATGGTACCGTCCCACCGCACTGCTCCCCATGGGGCGCCACTGAAGGCTGCCCCCTTGCACGGGTGAGCAATAAATTCAGTTTCGTTGTGTGCCGTGTGCTTTGGAGTGCTGTGTCACAATGACAATGGGAGTTGGAGTTTCCCCAATGGGCTTTCAAATGAGCAATGTAGTGGCCCATATGGGGCTTAGTTGCAGGGGTGTATCCAGCTTTCAAAAAGTGGGGGTGTTCTCAGATGAAATATAGCCACCAATCCCCCCCACCCCGCGCGCCAATTTCAATATGCCTAGTAGGTCTTTCAATAGGCCTTCGTATATACCATACTGTATTTGTACAGACACAAATTGCTCTTGCAAGTACATCCATACTGGTTTATATGCAGCACAGTATCTTGTATGCATCACAGATATATGATTGAAAAACCCAAACTCTCTGGAACGCAATCAGTAGGCCTATCCATGACTAAAATTCTCTGCTGGGCTTGCCTTGCACCAAGTTTTGCTTTCATTTGGTAAACTCTCTCTCTCACTTACACTCACACACACACACACATTGGAAATTAACTTCAACCCAAGAGCCAAATATCTGCCCCCAAAATCAACCTGCCCCTCAACAATTTATCTGTTTCATCCATTCTAATGCCATAGTGAATTTTGTCATGTGTTGCTACAAAGCAGATAGGCCTATTTAATACTAGGCCTAGTGTGATGGTTGTTGTAAGTTGTGATATTAAATGGCTACAATACGCACGCAGGCAACACACTTGCAACTTGGCTGAAAAACATAAGCCACCTCAGTGCACCAGTTTGAAAACTATTATTGATAAAAGAGCAGATGCACTGCTACAGTAGGCCTATGAATTTTTAATAGGCTTATGGAAATGATACACAGAACACCTGAAAAAAATGTCTTATCAATGAACAAAATTGTAGGCAAAAAAAAAAAAGATTGCGAGGATACAGCATGACTAGCCCTGGTCAGTTTGCAAGCTCGAGTCTTGCCTGAATAATATTATGTCACTCCCTCACAACTCTAGAACTAGTCTCATGGCTGGGTAGACAGGCGTGGTTTCTCATCTCCACTGTATCCGAGCTCATATCGCAAGTAGGTTATTAAGCGCATACAGAATCTGAGTCCACTGAGCGCAATCCCAAATTCAAACGCGAAAACACATAGCCTACAGATGACATTCCAATATGTAGCATAGCAGCACATTCCACAGCACAGCTTGCAACAACCAAATTACTGCGTTGCGTTGCCTCGAACACGTTGGCGTAAACATGACAGAACACAGCGTAAATGTGCAACTCAGACACTAGCAAGAAATGAAATGAACAATGAATGAAGGTTGGTTTTTTTTAATTTACCACAGTCAGACAACCTATTTTCATATTCACCAAAAGTTTACATGAGCTGAAAACTGGCTCTTGCTTGATGTTGAAAAGTAAAAGGTGATGCTCGTAGAAAGCCACAACGGTAAACATAAATGTTACATCAGACGGATAGGCTGCTGGCTTCTTGCACGGTGCGCGGGCATGATTGAGGAGGGGAAATTATCCTACCTGAGTTATAGCTTCTATCCATGCTTTTCTTCCAGATTGGCGTCTCATTCGGCGAAAATACAATTTCTATTGCACTTTAAAGATATTAAATTAAAGTTAGGCTATGTTCTGCCATCACCAATGTCTTGCATGTTTATTCTGCCGGGAATTTTGGGGAGCTGTCTTTGCTGCAGTCGCTTGTGAATGATCTATTGCTGATTAGCAACTGCAAGCTATGGAAATAATTCTGACCGATTGTATCTTTTTGCTGGAAATGCTGCCCTCATGACAGGCAGTTAACTTTTGCTGATCTAAAACAGTCCGTCATTTAATCCTTTTCAGTGACACTTCGTTGAGGGCGTCTGCGTGTAGCATAGGCCTAGTTCTACTTCGGTCTGCAGCATGAAAAGCTGTGCCCGCGCGCTCGGTCAGCACCGCCGCCAGCACGCTCTACAGGCTGCTCAAACAGCTGTAGTTCTAGCCTAATATCGACGCAACTGTTGCGCTGGAATAGGCTACAGTGAAACAGAGTGACACAACGAAAGCAAACATTTTCAATGTCCCTACTTTGACGGGCGAACGTGTGATAGGCCTATTTTATTTCAAATTGTTATTTATTTTAGTGATGTTTAGTGGGCAAAAGTGAGGGGGATGAAATGGCCTTCCAGTGAAAGTGGGGGGGATGCAACGTACGCATCCCCCCCGTCGGATACGCCCCTGCTTAGTTGAGTCCCTGTACCCGACTAAAACAATCTAATGCCATGTTACATATCACGCACTTGTGTCAGTGCACTGAA
>NC_085863.1:16744493-16746993 GCF_034702125.1 Engraulis encrasicolus | reverse complement strand
AGCGTAGCTAGCACAGCGTAGCGTACACACACACACATAATTAGCACGCTTTCAGATGTATTGAGAGCAGAGCACAGAGGCATGACACACGCACACACTGACACGCACACACACACACACACACACACACACACACACACACACACACACACACACACACACACACACACACACACACACACACACACACACACACACACACACACACACACCGAGCCAGCTGTGGAGTGCATCATTAGTACACGCGCACTCATGCACGCACGCATGACACACACACATGACACACATACATGCATGTACATTCACATTTGCACACACACACACACGCACCCATGCACCCACGCACGCACGCACGCACGCACGCACGCACGCACGCACGCACGCACACACACACACACACACACACACACACACACGTACATGCACATATGCACACATGCACATGCACACACACACAAAAGCTCCTCCCCCACATACATACTCACACACACACACACACACACACACACACACACACACACACACACACACACACACACACACACACACACACACACACACACACACACACACACACACACACACACACACACACACACACACACACACACTGTACACGCCTGTCATTAGTATGCCTTAAAGCCACTGAGTGGCCTGATGAAGTTTGAGTTTGCACATCAAAGTCCTCTGCGTGGTGCTATTAATAAATAGGGCACGATTCACCCCTCCACCCTCCCCCCCTCCCCTGCCGAGCTGATCATAGGCGTTCAGGCATATTGATCATGAAAGCCATGACAATGATGTATGTATACACTGTAACTCGCGACATGGCAGAGTTCTTCATATTGTAGTCTCTAGTCAGATTTACTAGGCCTCGTTTGTACAGTCAACAGCCTTAATTTCTGTTTTAAAATGTGTGTGTGTGGGGTGTGTGTGTGTGTGTGTGTGTGTGTGTGGGGGGGTGGTGTGTGGGGTGTGTGTGTGTGTGTGGGGGGGGGGTCGTGTCCTGTGTGTGTGTGTGTGTGTGTGTGTGTGTGTGTGTGTGTGTGTGTGTGTGTGTGTGTGTGTGTGTGTGTGTGTGTGTGTGTGTGTGTGTGATCGTAATGCAGGTTCACAGCAGGTAACTAGGACTGCATCAGTCCCAACATAAATGCATTTCTCATTACTAAGAGGAGACCTGTGTGATTTACAGCATTTTTTCTTCTACTGAAACATTATTAGTTTACAGGTTAAATAACAAGGAAAGCAAAACATATTATTGTAAATTATTATTAGGAGTGATCATGCAATTATCATTAATAAATCAAATTTACTGATGTAATTTTTTCAACATTATTAGTTTACAGGCTAAGTAACAAGGAAAGCAAAAAATAACACTGTAAATTATGATTATGAATGATCATGCAATTATCATTAATAAGTCACATTTACTGATGTGAAATTTTTCAACATTAGTTTACAGGTTAACAAGGAAAGCAAGAAAAATGTTATTGTAAACTATGATTGTGAATGATGCAATTATCATTAATAAATAACATTTACTGACGTGAATTTTTCAAAGACGTTCTATTTTTTCTCCACTTTCTAAAAAAAAGAATAGAAAACGTGTTTGTCTTTGAGGCGTAAATATCAATTTCAGCCTTCTTGGCCAAGCCACTGTCTGTTGCACTGCAACCCCCACTGCCCGGTCTGGACTGGCCATCTGGCATAGCGGGCATTTCCCGGTGGGCCCCGCACCCTTGTGGGCCCCTATTTTCAGAAATGTGAAGAAAAAAAATCGTGCAGTTCTACACCCCGAATTATGAGGGGGACCCCTTTAACCCATTGTAGCCTGAAGAGACACATATACGCTGCACTCAGGCTCTTGAGATTTAAGTTTTTTTTTAATTAAAGATGTGGGTATGTTAGAGCTAAATTAACACATTCTAATGCAAAACGAGGGTCCTAGCTTTTAAATGCAAGTTATTGCATGTTTTTATGTGTTTTGGAAGCTGAGATATTTAGGATTTAATAGGCAGGGAGCAACCTTTCCCAAAAAGTGCTTAGGCTAAAATGGGTTAAGCCAGAAGTGCCCGGGCAGTATTTCTCCCCCAGCCCAGTCCTGCCATCTCCACTGCAGGCTATAACAACAGGTCATCTCACAGAGGAATCAGAGACAGTGATGCATATACTGGCTGCATGCTGCATGATGATGATGTGATCTCTCTTTCCCTCTTGCCTGACGCTCAGTGTGTGTGTGTGTGTGTGTGTGTGTGTGTGTGTGTGTGTGTGTGTGTGTGTGTGTGTGTGTGTGTGTGTGTGTGTGTGTGTGTGTGTGTGTGTGTGTGTGTGTGTGTGTGTGTGTGTGTGTGTGTGTGCGCGTGTGTGTGGAGGGGGGCATACATCAGGATCCTGATGATGTTTTGAACTCATCTAACCCCCACCACACACCACACACACACACACACACACACACACACACACACACACACACACACACACACACACACACACACACACG
>NC_085863.1:16734493-16741993 GCF_034702125.1 Engraulis encrasicolus | reverse complement strand
TGGCCTTAGAGTTAGAGTTAGAAGTGAAGTGTAGCCGTGTTAATGAGTGGTGTCGTGTTATGTGACTGTGGTGTCACAGACTCTGTAACACTGTGCGTAATAACGGCGAAAAACAAAGTTGTGGGGATGTTTACTAAGAAAAGCACACACATGCCTGTCTCCTCTCAGAGGGCAAAGGTGAAGGATCCACCAGGCACATTTCTGTGAAACGCTCCCTCCAGGTCACGGGGTCACAGGGTCAGAGGTCAGAGAGCTGCGAGTGTGGGGGGAGGAATGAAAGGCAGGATATTGTATCTCCATTCATGTGGCATTCGGGGTCAAAGGTGAAAGATGAAAGGTCGAGTCGGGTTCAAAGGTCATCTTGGCAAGATCCTGCTTAAATTGCTGATCCCACCACTTTCGGGTGACCACAAAATGTCGACTGTGGGCTGGAAGAATGCAAAGGCGGATGGATGAAAGACGTTATGCATACATATTATTAACTTAGCGTACAAAATGGAGAAATAGATGTAGCCAGCCTTAGCAATGCAGCTGATGGGAAAGGTCTAGTGAAGAATGACTTTGGTGATTCACGCCTCACCTGATGTATTTGTGCTGATGCATTTCTCAAATATCTGTTTGACTGTCTAGATGTCCTCCTAAATCGGCAATGATGCTCTTTTTCAGCACTTTTTTTAATGTCCCAAATTATTTTTTGTTGCTAAAAATAACGGTTCGGGAACATACAGACCAGGGAACATGATTTACGTATCCACATTTCCTGTTGAGTGTGTTCAGATACAGTTACAGGCAGAAGTGTGTGCGTGTGTGTGTATGCGTGCGTGCGTACATGCGTGCGTGTGTGTGTGTGTGTGTGTGTGTGCGTGTGTGTGTGTGAGTGAGTGAGCGCGCACGCGCGAGTGTGTGCGTGGCCGTGCGTGCGCGCATGTGTGTGTGTGTGTGTTTGACCCAGCCTACTGCTATTTGTCTGTTATTTGCAATGACCACCTCTGAACAGCACCAACCTTTCTACCAGTGGCCCAAAATATATTACACCGGTTATTTAACAATGGAGGTTGCTAAAGGTTGCTATAGGGCAGGAGGTTGGACTGTTCCACTTTCCATAACCAAGTATAATCTGGTCACCATGCCAGGAAGAGTCCCCCAATTTAATGAATGAACTAAAATTAATTCAAGAGCTTGCAGCTATTTTAAAATGGTTAACCTGGAAAGATGTAGGTTAGACCTACATGAATTAAATTGAATTGGCTTTGATTGAGAATATTTTGAATTAGTCCCTATTGCTTAACTGTTTCTTTTTTCTTTAACGAAAGTATGCATTTGAATAAGTGGAATAGTTGTCTGAGAATAAAGAACACCCGGATGACACATGCGCAGGAGTCGCTTAAACTGGGAACTGCACCTTTAAGGGTGTTGTCTGAAGCAAGAGGGGGAGTGTCCATTGCAGAGTTCTCGAGAGCGAGGGGATTCCGAGAATAAACAATTCCGTCAGCCTTGACTACAGGTCGAGGAGTCCAGCTCAGTCCGAACAAATACGCGCTGTAGACTCTCTACATTATTCGTTTTATTTGTGTGTTTTTGGTGAAGGTGCGCATGTGGACTCAAATTGGTTTTCCGAAGACTTGCCGAAGGATTTCCCCTCGTGTCCAACATCAGAGACCTCGCGCCTTTTCGACTGTACTGTCCATGACCATTTAGCGGAACCAGGTATGTGCGGAGCAGAATGTAAATGCTTCAAAACCTGTGAAGAATGATTTGTCAAAAATGTGTTTGTGTTGTTTACAGTCCGACAACCGATACCCAGTCTATTGTCCATTCAGTCAATAGTGTGACATGTTCATGTATGAAATGAATGAATGTTGCATTTGTCCGTCGTTCTCTCTCCGCGAGCGAATGCAGCGAATACGCACACTGTCCAAAGAGAATGAATGCGTTATAACAGTCTGAAGAACAAATGAACCTTATACCAGAAAAAATATGGCACCTTTTTGTTGTTGTGTCCAGGAGGCGACAAATCATTTTCTGAAAATATCATTCTAAATCTTGCATCTCATTTCGTGGTGGGTATCTGTGTGTGGGAGTAGATTGAGGGTCGACATGGCCATTTTTTGCCATTCTTTCAGAAAAGCAATGCGTTTTGTCAATGTCAGAAGACCAGTATGGTGTCTTGTATCTGTCAGGACAGCAGACGAGTTTTATAGCACCTTTTCACAAGGTAACATTGAATTTATAGGCTATGCTACTTGAACAGACCGGACCCAGATGGCACCGAAGTGAACTGACAAATGCCCCTGGTTTGGTTCGCACTGTAAATTTGTGCCAGCATGTCGCATATGTTGACGGTTAGGATTGTTGGGCTACTCGCTTTCAATTTAGACCTCATGTTTGTGCCCTTAGTTTAATAAAACCAGTTGCGTTCTGCAATATTGTATTTTGGGACTTTATGTACTTGGTGTAGCCTATTTGGCAAGGTGACCCCGACTGTGAGTGGTTATTACATTGTTTACCTTGGTACATTACCTCGCAACACAGTGACATTTTTTATTCTGGCGTGTCCCTACAGTGATCCTAGCGTGTGATGTCTGCACTCAGGTTCCGTGTTGAGCTCCGGATTATGATGAGGTTTCCTGTGGCTTTGGTTAATAAGAGAGGCAGTGCGGGTCAAAAGGTCAAGTCAAAAGGTCATGGGAGGTAGTAATGAAAGGCCAGCGCGAGGTCTCCCCTTAGGTGCCTGCCGCTCACCCCTTCCTCAACTGCCAATTAGTCCTACTTGTATGTAAATCATGTTCGCGCGGATGAACTGTCAACTTGGTTTCAATAATAGATCACATACGTGACCCGAGTCCATCTCTCTCTCTCTCTCTCTCTCTCTCTCTCTCTCTCTCTCTCTCTCTCTCTCTCTCTCTCTCTCTCTCTCTCTCTCTCGCCTACTCTGTTCAGTGTCTGCTGGTTAGGCATCGACAGTCGAAAGCTGCAGTAATGTGTTAGTGGTGGTTTAATTAAATTTGTTTGTGGGCCCGATAAGAAGGCAAAGTGTGCTGTTAGTAGGACTGGACGTGGGCTGCCAGTAGCAAGAGAGAGAGAGAGAGAGAAAGAGAGAGAGAGGGAGGGAGGGAGAGAGAGAGAGAGAGAGAGATGTGGGGAGGGAGGAGAGAGAGATGGAGGGAGGAGAGAGAGATGGAGGGAGAGAGAGGGAGGTGTGAACTGTGTTGATGTGTAAATGGGAGCAGTTAGTGCCTTTTGTCTTCTGTGTTGGCAGATGTGTAGCCTGCAGAGTGCTGGTCAAGCGCAAACACCAATTCACCGCTTTGTGCTTGAACTCTGCCTCACATGCATACTAGCACACACACACACACACACACACACACACACACACACACACACACACACACACACACACACACACACACACACACACACACACACACACACACACACACACACACACACACACACCATAAGCAGGCAAAACAGTACGGTAGCAGTTATCCTACTCCAGTGATGTGTAGTTGTTCAGTTAACTTTCACACACTCAGACCTTTTTTTTTTTTTAAAGTGGACTACTTTTTCTTCCTCCTTTTTTCCTCTAATTTTAGCCTTAAGTCTGTTATTCTTGTTCTGCATCCCCGATTCTACAAGCTGCCCGTGCCGGTAGGCTCTCAGGTGAAGATTCCTTTTATAGCGTTTGAGTGTGGAATATCTCAGGTCAACAGCCAATATTGTTTAAAGCTGTGCGATGTAATATCACAGACTAGTGCAATAAATCATTGGATTAGTTCTGTATGACCAACTATGGTCCATAACTTCACAAGTGCTTCTTAGTTTTTTTTCCCCTGCTGTATCACCAGACTGGGAATGACTTCAGAGGTGATATGTATGGCTCAGAAATCCTGCAGTCAATTTGTCATAATACATATAAGGGTGATTCTCACGAAACGTGCAACAAAGGTGTTTTGACAACCATTTTTTCAAAATGCTTTTTTGATTGAATTTCTTTTTGAATCGGTTACATTAAAGTGTACAGTTACTAAGCACAATAATATCAACTTACCTGACAATTATTTAAAACACATTTTTTAACGTTTTAAAAGTCCATGTCTGCTAAAATGCTCATTACCGCAATTTTTTTCTTTCATGAAATGTATTAGGAAACTTAATTGTTCTTGCAGTTTTGTTCATTGAATATTGATAGTTGTACTAGGGGCTACATAAAACACTCAAAAAAGTTTTTTTTCTTATTATTGTAGTTTAAGAATTTTACCATTTTACCTCATTACCGCAATAGGATCATTTGTTTTCCTCTTTAATTTTAGAATAAATCAGTGAAAACCTACAATTTCGGTCCAAAAATATATTGAAGTGAAAGAAACATGAAAGGTACTGTGTTCATAAAAAATATATATGAATACAGTTTTCCTTTAGTACTTTTTTTTTACAATTAAGTGCTCATTTCGGTAATGAGGGATACATTTCGGTAATGAGAATGAGTTTTCGGTAATGAGAATAAGGAGGAATAAATTGAACTAAAGCCTAATATTAGTAATTGATGTGATTTGTTATTATTATTAGCACAATGACAGAGTCTCCTGGGCAGAACTAATCAAATGACACCTAATAAGATGATAAATATATTCTATATAAAACCATTCATTAAGCTACTGAAGGATATTCAGAATGATAGATTCAAGACTTAACCCAGCCAAAGACCATAAAAGACCATAGGTGGGGAACCTGTCTCGAGGGCCATTTGAGGCCGTTTAATCAGGCCCCCGATATAAAATCAATGTTATGCAGCTTCACATGAAATATGACATATTTTGTAAAGGAATCAACATTTGCAATACAATTAAGTTATATTCAGGGGAACTAGAGAAGGTGGGGTCTGTTTTAAAGGTGGCTGCCTTCAATATAGGCCTAATGTGCAGGGGGAAATCCTGGGTTTGCGTTCTTAATACGGCTCTCCTGAGAACTTTTTACGGCCCTCAGATAAATTTGAAGAGGCCCCTCGAATGAAAAAGGTTCCCCACCCCTGCAGTAGGTGAAGAGGCGAGGCCCCTCCTGGGCACCAAAGTAACATCATAGTATAGGGGGTGAAGGCCAAGGGGTGCACTCTGAAGTTAAAGTTAGTCCATCATCAAAACACCGGAGGGTAGCCACCTGATGACCCCAATGAAGCGCATACATCCCACTCCTCATCCCCACCCTGAATGACATCACAACTCACCACTGATCTCTCCAGCCAAAAATCTATAGTGGACCAGAAATCTAAATCTGTCATGAGAAGGAAAATCATGTCGCAGTGCGAGGTCGTGCACTGGACTTTTTTTCTGACTCAGCACGCACCGGCAACTAGGAAGTAGGTAGTAGGAGGAACAAGAGATGACTAGAGTAGCTTGTATGGTATTTCGGTACACCTTGGTTTTAGGGTCACAGTTCGGTACATTTTCGGTACAGTATCACCATAATGCTGTCCGGACCAAAGCTGGAATTCACAATGAACGTTATGTGTTATGAAATATCACTGAACACCACTAACTGCTTGTGTTGCACATTGCACATCAATGGCAGTCATGGGTTAGGTCATCATCAGACTCCCGATTCCCGACCCGCCAGGTTGGTGGAGGGAGTAATTAACCAGTGATCTCCCCCATCCTCCTCCATGACTGAGGTACCCTGATCATAGTACTGCTTCCATTCAGGTGCTATTGGGGATGAGGCATAAATGCCATTCTTTTGTGTGCAGTGCTCATGTGTGTGCTGTGGAGTGCTGGATCACAATGACAATGGGAGTTGTAGTTTCCCAAGTGGGCTTTCACTTCACTCGCATTTTTGAAAAAATGTTTGGTTTTCAGGACAGACATGCCCATAATAGTATAGGGTGCATGAAACACAGAATTAAAACGTTGCAAAATCCTGCTCTTCTCTTGCAGTATTGTTCCATTGCATTACCTGAACTTCCTTGTCATTTTCTAGCATGTTTGGTACTTGTCAACGGGTGGCACAATAGACTTGGAATTTTGAATTGCTGTGAATGGGCATTTTCAGCTAAATCAGTGCAAAGTGCATTTTGAGGCTGTTTTCATCCAGTTGCCTCTCCACTTACCCAGGACATCAAGAACCCACAGCATGACTAAAAGATGGGTACATGGGTGTTTGAGCATGGCTAAAGGATCGGAGTATGGGGCCTGAAACCTTGCTAAAAGTTGCAAACAACATGCATAAGCAGTTTCTAATTTGGGAAAGTGTAAAGGCAACTACAGCATTCCTCCAAATGATTCTTCTTATTAGTTTTGATTGAAATATTCTAAAAACTGCTTCACACTGAATTAACTAAAAAGGCCTATTCACTGCTATTTCAAATGCCAAGCCTTTTGTGACACCACAAAGATTTTGGAAGGAAGTCAAGTTAGTAAAAAAGGATAAATACTCAAACCCACTACAAATGAGGGTATGACAACCAAACACAGGAAGCAAAAAAACCTGTCAATTTCTGGAAAAGCACATAGACTTGAAGTGAGTCGATTTTGTCTCCCAACTTTTTCCCTTTTTGCCATCTACACAATCTCACAACTTCACTGCGAGTGCTGGCTTCGTTGTTTGCAATTGCCTTTGCATTGGGTGACATCACTAGGCAATTTGATCATTTTTTGCATCAAAAGACCACATTTCGAGGGTGGAAACAGCCAGAATATTGATTCATGGGTTGGCATGTGAGCAAGAATTAAGTTGTGACTTGCTACTCTCAATGAACTCTCACAACAGGGTTTCTGGCCCATAGTCGATTAAGTTATTGTTCTTCCAAGGGTGGGACAAAATGTAAATGTTACCACAACATTAGCCAGAAAGGATGAGAACAGAAAAATGGTCTATGAACAACACCTATATGACCACTGAATTTAGCCTATGTAATGTATATGGAGCTGATCACTTTTACAGACAACCCCCATTAGTTGAAGGAACTATTGCATATGTTAGGCATTTACTTTTGCTTTGTTTACTTACAATATTGTATATCGAATATCGATTCAATTGCATATTTCAACCTGAAATGGATGCAATTTCACTTAACACTTCCATCAAGTGCTTTAACTATAATTAAGTGACATAGTGACAATATTTATACTGCAAAAATATAATTTCTATTTAAGGTTGCAGTTGCATGTTTAAAAAAATGTACATAAATAAAAAGCGAAATACATATATGTCATGAAAATATATTCTAAATGTAAATCACCATAGAGTCTCATTACCGAAATTGACAATCCTCATTACCGAAAGGTACTTAAAACATTGCGGTAATGAGAATGTGTATTGCGGTAATGAGATGGCTCAGCACAATAATGCTAACTGTAACTTGAGTAATTATGACATAGCTAATTCATGACCATTGTTGAATTCTGAAAAGGAATACCCTATTACCAAGCAAGTTTAAAATGAAAAAATATTTTTCATTTCGAAATATTGACTGATTTCGGTAATGAGAACCACTTTTGTCGTATT
>NC_085863.1:16724493-16726993 GCF_034702125.1 Engraulis encrasicolus | reverse complement strand
TCACCTCTCATACTGTCCTGTGGAAATGAAGGCAAAAATGTCCCTTAAAATAAGAAAAGAGTCACTTCATGTGGGCTTAAAACCAAGCCCCAGGACAGGTGGCTGAAACTGTCCAACCCAGCAACTTGACCCAGCATGCTCCCCTTTAATGCCCTTGCCTGACCTGGACCAGTGGTCTTGCTTAGCCTGGCCTGCTAATACTGTACACCTCATGTCATGTCATCAATAATGCAGCGCCAAGTCCACATAGATCTTCTTCACTTTGGGCTCTCCGATGTGTTCAATGACACTTTGGGTTTGTTCGGGTCCTCTTCTGGGGTTGAGAGTGTAAATGTCGTGTGAGGTCGTTGGGGTGGTGGTGAGCAGGGGACGGATCTAGCCAATTTAGGGCCCTAGGCGAGATATAAAGATGGGGTCCTCAGAAGTCACATAAAATTCAGTGTTTTGTCGCTATTTTAGTGTTTCGTCTTATTTATAGCTTTGATTACTTTACATAAGTGACAAATAAAAATCAAGCCTACTTTTGGTGTGTTTACCGTGACCGTGGTGTGACAGTTGGGGCCCTGATGTAGGTCAGATTTGATCAGGGCCCTATGCAGTTGCCTAGGTTTGCCTGATGGAAACTGGTGGTGGTGGTTACTGGTGGTGTGCTGTGGTACAGGATTACCTGATATGACCGAATGTCCTGAACAAGAACCCAGTGCATGATCAGTTATTTCCGTGTGTGTGTGTGCGTGCGTGTGTCGTGCGTGTGTGTGTGTGTGTGTGTGCGTGCGTGTGTGTGCGCATGTGTGTGTGCGCTTGTGTGTGTGTCCCTGGGGCCCTTGGGGGACAGGCCTGTATATCCACAGTTCAGATTTCAGTGAAATTAAAGTCCTGGGAAAGCAAACAGCCGAGAGAGAGAGAGAGAGAGAGAGAGAGAGAGAGAGAGAGAGAGAGAGAGAGAGAGAGAGAGAGAGAGAGAGAGAGGCAGCCAAGCCATGTTTGCCTGTTGTTGTCTTTCATTGCATTGTGTTGGCTTTTCTGCCTGCCGTCAGTTATGACGCTGGCCATTGTGAGGGCACAGATACTGCCGAGGATAGGGTTTTAGTCTGAGGTGAAACAATATCAGGATGAACAGAACAGAAGAAGCCGAGGGGGAAGAGAAGAGGAGTCAGAAGAGGTCACGGCCCCGGGTGAAGTCATCTGAGGTAAATGAAGGTTAAGCAGAATACATTTCTCTGTTTTAAGAGGGGAATATTAATGCCATCGTTGAATATTCTTTTCTTGATCTGACTAATTATTTCATCAGCCAAGCTGCTAGCTAGCTTCATGTTTTGTCTCTTCTCTTCTCTTCTCTTCTCTTCTCTTCTCTTCTCTTCTCTTCTCTTCTCTTCTCTTCTCTTCTCTTCTCTTCTCTTCTCTTCTCTTCTCTGTATGTATGCATGACTATGCTGGTTAGTTAGCTCTGTGTGTACACTGTCGTAATACACTCTTCTCATCTTGATTAAGTAACTGTGTGCAAGGCTGTGAGGCCGCCCAAAGCACTTCATAAATATCTCTTTAGGAAAACATTATCTGAGCGTGTGAGTTACTAATAGCATGTTTGCTTCATCTCTCACGGCAAAACCCCATCAGACATATTTATAGAAAGTGAGCAATTTGTTTTTTTAATTTATAAACAAAAAGTGGAAGCCTCCCAGACCTCGCCGACTCACCAATGACTCAGGGGTTAAACGGAGTTGTGCGGTTGCTAGGCAACAAGTGACACGGCTCACAAAGATGTCTAGTGTAGTTTAGCGCCTGCTCTGCTCTCCCTCCCGACCGACCGCCATGTGCGCCCCTTAAGACCCGCAGCTGCTCCTTTCAGCAGAGACTTTAATTCAAGCCCGCAGACACTTACTTATCAGAGCAGAAGGATTTTTATTACTCGAAATTGAAAAGAAAGAAAGAAAGCAAGAAAGAGAGAGAGAAAGAAAGAAAGAAAGAGAGAGAGAGAGATGGAGAGATAGAGAGAGAGAGCATAGGGCTGAATGCCTGAAGTTTGTTGTGTGTTTTTTTTCCGACACATTGTGTGAGATGGATGTGTGTGTGTATCGTTACAACCCCTTCTCCTCCTCCTCTTCCTCCTCTTCGTCTTTGACTTCATCCTGGTGTTTTGTATTCATGGGTGTAGCCACTCGCTCCCTGTCCTGCATCCTGATGAGGCCTCCGCGTCTGGGACAGCCTGGACTGGCTGGGTTGGGCTGGGTTGGGTTGGGTTGGGTTGGGTTGGGTTGGGTTGGGTCCTGTCCAGAGTGGATCAGAGTGGAGAGAAGTGAAGAGGAGAGGAGTGAAGGAGAGAGGAGTGAAGGAGAGAGGAGTGAAGGAGAGAGAGGAGAAGAGTGAAGAAGAGAGGAGATGAGTGAAGAAGAGAGGAGAGGAGAGGAGTGAAGAGGGCAAGAGTGAAGGCAGAGAGGAGAGGAGGGAAGTGTAAAAGAGAGGAGATGAGGGAAGAAGAGAGGAGAGGAGAGGAGTGAAG
>NC_085863.1:16696993-16701993 GCF_034702125.1 Engraulis encrasicolus | reverse complement strand
GCATCGGCTAAGTGTCATGTCATGTCATGTCATGTAACCATTACTATATTATTTATTTATATATTTATATGGTGGGTTTCATATAGGCACATATAGGGTCACCTAAGAAAAAAGAGGTATCGCACACCAATAAAGTCTTTCTTGAGGTGCTGGCCTCTTTTGCATACAAATATTAAAGAAAATGAAAAGAACGCTGCACACTCTGCTCCATGTTTTATTGGCAAAGTGACGTTTCGGCCGTCTGGCCTTCTTCAAACTTACAGTAATTTTGAAGAAGGCCAGACGGCCGAAACGTCACTTCACCAATAAAACATGGAGCAGAGTGTGCGGCGTTCTTTTCATTTTCTTTAACCTATAGTGTATAGGGTCACCGTCAGCATCCCATCCAGATCATGTTTCATACTGACTGCCAGGTTGACTGGGGACAAGAGCCAGCTGCTCTGTTATCTCCTTATTCCATGCATTTCCTAATAAGTAAAACATCCTATAATAATATCCAACGTAAAAAGTTGCGTGTAAGGACAAAAATTCATTCAATTTGGTTCAGCGTTAAGCACTCTCCAGTAAGTGTGACCCGAACCTGACCCGACCCGAGCTCTAGCTGGTGCTGATCCAGCCCAGCATATACTGTACTGTGTATACACCCTGGGTCTGTTCTGGTTCTGTGAGGGCCCTGACAGATCTAGGGCCAAGGCGTTATGGAGTCCAGATATCTAGGACATACACTACTTCTAATATATTTCCGTGACATCAACGGTAGGCTATGTGTGTGTGTACGTACGTACGTACGTCCAGAGTATCTGCTGATGAAAAATGGTAGTGCTTGAGCCTCCTAAGGCCCTTCTGAAAAGGAAAGGCTTTGCTGAAATGTAGACTTATTTTTATAACATCAGCCTTGCTGCTTCTGACACGCTTACAAAGCAGCCTCATAAGAGCTTATACAACAAGGTCATGACGAACAAGGTTAGCAGTTGACGCCTCAGTAGCAACACAAACACTTGAGTTGGTTATGCAGTCGGAACATCCTGGAGCACTGTGTTATAGATTTATTAGTTTTTTACGTCTCTCTTTCTTTTCTTCTGCGTGATCTGAATGTCTGTGTGTGTGAGAGAGTGTATGGATGTTCTGCAGATGAGCTGTGTGTGTGTGTGTGTGTGTGTGTGTGTGCGTGCGCGCGTGCGCGCGTGCATGTGTATGTTTGCCAGCTCGTGTTAGTGCAGGTTCAATATTGACCTTGTTGTTGTGTTTGTTGCTGCTGCACTTCGTGTGTGTGTGTGTGCGCGTGTGCTTATATGCGCGTGTGTGTGTGTGTTGCGGGAGGCGAGTAAGCTAATCCGCTGGCCCCAGCGCATGTCGTCGCCACCGTTGTCGTCGTGGGTGTGATTAGCGGCTGCATTTATCTGTGCTGAAGTCAGTCTGCCCTCTTTTTTTATGCAGGCAGGCACGCGGGCAGCCCCGGGGCAAGGCAGGAAGTCAGCCGGGTGAGCGCCCAGAGAGACCCAAGGCCAAGGAAGCGAATCGCCGAGCCCTGCAGAGCCAAGGCCAGACTGGACAAGCAGAAAGGGGGACGCCAAGGATACTAAACAGGTACTAGCATGGAGAATCCTTTTTATCCATCAATATGATTACGTTAGGGCTGTAACGATACACTCAACTCACGATTTGGTTCGTATCACAATTTTTGACCTACTGTTCGAACCCCACGATTTTGTTAAAAAAAAGTAAAAAAAAAAATAACAATGCTAATGACTGTAAGCTTGGAAGCGCCATCACACCATATCATGTGGTTGTTTTCTGGATTGAAAGGTAACAGGACTCTGAAAAGGCGTATCACGATACTGCCTTCTTGCATCACAATACAGTATCGTGGCTCTGCGTATCACGATTTCATGATTCGATACTTTATCATTACAGCCCTAGTTTGCACCATTGTGAATAATTGTAGGCCGGTGTGAGCATTGAAGAACTGTAATAATTCCGCAAGTGTGTACTGTTCATATTAAATAGGCGCCATGTTTTAATGAGTGCTAATGTGTGTTGCGTTAATATTTGTTAGGTCTAGTAAATGTAAATCAGCAGTCTAGTGCAGTGCATTAGTGTTGGCAAAAGTACAGAGAGCCATGAGACATAGGGAAGGATGCGTCTCTGTGATGAGTATCTACTGCACAACACTTGAAGAGCTCTTTTCCAAAATGAGAGATATCCATTTTATAAAATGTTGGGAGATTGACATTTTTGTATTGAGCTTTCCATTGAATTGCATGGCAAAATGCATTTTATAGATGTTTAAAAAGTATGTTCTGAAAACATTTGAATGGCAAGAATTCACACATAGATTATAGGACTTAACAGTCAATTCCAATATTAAAATGCAAAAAGTCAAAAATGGTGGATATAGCGTTTTGGAAAAGAGCTCTTCACTTAATTAATCAAGTACTCATTTTATCACTAACCTTTACAGTCGCAGACGTCTGGGTAGCGCTGTGTGTGTTTTCAGACTTTCGCCAGGGCATTCTGTGTTGAGAGGCGCTACGCCTTTGCAAATTAAGTTGTGGTCCTCACACCGCAGGGAAGTACTTTTGTCACGTGACTAGGTTTGCAAGTTTTCCCGCCGTGTCATGCGCGGAAATGCTCTGTTGTGCCCTGACCAAAACCATTCCTAACCCTAACCTGTCAGTAAAACTTCTACTGCGTTACTTTTGCCAAGAACAGCGAAACAAGCGAGGTAAATGACGAATTTGTTGCAAAATTGTGCTCAGGCCAAAACCATCCTTAAACCGTAACCTGTCACAGGGCATTGTAGAGCTTGAGTCAACATGTGAAGGCGTAGTGCACACACTTGAGAGCCGGTTCAGGCCTGTGTGTTATCTTTGTTACTTTTGCGATGCCATGTTGGTATTTTAATGTTCTGCATGTTGTGGTCAACCCTAGGTTAGTAGGGCTGGGCAATGTGGAAAAACAAACATATATCACAATATAGATTACTTTATATATTCGGTATATATATATACACACAATAATGATACATATCATGATATACCACAATTCATCCATTTGAACTGTTCCAAGGGAGGCAGCATTGTTTTGAGGACCTTGAGGTGTGCTGATGGCCAATATGACATGACATGGCATTGGGAGAGGCTCATCAGGTCCAGGGGGAGCACTTACCACAACGAAGGTCTGGAAACACAGAGGAGAGCAGGAGAGGAGGAGAAGGAGAGGGAGGACATCAAGCAAAAAGAAAGGCAGCCAGGATGGAAAGAAAGAGAGGAAGTCATTGAGAGAGAGAGAGAGTAGGAGGAAGAGAGAGAGAAGGGCAGTGAGAACGAAAGAGCAGGACGAAGAGAGAGAGAGAGAGGGAGAGAAAGAGAGGAGGGGGAGGATGGAGTCCTATTGAGCGATGCTGGTGGGTGTTGGCCTCCCACCAGTGCCCGCGGTGCCAGCTGGAAGGTTGGCACTCCGGGTTTTCGCTCCAAATGGGTACACATCATAATTTTATCCTTCTGGAGGTTAAGTGCACTTAGTTGATTCGATCCCCCTTTAATTTTGTCGCCCTATTTTCAATGGCAGCCCCACCCCCCACCAGTCCCCCTGCATTGCCCCCCTTCGCCTTTTCCCCCCTTTTCAGAGAGTCAGTGCCAGCTACAGTGTACCCAGCGTTGGGCGGCACGGCAGGGCTGGCGCTACTTCTGCTGCTGCTGTCGCTGCTGTGGAGCGCAGCGTGGAATCGTGGGTAATTGCCGATCATGGCCGTGACGGCTCAGCTTCAAACAGCACGTCTCAGTGGGCCATATAGAATGTAACCATGACGCCCGGGGGGGTTATTATGGGGTGCCATGGGAGGGAGAGAGCGAGAGAGCGAGAGAGCGCTCACCGTGTGAGTATAGAGATGGATGGTGTGAAACCCGCAACCTCCAACCCCCCACCACCCCCATCTAAACCTCCACCCTCCACCCCATCCAAACTTCCACTCCCACCCCCACATCCAACCCACTTCCAACCCTCCACCCCTACCCCATCCAAACCTCTACCCTCCACCCCATCCAAACCTCTACCCCCCCACCCCCCATCCAAACCTGCACTGCCCCCCATCCAAACTTCCACTCCCCCCCCATCCAAACTTCCAGCCCCCCCCCCACATCCAAACCACCTCCAACCCTCCACCCCTACCCCCATCCAAACCTCCACTCTCCCCCCACCCCCACCCCCATCCAAACCTCCACCCCCCCACCCCCATCCAAACCGCCACTCCCCCCCCATCCAAACCTCCACCACCCCACCCCCATCCAAACCTCCACCTCCAACCCCCATCCAAACCTCCACCCCCACCCCCAAATGTCTCCTCTGGCTGATATTTTTCAGAGTGGCATCAGCAGTGTCCTCATTGGCTGGCAAGCAGGTATTGGTTGCAAAAAATGATCCACCCCACGGAACATATTTAGGAAGTAGCAGCAGTCACGCAAGGTTATTTTGGTGCAGAACATATCGACTAATGTACAGACATCAGTACATCAGTACAGGCCAGAGCATTGCATTGCAGATAAGACAGAAGGGCACAGCAAAGGAGGATTGAGAGTTCTTGCTTATTTCTTTTGCAAACGGTCATACCTGGACAAAAATATACACGTTTTTTTGGCAACATTTCATCTGTTTTGCTGATTGCATTACAGTGTTTGATTTTGTTTGCTCTCGCAAACTCAACTTCATTGTGCTGTATCGGCGCTGTAACACAGCACTCTGACTGGAACACAAGCGTTTGTTTTCACAGCGAGCGAGCTGGCGCACTGTGCACAAATATTTAATGTACGTTTGCCCTACATGCTCTACATTAGTATTCAGATAGGAGACGGATATGACAGGCGACCGGTGATTATGAAGTTAAAAGTGTGTGTGTGTGTGTGTGTGTGTGTGTGTGTGTGTGTGTGTGTGTGTGTGTGTGTGTGTGTGTGTGTGTGTGTGTGTGTGTGTGTGTGTGTGTGTGTGTGTGTGTGTGTGTGTGT
>NC_085863.1:16669493-16684493 GCF_034702125.1 Engraulis encrasicolus | reverse complement strand
TTTGCTCATGTTTACTGATTTTAAAATGCACCTCAGAGATCAGGGAAGCAACTGTCTGTCTGTTGGAGTCAGTGCACAGGGCACACCACACACAGATGTAATCCTCAGAAAAGGCAGTCTGCATATGGATTTAGATTCACAGCACTCAAAAACAGCTCTTCAAATGCAAGCCTGATTGTAGACATATCTCACAGACCGCCTGGGTCGGGTCGGAGAGGTTGTTTGCATTCTGCACTGGGACTGTTTATGGATTAGGGGCTGCGGCAGTGAGAAGGGGGAAAAAAAATCCAGTTGTCTTATTTTTCCACTCCCCCTTGGCATATTCATTGATTTGTTTTGATTTCTCCAAAAGTCAAGCTCAAAACAAGGTGTACCTGAGGGGGGTGGAAAAGTGTTTTCTCATTAAATCCCTTCAGCAGGTGGTGACTGAGAGAGAGTGTGTGTGTGTACTGTGTAGGCGGCATATATGAGTGACTGAGTCTGAAAGAAGGCATTACATTACATTATATTTCGCCGGGGCCCTTTATCCAGAGAGACTTAATACAGCCATTATACAAGATGAGAGACGATGTGAAAGGAAAACAGGGTAGACGCGGTGTCTGTAGGCGTTGGTTAAGGTTAGGCAGTGAATAAAAAGAAGGAAAGACAACATCGAAGGGCCGGGTAGTGTATGTACTGTGTGTAGGCATGGATTATCACGTCTTTTAGAGGGAATAAGTTGGGGGGAGTTAGAGATGATAAGACACACAGAGTGTTCTCAGACAAGATGTGTGTGGGGGGGTTTTATTTTGCGAGAGCTTCTCGAAAACAAGAAAAGGCAAGTCCTGAGAGAGGAGAGGAGAGCCCTTAAAGCTTGTAGCATAGATTCATGACAGGCCTGTCTGCATCTGAGCTCTTCGCCTCGCTTGTCAGAGCAATAGGCAGAGTGTTGAAATGGATGTTGTGTGAGCCACCGTGACAAACACTGACACTCATGTCATGTTTTCCTCTCTTCTCTCCCCTCTCTCCCTCTCTCTCTCTCCACCCCCTCCACAACAGATCTCCCCGCGGCTCCCCTTGAGATCAGCGAGGCAGAAAGACGACACTGGGACTGGGAGAATCTCTCCCCCGGGGAAACAATCGGCAGACAGACATCCCAAACATCTCCCCCTCCACTCCACTCTCCTCTCCTGTCCCCGTACCCGTACCCGTACCCGGCAGTGGAATGCTTCAGCTGGGGCTGGGACTCTGGAGATCGTGGTGGGCACGGCAGTCCGCTTGATTCCTCGCCGGCTGGTTGTGTAAACCAGCTTCATCTCCCAAAGCCCCAAAGGCCCAAAGCCCCCCCCCCATCCCCCGTGTGCCAGCTTATCGTCGCCATCTCAACAGGGGGGACTTGCCCTTGCCACCCACCCACCCCCCAACTCCCACTCCTAACTCCCTCCCTCCCTCCCTGCCTGCCTGCCTGACAGACGGAGCAATGCGATGGCCTTTGCCACGCTGGGCGCTGGCGATCTGAAAAGCATCTGATAGTGGATAGGATAACAAGCAGTGTGACGGCCCACCCGGCCCGCAGCCACCACCATCCAGCCATCTAGCCAAGCTGAAGAATCCAAGCCAGCAGCCAGCCCAGTTGGCTATTGTGCAACAGCCGAGGTTAATGTCAGAGCCAGTCCCCCTCCCCCCTCCTCCTCCTCCGCACCTCAGCAGGCCGCACCTCATCCGGTAGTCACGAGTCACCACTACCACCACCGCACCACAGGGGGGCGCCGCGCACTGCTGTCGAACATGACTCATGGGGAGGACACTGGCCCTGAGACGCACCAGGATTCAGCTGTTCTGACCTATCTGGAGGGTTTACTGATGCATCCCGTGGCCAGCGGGCCCGGCAACGCCACGGCAACGCGGAGGTCAGAGGCCGACCGAGGCGGCGGTGGCGGCCTAGCCGCCAATGACGAGCAGCGGCGGAGCAACCCTGTGGCGGGCGCGCTCCCTCAAGCCCAGCCGCCATTGGCCAGCCAGCACGGCCACCAGGCTGGGCTGAGGGATAAGGTCAGCCCCACTGGCGGTGCCAGCCAGAACCTGAAGAAGGCCCGGCTGCTGCGCTCAGGTGCCTGGGGTGTGGGTGTGGACGCCGGACAGCAGCATGGGGACAGCCAGAGGAAAGGAGCCCTCATGCAGCCCTCCTCCCCTGCCGCAGTGGCCCACCTCCACCTGAACGAGCAGGGTGGAGGAGGAGGAGGAGGAGGGGACCAGCTGCTGCAGAGACCTGGCCAGGATGGCTCCCCCTCGCTGGGGGAGAGCACGCTGCTGGCGTCCCTGCTCACCACCTTCAGCTCCAGGCTGCAGGGAGTGGCCTTGTCGCAGGCTCTCTCCCACCAGAGCCCCAAGCAGCATCATCAACAGCAGCAGCAGCAGCAGCAGCAGCAGCAGCAGCAGCAGCAGCAGCAGCAGCCGCAGCAACAGGGAAGGGGAGCACAGAATGGCGGCACAAGCTCCCCGGACCAACGGCACAACAATCTCGACGCCTTCCAGGACTACGGCACAGCCTCCAGCCGCCTCAAAGGCCTGGTGCGGAAGAGCCAAAAGGGCCCGACTCACCACAACAACACAAGTGTGCCTTACAGCCGGCGAGCCAGCCAGGAGCAAATGGCCGCCTCAGAGTCGCCGCGTCGCATGGCCATGAGTCCAGCAGCCACGGCGCCACAGCAGCAGCAGCGGGGAGGGGGAAGCTCCTCAGAATCCTCTTCCTCCTCCTCCTCCTCCTCCTCCTCGGTGTCGTGTGCCGAGAGGCTGAAGGCCGTGGCTAACCTGGTGAAGACGCGCTCCAGCCCGGCTCCCACCACGCCCTCGCCCCGGCCCAGCATGGCCTGCAGCCAGCTGGCCCTGCTGCTCTCCAGCGAGGCCCACCTGCAGCAGTACTCCCGCGAGCAGGCGCTCAAAGCACAACTGGCCGGCCAGTCGGCCAGCGAGAGGCTGGCGGCCATGGCCTCGCAGAAGTCGCAGCCCTCCAGCCGCCCTCCCAGCGCCGGAGGTGTGGTGTTGGGCGGGGTCTCCTCTGAGTCTCCTCGGATGGGGATGGTGGGCAGCCCTGACATGCTGAGGTCCCTGAACGGTGGTGGGCACCAGAACCGGACACCACCCCCACTACCTCTCGGGCCTCTGGGGCTCGGGTCTGTGGGCTCAGGGAGCCGAGGGAGTCCCTCTGTGAACTCAATGCACAGTGGGCACAGTGGCAGCAGCATGTCTCCCCTGGCCAGCCCACCACAGCAGCAGCAGCAGCAGCAGCATCAGCAGCAGCAGCAGCCCCCGAGGGAGAGGCGCCACTTGGACTCCAGGCTCGGCTCCTCCAGGCCCCCGCAGAACTGCAGCAGCCTGCTACTGCTGCTCCTCAACAACCACAACTCCCAGAAGCAGCTCACCAAGAACGGGCACGTGGAGACCGAAGAGGAGGAGGAGGAGGAGGAGGAGTTAGAGGAAGAGGAGGAGGAAGAAGATGAGGAGGACGGGGGGGAGGAGGAGGTGGAAGAGAAACACCAGGTGGTGGTGGTAAAGACGGAGAGTGTCCCTCCTCCTCCTCCTCTTCCTCTTCCTCTTCCTCCCAGCCGTGCACCTTCTCTGTCTCTGGACATCCAACAGGTGGCAGAGCGCTACAGCAGCCCAGCCAAATCGAGCAGCGACGCAGACAGCTACTACTCCAGTTGCTCCCCCATGGACCTCTCCATGCGAACCACCAGAGTCGCCAGCAGCCACGAGTCAGCACTGGCCGCCTCGTCCACCGCCTCGTCCTCCTGCTCGCTGGATAAGCTCACAGAGACTCTGATAAACAAATGGAAGCCAGAGGCTGCGGGCCCAAAGGTCTCCGCGACGATGACGAGTCCAGACAGAAAATCCCATCATAAGGTCACCCTCATGCAGCTACTGTTGGACCGCAGAAACTCTGAGAAGGTAAACAAAATCAGAGATAATCCAGATTTGCTGCGTGACGCAACGCTGAGCTGCAATAGCGGCAGTGGCAGTGGCAGGGTGTCCGCGGACCCACTTAAACTGATTGGTGAGCCATACGAGGCCAGCAGCAGCAGCAGGTTGCAGAGCCCGGTCAACTGCCAGGTCGCTCGGGCCATGACCGGCTTCTCACGCCGCAGCGAAGAGAATAAAAACGGCAGTCCGTCTCCGTACTCCTCCTTCCACTCTCCCTCTCCGCAGATGCAGTCCAGTCCCCTGGACCTGTGCAAGTCTACTAAGCCGTCGTACCCGAATGACAACAAGGCGGCCCCAGTGAACGCAGCGGCGACAGAGCCTGGTTTCAGTGCCAGTAAGCTCCTGCAAAACCTGGCGCAGTGCGGCCAGGCCAACAATGTGTCCCCTTCTCCTCCGCTGCCGCTGAACCTGCGGGCCAATAGCAAGCGCCCGAGCCCCGGGCCCGGACTGGCCCTGGACCGGCCCGCCTCCACTCTGCTGGAGCGCCTGAACCGCCCCGTCGCCCAGCAGCAGCGGAACAACAACGGCAGCCCAGCCCTGGAGCCCCTCCCCCTCTCGCTGCCCTTCGGCAGTTTCACGCCGCGCAGGAGAGAGCTGTCCTCGTCGTCCTCGTCGTCGCCTGCAGCAGCAGCGGTGGCGGCCTCCTCCGCCATGTCGGCCACGTCGCAGATCGAGAGCCTGCTGGAGAGGCGCACCGTGCTGCAGCTGCTGCTGGGCTCTGCGCCGCACCACGCGGAGAAGCCCGGCGAGATGAGGAGCACAGACGTGCTACGGCAAGCACAGCAGCTGCATCAGCAGCAGCAGCAGCAGCAGCAGCAGCCACCCCCACAGCCGCCAATACAGATGTCACGAGCGACGAGCGTAGGGAAGCGCTCCTACTCCCCCCGCAGCCCCGATATCCGCTCATATAACGGCTCCAACGGCCCGTCGCTGATCGCCGACATCAAAATCAAAAGCGAGCCGGAAGAAGAAGAAGAAGAAGAAGAAGAAAGCCATCTCTCAGGTCCCTCCGATGGCGAACTCGAGAGGGCACACTACAACTACAACTACAACTACAACCACAACAGTCACCGCCGTGGCAAGTGCGAGAGGTACGAGTCGCCGGTCCCCGAGCGGCACCAGGAGGAGGTGAAGCCGGAGCCGGAGCCGTGTCCTGCGGACATCGTGTCCAAGTACGGCCTCCTCAGCCAGCTGCTGAAGCAGCAGACCAGCACCTACAACCCCGGCACGCCCACGATACCCACCATCCTCACACCCACACCCACACACGCCCACAACAACTCCAACTCCAACGCTGTGAAGGAAGAGAATCAGGACGGCGGCAGTCGTGGCGGGCCCAGCCCAAAGAGGAGGAGACTGTGTCTGGAGCTAGCGGAGCAGCTAACTAGCGAGCTCTGCGCGAGACCCGTCGTCGAACCGTACGAGCCGCTGAACGGCTCCAGGCTGCTGCTGAGCCCCAAGGCGGAGGTGTCTCCGGCCAGAAGCCCCGTCGGCCTCGGCCTCGGCAACAAATCCTTCTCACGAGACCACCAAGGCTTCAACGTGCTCAAGCAGCTGCTGCTGTCCGACAACTGCCTGAGGGGGCTGTCTCAGGACAGGGGAGTCTCCCGCGGTTCCGGCCTGGTGCCACCCCAACCTCCACCCCCACCCCCAACACACGCCAAGGCCAACGGCAACCTGCTGCACTCGGCTCCCTACCACCACCACCACCACCACAATAAACTCTCAGAGCTACCGTGGCAACCTCCGTCTCCGAGCCCCGCCCCTGGCCCTGCAGCCCCCGCCCCCACCTCTGCCCATTGGCCAGTCAGTGGCAACGGTTTCCACGAATCGCCGCCAAGCAACAGCAGCAACACTGCTCAGGCGACGAGCCCAAAGGCCGTGAAGAAAGAGGAGGTGGAGGTGCAGCTGGAGGAGGACGAGGAGGAAGAGGAAAGACAGGAGACTCTGAGGCGGGAGGAACAGGAGGAGGAGGAGGAGGAGGAGCATCAGGAGGAGGAGGAGCAGGAGCAAGGTCCCGGCAGTCCCGAGTCTCCGCGGCTGACGCGGGCCAACCCCATCCTCTACTACATGCTGCAGCAGGGGAAAGGGGAGCTGAGGAGACAGGTCAGGGGTCAGCAGCAGAGTCCGAGTCCGAGTCCGAGTCCGAGTCAGAGTCGGGCGACCCAGTGTGAGATTAAGGTGAAGGAGGAACCGGCTGCGACGGACGAGGAGCAGCAGCAGCAGCACGACAGTCGCGAGCTCGCCGAATACGAATACGGACATCATGGGCACAGACTGAGCACCTCGCAGTAGAAGCTCCCCACCTTCACATGCTCAACAGACTCGATTCATTTTTGAGCTTGATGGAAAACATGGACTGCCACTGGCTGCAAACATTTTTTTTTTTAATTTTTTGAAAAGGCTTACACCCAGTTCATTCCTTTTTTTATTTATCTCTTTATTTTCTTTCTGCTCTTCTTTTTCTTTCTCTCTCTCTCTCTTTGTTTTACGGACTATCCAAAGTTACATAGTACTATGACCAATACAGCCAAATCCAAACAATTCAGTTCACTTTCAAAGCATTTTTTGTAATTCACTGTTCAGAGTTCAGCATGCTGTTTCATGATGACGGTCTGAGTACCAAATTGTATTAGATAATGTTTTTTTTTTATTAATCCTCAGCTGGCCACCCAAATACACTTTTCATGTATTCAAGGTCATCACAGTCAAATTTGATTGTGTCTCCTCCTGATATTCTACTTTGTTACACTTCACTGCTCTTCTGAAAACTCGCCTTCTCCATCCTACGCTGTGAGCTGTATGAAAGGGCAACACGCCATTGGATCATATTGTCAATTCAGGAAATATTTCTACTGCATCCACTTTCATAATGGTTTATATCACAATCAGGGGCATTCCAGCTTTTTACTACAAGTAAGGGAAATTTGAAGATATACTGCAACGTGAAGCACAACACTACAGCAACAACAAATATGTATTATATGTGGCATTAGCGAGATGGTAACTCAAGGACGGACAATAAAAAAAAATCAGTGCAACACACAATACAGAATCAGGACTATGATAATCTCAGTGGAATCAATTTTGGCATTGGATTCCTGTCCAACGCAGCCAAGTGAACCCTACATACGTAACCCTGTAATCCCATCGCACCAACAGTAATCTGGGGTGCATTTCTTGAACGCGTAGTTGTTAGCCTGTTAGCAACTTTGGTAGTTGCCAATGGGAAATTGCATTGCAAACAACAAAGTAACTAACATAGTTAGCAACTACGGTTTCGAGAAACGCACCCCTGTTGAGAGATCCACAACTGTAGCATAGACAGAGGAGCATGTGACATTCACCTGCTGTCATTACATAGTTGTTCAGTAGTAGTTCATCATGGTTTATCATAACCATTTCATTTTCATAAGAAGTTCTGTTTAATAAATAATGTTTAACGAAGTCGAAAGGCATGAGCGTCTTGTAGCAGTTATGAAAAAAAACAAAAAACAGGAAATAGTGGTTTGTTTTGTACTTTGTCTAAAATATAAAGCAGCTTGTATGCTTTAGGCTTTTATACTCTAAAAGTAACTTTTGATGGTCAGATTTGGCACCTGGTATCCCTGGTGATGTTCTTGGGCAATCAGATGCGTGAAGATGTTGTCGTTCAACCTGGATGGCATTCAGTCTATCGAAAAACAAAGCATATCTGCTGTAAGGTTACTTAAAGGTATCAAGTAAATCTTTTTTTGTGGGTTGGCTGATTGGTTGACGGTGCGTCTCTGTGAGTGCGTGTGCATGTGTGTGGGTGTACTGTATGTATCCGCGTGCGTATGCATGTGTGTTTGTAAGTGAGGGACACCCCCGTGTGTGCATGTATGTATACTGTATGTGAGTTTGTGCACATAAACCTCATCCAGGTATGTTCATGCAGTCTTAAAAAAAGTGATCTTTTGAAATGTTTAAAAAAATGATACAGTACATGAAGCTCCATGTCTTTAAACCATTGAACATGTTTGACACAATTAACATATTCTGTAAATAGTGCTTTCATTACGAAAGACAATTATTTTGTATTGTTCAAAGTTACATAAAAAAAAATATTGCCCTAGTTTTTAAAAATGCCCTATGATGTACAGTGAAGCAGACACCACGTGTTCTATAATGTACATATCGTGGCAGAGAATGTCCTCTGTTCTTTTGCATGTTTCAGTGTCGTGAGTGAGCTGATGATAATCTTACTTCTTGCAAGCCGTCTTGTTATGTCCACTTGCTCTCTCTCCACTGATGCCTGTTGCATGCTGCCACTGCATGGAAAGGACCTGTCTATCAGTACTAGGACTGGGCCACTGGGTCTTGAAGTTTAAACAAAAAAAAATTAAATTAATGTTTTATCGTGGGCAGGTTGTTATTTAACGAGAAAAATATGAAATACAGTACAGTACAGTACAGCAACGGTCTGTTTGATACAATCATTTGACGTTCAAATTACTTGTGATGACAAATGTGACGTTATCATCTTTTATTTGTGCGTGGGTGTGTGCACGCATGTGTGTGTGCATGCGTGCGTGTGTGTGTGTGTGCGCGCGTGTATTTTGTTTTGAGAAAATGGAGTACTCTGTTACCATTTTGCATTTTTCATTTAAGTCACTCCTCAGTCTGAAACTTAGGGTGGCCTGCACTGTGCATCAAATACTTAACTTCAGTTTGCAAAGTAACCTTTTTAATTTGAATGAGACAACCAGAAATACTGTTTCTTTTTTAATGTCATTTTTGGTGTTTATTTGCACTGACAACCTAAATAAAAAAAATACGATGAATGAAATTCTTTTGTGCACTGGTCGTTTTTAATTGTGGTTTTGTATACTAATTCAGGTGTACATTAGAAGAACAATGAACAATTTTCAAATTAATTGTACATATTTTAGTTTCGTTTAGTTGCACTACATCTAGTGAACCTATATACCGTTCACCCAGTCATGAACTGTCATGAAAAGTCAAATTGTAATGTACTGTATATTAGGGCTGCACAATTAATCGAAAATTATCGAATAAATAATCGTGATAAATTAGTGAAATCGAAGTCGAAATTTCAATCGTGATTTAATCGTGACCTACCGTTGAGAACGTCCTTGAAGCCAGAACATATTGACAGGCTGGTGTTTCTGGCCAGAAAGAAAAGTTTCATGCTATTGCCTTTACATAATTATTACAATTCATTTTATTTTGCTCATCCTGTATATAATTCATTCTTGGTTATATTTCATCTTGTTAGAATTTTTAAAAAAAATCTGTGAAATTCAATAATCGTGATTAATAATCGTGATTACGATTTTGACCAAAATAATCGTGATTATGATTTTTTTCCATAATCGTGCAGCCCTACTGTATTTTGTTGCTTCCTCATGCAGAGGCTCACCCGATGAAAACGTATCTGTCCTTCATTAGGAACAAACATGGAAAACTACCAGAGAGCAACATTTGTCCCTGATGTGTTCTGTCATATTGTACAGTAGCCTATCGGACATACTGTACAGTGCATTGTGTTCCCTTAAAGGTGCACATTATTCTAGAATTCATGCCCATTCACAAATATTAGGCCAGCCTTTTCATTAATGCTTACTCCACCATCAAATTCTAAGTATTCATCGTGACTGGGAAAATTTCACTTTTCATACATGAAAAGGGGGATCTTCTCCATTGTCCATCTTTTTGAATTTCAATATAGACATAGTTAGCTGCAAAAAATACTCTCTTTTGGTTATACCAGTAAATGTTAGTTTATTACTTAGTACATATTCATGAAAAGATCAAATTTGTCAACAGGCAGCTCAGTTTCAATGAGCAGCATAGTTGCAATATCTACTCTGGCCGCAATCTTACACAGTGCACCTTGAAATGCAAAGCGGCTTCCAAAAAGGACATTTTGGTGTGTGAGGACACCTTTAGATGTGTAGAGGAATACAGAGTAAGAGGGCGAATGAATCACAAGTGTAGCCAGGGTCCAAGAAGGTGTCGGTAAGAGGAGAGTTTGTTTTGTAACGAAGGGAAGCATTCTTCACAGGCTTCTTAAATGACTTCAGTATTCTTGATGCAGGTGGTAGCTTGTTCCACAATGAGGGACGTAGGACCAGCCCACCTCTTGTGACCACCATTCAAGCCCAATTTAAACTCGTCTGTTTTGCATTTCTGGTCTATCTTGAACTTTTGAGAACCTTTAGGATATGTGCTGATTGCTGCATCATCTTGCCCTCCCCCACCTCATAAGTTCATAAGGAGCGGTAGTGAGGAAGAATACATACACTACGTACTGTACAGTCAGTGGCTGATCTAGCCATTTTGGCCCTAGGCGAAATATAAACAAGTATATTTCAAAAGTAATTATATGGCTATTTCACTGTCACTTTGTCTCATTTATATCTTCAATTACTTTACATGAGAGTGAAAAGTTAAGATCAAGCCTACTTTTTGTGTGTTTACCATGACTGATGTGACAGTTGGGGCCCCCATGGAGGTCAGATTTGTTTGGGGCCCTAGGCAATTGCCCAGGTTTGCCTAATGGAAAATCCGCCTCTGTGTAGATGCCAACATGTGTGCCAATGAGCAGCGTATAGACTCCCTCCAATCTGGGTTGACCGTCTTAAACGGCAGTAGCCTCTGAATTTACTTAGCCACCTTGTGAAAACCTGGCCTGTTGACACGGGTTTTTGTGCAAAACCATTAAGTCAGTAGGCCTATGTGTGAAGGACTTATGGCTTGGAGGTGAAGTCGCTGAGCTGCTTAGGCAGCGCGGGTCCTCTCCTCTCCTCTCCTCTCCTCTAGCCTCCTCTCCTCTGCCCTCCTCTCCTCTCCTCTGCCCTCCTCTCCTGTCCTTACTATCCATCTCCTTTCCTCTCTTCCCCCATCCTCTCCTCTCCTCTCCTCCTTTCTCCTCTCCTCTCCTCTCCTCTCCTCTCCTCTCCTCTCCTCTCCTCTCCTCTTCTCTCCTCTCCTCTCTTCTCTTCTCTTCTCTTCTCTTCTCTTCTCTTCTCTTCTCTTCTCTTCTCTTCTCCTCTCCTCTCCTCTCCTCCCCCATCCTCTCCTCATCCTCATCCTCTCCTCTCCTGCCTGTATGCCTGCGATACCCAGCTGGGGGTGCCTGCTATGGCCTTATCAAGAGGCTGCCAAGAGGATGCACAGCAGGTATCCCTCCTGAAAGGGAGACTTACATGCATATATACATACTCAGCTACCCCGAGATCAAATAGCTTGCCGGCTGGCAGGAAGGCAAGCAGCAAGAGCCTGAGTGAGTGAGTGAGTGAGGGAAGGCAAAGGATGGGATGGATGGGATGGGGGTCGGAAGAGGAGGAGGAAGAGGGGGCTTTATGCTTAATTATGCAGCCGCAAATCAATATGTAAGCACACGGCAACATGCCAGCGAGCTCCAGCGTTTGACCCGGTTTTCTTCCCATGCAGAGGAAAGCCCACCACCACCACCACCGCCACTCTACTCCAGCAGCAGTAGCTTAAACGCTGACACTCCGCAAGTGGCATCCAACTCAGGGTAGGGATTTGGGGTAAGCCTGTTTAACAGGCAAGAGTACACTGTGAACCCAAAGTTAACAGCCAGGAAGGCAGGATGGCTTTTTTTTAGGTCACCTGGGAGTACCTGTTTCCTCAGGGTCCTATATTGTATGCTACGCTATGCTATACATTGCATTCTATAATTGCGTTTGACCAGTCTCCAATGTGCAGTTTAAACTAAAACATATATGAGTGATTCTCTAATTCGGCTACACTTTTAAGTCCGTGGATTTTATTTGGCAATTCCACTAACTATTAACTGCATCCAATGATATTTTGGACATTAGAAAACATTTATCTTTCATATAATACAGAAAGTGTAGACATGGCATTATTTCCCTCAGCAAGAATGAATATTTAATACTGGTTTTGGGCGTTTTCATGCCGTCCTGTTTTCCAAATGTCAGATTCAGTCTTCATATTAGCATGTAAAGAAACTTGTTTTGCCCAAGACGATTGCAAATGTTGATTCACAGTAATCATCACAATATGACAAAACTGTCAGAGAGACCACTGTCCTTTCCATTATACATGAAATTTGCCATTTTGTGTGTGTCCACGAAAACTGTGTTAACCGTGTCACGGTCTGAAACCTCCTCCATAAATCAGTAATGGTTTGGTCTTAGGCCATACGAATAACATCACGTGATGTCATAACCTCTTTGGCAGGATAAGGGAAGACTTTTTGGTAATTTTTTAGCTCCATCCTTCCATAATTTAATCCATTCTTTTTCATGTTCTCATAGCGGGAAAATTGCCTGTCAACTGTGTTATCAACATATTCATAAGAATCTGAATTAGAAATCACATGTAGAAAAACACAGATAAAGCATACAGATACATGAATTGATTAAGGTGTTGTGGTGGAACTTCTGAGGTCCTCAGTTAGCACAACACCATAAAAATGGCTGAAATGTCAACGGTGTTACCGTCAATGGTGTTACAATTAAGTATGACAGTCAGGGTTGCCAGATGAGGCTGATGATTTCCAGCCCAAATGTTCAAAATCCGCCCTAAAAACCCGCCCAATTCTATTGATTTATATGGCAGTGGGCAGGTTTTTCTGATAGATGCCATTTTTACCCGCACACGGCCATCCTAAGCAGCCCAATTGGGCGGGAACCAGCCCAATCTGGCAACACTGATGACAGTTGAGGAGGAGTATGTTTTTGCCAATTTATATCCATATTGACAGACAAACAAACAAAATAATTTGTGTTCTAGGGAGATGGGTTTGTCTGCTCTGTTTTTTCTCCTAAAAAAGTGCCGACTTGTTCCCCTGCACTGTTGACCGTAACACAGTTGAGTAACACGGTTGACTGTTTTGAAAGTGTTTTTGCGCTATTGATCCCTTATGTGTTGGAAAAATCCTATATTCAAATCAGACGTTACAGGGATTTATGATGAAAACTGTGTCAGTCTGTATCACAGTGACTCGTAAAATCCTACTTATGAAGCTCAACAATCACATTTTCTATATCAGTTGCACAGATTAATGACAACATTACTGCTAAGGGACATGAGCACTTTCAAACATATATTGTTTCAACTCTGTAGTATTTTTATATATGTTTGAAATGACATAGTATTTGTCCATAACACTGTTGACAAAATAATTAAGCAAATGTTCGCTTTCATTATAGTATTTATCAAATGATTTAAGATTAAGCTTGGCAATTTGTTTGTTTGGAAACTTAAATATATACACTATGTAAACATCTAGGTCATTTAGTTGAAAAAAAATACTGATAATTGACATTTTGCTTTTGCCAAAAGCGTAGGGGAATCGTAGAATCACTCATACAGTGCATAAGAAATTGACAAAATACATTATTATTACATTTTACAATTACATAATTACATTACATTTTTGTAGATGCTTTTGAACCAAAGTGAGTTACAATCTTACACCTACAAGTACATAAGCACAGGGTGAAGTAAAGTGTGCATACAGTACACACACAACATTCCATAGAGTCTGAATAAGATCGTTTTGGGCCCTCACCCCAACTGCACCATAGTGCTCTTTGGGCCGCTGTGAATCTCTGGGCCCCATTGATTTGTGCAGTAGTTGACAGCACCCATGTTCCCATGACACTGGGTTGCCATAGTGCTGTATTCCCAAAAGTCCTAGGTTCACAGTGTGTGTGTCAGACCTGGGGAATATAAAGGCCGTAGAGATCTAGATATTTTTGTGCCTGTTGTGGTGTGTGTGTGTCTGCAGCATTGGGAGAAAATTTTGCCAGAATGTTTAAAAGAACCAACGGAGACCATCTCTGGTGAACTAAGGCCCATGGGATTGTAGGTCCCTAGAACTGTGGAAGTGGAACACAGGAGATTTGCTACCCCAGCGGTTCCAAAACATTTTTCCCCGCGCACCCCCTTTCACATTTCAATGTGGTTCGCGCAAACAATTAAAACTACCCAACGTTCATTAATGCTGGATAAAAAAAACACACATATCCACCATTGCTCTATTCAGCTCGCGCACCCCCTGGTGACAGGCCGCGCACCCCCAGGGGTGCACGCACCACAGTTTGGGAAACCCTGTGCTACCCTGTTGCCATGGGCATAAAACCTCCCATATAGGGGGCACAATAGCCTACATTTGGGGAACACAGTGCCCTGCTGGAACCATATGGCTTCTTACCTAAGGCCAACCACAGGGTCTCTTTTCCACACAGACTGGATGCATTGTACCATTACGTGTGTGTGCTCCTTGAAGATAAAGTCATACCATGGCTGTAATTTTAACAGAGCCTTGATATTTTTTTTTCTTTCGGTGGAACTGCAGGAACATAATGATTTGATCGCTGGAGATTGCATAGCTTGATACGGGTTTGTTAGGTGATAAGTGCCTCCACATGTGGCGGAGCATTTCTGTACAAAACCTGCTGAGGACACAGAAATGAAGACAAATTACAGCCGCATATAATAAGTACATTTTAAACAACTGCCATTTTGGAGGGGATTCGCCATTTATCTTCGATAGCAATTCTGCACTAAACACTGCAGTAGCTTTTTTTGCATTTGAAAAAAAAAACCAAAAAATCACAGAACTAAAGGGGATGCACTTTCGCTCACTCACAACATCCGCATACACTACAGCAAATAAGGCTACATACAGTATAAGGGTTTAGTTATTGCTAAATGCCCCAGTACGGTTCACCATAACAGCATTATGAAAGCTGTAAGATCTAGCGCTGGCCTGCTTACATCAGCACTACTCCAGCCCCAGAGCCTGAGCATCAGCAGTCATGAGCTCTGTTGCAGAGATGGGTCCTTTCTGGGGTAGCTGGCGAGCAGTGTGTGTGTAGTGTGTATTGTGTGTGTATAGTGTGTTGTGTAGCGTGTGTGTGTGTGTGTGTGTGTGTGTGTGTGTGTGTGTGTGTGTGTGTGTGTGTGTATAGTGTGTTGTGTAGCGTGTGTGTGTGTGTGTGTGTGTGTGTGTGTGTGTGTGTGTGTGTGTGTGTGTAGAGTGTGTGTAGAGTG
>NC_085863.1:16639493-16664493 GCF_034702125.1 Engraulis encrasicolus | reverse complement strand
GGCGGGGCGAGGGAGGCCACAAGCACAAGTGGAGGACGGGAGCGTGTACATTGGAATGCACACCAAATATCATACTCCACCACTCTCCAACAACAACAACTTAACTCTGATCTGCTGAAAAGAGTGAAAAATGGTTTGCTGCTTTTGACAGTACCGTAATGCAGCATGTGTTTATGTGATGATTAAAACCCTGACAGCCCTGGCCCAATTTAACTCTGATAACAATGTTCAATTAATTACAGAGGACCTGTTTCTTAAGCAAGAGAGAGAACAGAGAGTCTATAAAGAACGCTTCAACAGGAACACAATGTTCCCTTTACTCATATGCCATCATACGGGCCATGGAGAAAATCAACTTAAATGTTATTACTATTATGAAATAGGCAATATATTGAATACATTTGTCATTGAAACAAGACAAGTAGTTTTTGTCCAGCGAGCAAAAAGGCGCCTGAGATTAAAAATAGATTAGAAAAGCACAAAACTCACGCCCACCCACATCCAACCCACACACATCCACACATCCGTACAAATCTCACTCACCCCCCACCCACAAGTGTCACAGCCATTAGCCTGCTTGCACATTCATACGCGTACAACTACTTTGATAGTGAAATAATGGCTACTGGGTAAAAACTGGTTTGTATTATCTGTCCTCCTGCCTGATGGCAGCAGTTGTGTCCTGGGTGGGTGTGATGTCAAAATGGAAGACCCTTTTAGGCAATAGAGCTGCATGTGCAGGTCTTCCAGGCAATCTTCATATGGTAGTGTAGGCTTACACCTCAGGTAATTTTGGGCATTATACAACCAACGACAAACCAATAAAGCTCTTGCTACGGAAATAGGGTATTATTCAAGTCAAAGCTAGGCTAGTTTGGAGGCCTAGGCATGGGTGCCGCTAGGGGGGGGGGGTGTTACAGATTCTAAGGGCCCGAGCACTGACAGGGGCCCTTAAGAGGGCCCAAAAGCACTGACAGTGGCCCTTAAGGGGCCCAACATTTCAATCTTTCATAGGGCCCAAAATTTCTGGCGGCACCCCTGGGCCTAGGCCTACAACACTGACTGAATTTCTCCTTTATTTGTTCATACAAAGTAGGCTACATGATTATTTTACTTCTTGGAATGTACTTTACGTTTTGATCTGCCCTATAATGTAGGCCTACCTTCATTTGTGTTTATCTTTTTCACCCTCTGTATATAAAAGGCCGTAATGCAGGGCTGGGCAATTATTTTGGCCTACGGGCCACATTGGGTGTAGAATATGGATCGCAGGGCCAGATGTCGCAGGCAACATGCCTTTTCCAATGAGAAATACTGTGATGTACACTGACATAATTTGCTGGGTATTTCAATCCTGCACATTGCAATATTTAGATGTGACCTTGATTAATCTCACACCTGCAACACCCTTTGCTTTTTAAAGAATTTTAGGTGTGAGTTTCGGACTTTGGATTTAAAAGACTCTGTGGGCCAGATGGCATGGCTCAGTGTGGGCCGCATGTGGCCCCCGGGCCTGAGTTTGCATGCCCACCCCTGCCGTAATGGGACCAAAGTATAGCCTAACCTTGACAGTCACAAGCCTTCAATTCCCCTTCTGTGTTTGTTTTTGTTTTGTTTTGCTTTTTTGTATTTGTATTTAAGTATTGTGTTTTTGTCCTCTGTTATGTTTGTATGATTTGTAAAAAGCGAAAAGAGAAAGAATGTAAGAAAGAATAAGCCTATATGATTTATTTGACCACAGGAAGAACAGTGTTCCTGTAGGCTAAAGGAAAAAAAACCTGATGTGTTTTCAATAAACCAACCAACCAACCATTAAAATAGTGTTTTAACATGTTAAGTTAGGCTACTTGTGTCAAATGGGTTCCACTCAATAAAATAACTTAGTTCAATAAGAATGAATGAGAATATGTTCTTGACAGACAGCACCATCCTGTAGGCTACCCATATGGTCTGTGGCACAAAGATTGCGTTCCCCCCCATGTAATTTTAATGTTATGCAGCTTCACATGAAATATGACATATTTTGTAATGGAATCTTGGAAAATACATTTGCAATACAGCTAAGTTGTATTCAGTGGACTTAGAGATGGTGGGGTCTGTTTTAACGGTGGCTGCCTTCAATATAGGCCTAAAGTGCAGGGGGAAATCCTGGTTCGTGATCATAATATGGCCCCCGGAGAACTTTTACGGATGAATTTGAAGTGGCCCCACAGCCCTTATAGATATAGTCTCTTACAAAATCTGTGGCGGCCCGTTTCCCACCCCTGATGTTTATTAAATGTCCATCTCCAGATAGATTCAAATCCTCATATATAAAAGCTATTCAGTATATAGACCTACATATATCGCCAATAAACAAAATTACAAGAGAGATAATGTGAACACAGCCTAAAAATAAAAACTAGATTGCATTTCCTCACAGAAAATGCTGGAGTATGCTTGCCCGTCTTGCATTCGTTGCCCTTCATGCATGCCTTGCCTTTCATGCATGAATTGCCATTCATGCATATGCTGCCCTTCATGCATATGCTGCCCTTCATGCATACACAACATACAGTTAACCATCTACACATGAGCTAGCTTCCTGTTTAGTGTGTATCATAATGGCAAAAACACATTTTCACTAACTCTAGCGCCCCCGAGAGGCCGTATTGCACGGAAATCGGTATGTACCCTCTAGGTGTACTGGAGATCATGTGTGAGAAATTTCGTTAAGATCTGTCAAGGCGTTGCTGAGATATGAGCTAACTTCCTGTTTGGACGGTGCGTTTGTCTTTGTTGTCAATTTTGATTGGCTGCTGTGCGCCGATACTTTCAGCTATTGCTCTGTAAATTTCAGCATAGGTGCAGAATAGTCCAATGGTGGTCTGATAAAAATTGTAGGACGAACAGAGAAAAATTGTGGGCGGAGCTTCATTTTTATTGATTTTTGAATATGTCAAAATGGCGGGAAATTCATGATGATAAATATGACATCATAGTATGCGTTGGATTCGGCTTGACCCAAGGATTTCAGCGATACCAAGCGTTTGATGAATTGAAGTAAATACGGGCTAATATCGTCAAAAACACATTTTTGCTTATTGTAGCGCCCCCTAGTGGCGCATTTACAAGAAAATCGTTACGTGTCCTCTGAAGATAGTGCTGATTATGTGTATGAAATTGGGTTGTGATACAAGTAGCCGTTGCCGAGATATGAGCTCACTTCCTGTTTGGCGTCTTCGCCGCCAAATTTGATTGGCTCCTGTTTGAAGCCGGTTTAATCAATCGTTCCAGAACCTTTAGGGTAGATGTATCTTAGTCCGAATAAGCCCTCACAAAAATTGTGTGATGATGGGACTAAAATTGTGGGCGGGGCGTCATTTTTATTGATTTTTACAAAATTCAAAATGGCGGCAAAACTTTCCCAGGCGGAAAATGACGTCATAGGGTGCATTGGATTCGGCTTGGCCCAAGGATTCCAGGGATACCAAGTTTTTGAAATTACGACCAACGGTTCAAAAGTTATAGCATGTTAATATTTGAAACTTTGACCTGCTGGTGGCGCTAGAGAGTTCGAGGTACCCCCGTGAAAAATACAAAACCTGGTCGTCTGACCGAGCCGAACGTTTCGGTCTTTGAACGGACTTTCTATCTTGAGCGGTTCTTCAAAACGAACCGTTCGTAGACGGAAGGAGAAAATTAATAATAATAACCCGGAAACGGGGGAATAACAATAGTATGCTTGCCGCATGGCAAGCATACTAATAATGTAGGCCTACATTATTGCCAAATGCCAATAATAACAGTGGGTCGTGGCTGGCGGAACGTCATCTTCCTCACGTAAAGCAGCTCATCCAGACCAAACTAATGGAAGACGGAAACACTGCTAACTGCAGTTGTGTCTATTTTCCCCTCATGACCATTTCCCATGGCGCCCGCTACTGCTGATAAGTAGGGGGACATATTAGCTTACGTGTTTTAGTTGGTTAAACTACACGTTTTACAACGGATTTTAATTAATTTATTTTTTAAACATCGCAACCGGCCATGACCGTGGAGCAGAATGTCCTCCAACAGCATTCGCAGAAGGTATGTTAAGTTCCGTGGCTGATATGTAACTTAGAGGGGCTAGCTAGCAATAGCAATGTACCCTGCGACAGGCTCTGCAAGGGAAAGTAAATCAGCTAGCTAGCAAGCTCTGTGACAGAATATGATCTCTGTCAAACAAACATCTTAATGTCACTGTGCATCTTTTGCATGTTAACAGGGATGTGTCGCAATGCCCGTGCAGCCTCTGATCATTTGGAATAGTTACATGGGGCACGAGCTGTATCTCGCTAGCAAGTTAGATGGTAACTTCACGAGAGCAACCCTGCCAGATAGTTGCTACGTAATTTGCTAGCTAGGTGCTGCTAGCTTACGTCAACATTGCCCAAGTAAACAAATGGCACGCCTTAGTTTGTTTTGCTCATCTTAGCGTTAAAGAGAGAATATGTTATTAAGACGTCGCAATAAACATACCTCACATCTATTTTATACAATGTTGTAAGAACAGACGTCTTATTAGGTAATGGTAAGGTTAACTGCTAGGTAGCCAAGTATTTTACAGCGCAGTAAACTGAAGACTAGCCAGCTCATGGCAGCTAACACTTGTGTTTTGACTTTTATTTCGAGTTGGCAGTGGTAGTAACACATTACTTACTTATTCTCTGCACACACTTGTTTTGCAGTTACTAGCCTCTCTACTGACATGAATGTCTTTGGCATCTAAATGGCTGTTTTACGTTGACTTTGTAGATGGGAATGGCTGCTTGTCAGTTAAATGCATCATGTTTTGAGTTTGTTGTGCAGTAAATTAAATATTCCTCAACGGCTAGTCCGTGTTAATGTGTCCCTGCAGTGTCACCAGTGTCACTGTTTGTTGTTTTCTAGGCTTTATACCAATTTAAATCATTGGTATTACTCGGAATGACCTTAAGCGAATGTCCAACTAGTTTTTGTGAATAGAGAACAGTTTTGTGGGTAGGTCTATCAAAGAAAAAAAACCTGCAGTTATTTGTTGTTCATAATTGCAAAGGCATTGGAACTAGGGTAGTAGGCCTAGGCTAAATGTGGACGTGTTGTCATACACTGCTGTCATTTGCAACATAACGGTCCTCAGAGGCTGTAGTTACGTTTTGGTTAAATCCGCTATGCAGTCTGTCGGGGAAAATATGCAAAACTTCTGAAACAACTGAACTGTGTGATTCTTTGGCTGATGGAGTTTGTGCTAGTGTGGTGGCTCCTGAATTGGTAAACGTCTGGCACAGCTTCCTTGGTGGGTCAACTCGGATTACAGTTGTGAAACGTTTGTTTACATCCTTCACCCGTCTGTGGGCTTCTCAAATTAGTCAGCAATGTCATGGTTAGCTCCCTATTCTATAATTCTCTTGATAAGAAAGAAGAGTAGGCTATGCTGGGATACTTGGAGTGCATGATGATGTATTTACGAAAAACATTTACACTCATGTTGAATGTAATGGTTAGGGCACGGGGAGTGACGGAGTTAGCTGCTTCACCATTAGCATATTACGTAACAGAAGTGGCTGTTCGGTTTCATGTTTTCTGGCCATGTCTCCACTAACTCTTATCTATCCAAGATGCACGAGCTGCTAAGGAGTGTCAAATGCTGGCGTTCCACAAACTGGGAAATGAGACTGTCCATGCAGTCACTTGAGAATTTCCCCAAGAATATGTACTGCACTGTAGCCTACTGTACTCAATAACATACTGCCTGCTGTAGTCCAACAGCGTCAACGCCCCCCTCTCCCCTCTAATCTTTTGATCATCCTCTTTTCAAGCACCAATGCGTATACACATACGAAATGCGTATGCAAAATTGCTCCACTTCCAAGTTGGAGGCTATTTCAGTGATGCTGTAATTGTACGAGAAAAATATGAAACCTTTATATTTGTTAGGTATTGCGCATTTGCCTTGTGCTTTGGTATACTTGACTTGGAAGTGCAACTGTTTCAAATCAGTGAATCAGCACCACTAGTGCCAGCAAACTGCAATGGTTTGCTTTTGTAATGTTACCTTCATGGTTTATTCTTTTCAAAAGTTTCTATTGTCACAAAGCCACAGTAATATTCATTGTATTTGTATTTGTCAACATTTTAGACTCTACTGAACCAGTTAAAGGAAGTGACCGGCACTACAGACTCTCAACTCTTACAACAGGCCCTGCAGGTGATATTAATGTTATGGTCATTATTGTATATAGATCTATCTGATATGATAATATGATTAATGCATATAATATTTTATAGATTAAGAGACGATTTTATAGATATTATTCATCATTCCCATCCACACACACACCACTTCTGACGTTCCATTAAAATGGTCATGTTATGGTCATTATTGTCTATAGATCTATCTGATGCGATTATATGATTAATACATATATTATTTTTTATAGATATTATTCATCATTCCCATCCACACACGCCACCTCTGACGTTCCATTAAAATGAACGATCCTCTCCTGAAGCATCTCCATCTGTATTAATGAGAATGTTTCTAGCTGTTACCACAGTTATTACTGTGTCTCCTGTTTTGCTTTGTACTGTACTTTGCTGAGTACTTTGATTCCTACTCCTTAGCTATTTTACTTTAGTGGTGATGACCCTGAATATTATATTACTGCTGTAAGTGTTAGCCCAAAATGACACAGGTTTTTGTTGTAAACAAACAATGCATGTCACATCCTTTGCAGGTCAGCAATGGGGACCTGGCTGAGGCAGTAGCGTTCCTGACGGAGAAGAACACCAAGGTCCCGCAAGTCAACGAGACGACCTACTACCAGACCGCTCAGGTCGCAGGCAACGACCGATACATCAGCGTAGGCAGCCAGGCCGATTCAAGTAGGCATTTCCCACTCCTTCATCATGAGCCAGTTAAGACATGCGGTGTCATAAATATGCTGTTACCAGAATGGCAATAACCAAGTTGTAGTGCATTACTAAATGCCCTTGGTTATGTCATAGTCGTTCCACCACTGGTGTAACAGCGTGCATTATAGGGCTACTGCAAATGAAAAAAAAGTTAAAGGGACACTGTGTGACATTTTTAGTTGTTTATTTCCAGACGTCATGCTTCCCTTTCACTAATGTTACTATTTTCATGAATACTTACCACCACCATCAAATTCTAAATATTCATTATGACTGGAAAAATTGCACTTTTCACACATGAAAAGGGGGATCTTCTCCATGGTCCGCCATTTTGAATTTCCAAAAATAGCCATTTTAGCTGCAAAAATGACTGTACTTGGACCATACTAGAAAATATTTGTTTATTACTCAGTAAACTTTCATGTAAAGATCAAATTTGGCAATTGGCAGCCCAGTTTCAATGAGCAGCATAGTTGCAGTACCTTTTTTGGCCATTTCCTGCAGTGTCCCTTTAAGGCCCCTTTAAAATTAGTGAACTATGGTCAGCTATACCATTTGAAAATGAATTTGCTTTTTCCTCCGGCCACAATTTGGCAGACACAAGTAGGCATTCCAATTTCCTTCAGGATTAATCTTGTAATATTCTTCTTCATTCTATGCAATTTTACTTACACAGTTATATTGCTCTCTGCGCTAGTAGTTAAGTCCCTTTCCTTTTCACTGGGCCTTTGGCGTGGACACGCATCACATGGGCTGCCTCCCTGTCAGCCTCTGACTAAATGGTTAGTCATGTATTTGTCCTGTAGGCAGGTACGTGTTGGTCACACAATAGGACTGTTTACTTGCCTTTGGGATCAATAATATTCTCCTCTGTTGTCTACATTTCCCAAGTATGTAACTGTATTCTGCTTTGCTCTGCTTGTCTTTTTTAACCCACTCATCAATTTAAAAACTCTGGACGTTGGCCTTTAGCATCATATGAGTCCTCTCTCTGTGTCAGCCACTGACTAATTGGATAGTCATACTGGCCCATTGCACATGCTGGTTAATACTGATGGAGTAGCGTAGTGGATCTCAACCTTTTTTGAACCAACGCCTCCTTGGCCTCATCACAAGCCCCCCAACGCCCACTTGACCTCATTATAAGCCTGACAACGCCCCCCTCAGTATTAAAAAAAATAAATGGACTAATGCCCCCCGATGGCAACTAAGCACCTTCCCCTCTCAGATGTATCCCTCTCAATGGCCCCCTAGAGCTCTCCAACGCCCCCTGGGGGGCTGTTGCTCCCCCTTTGAGAAACACTAGAGCAGAGCGCTGCATTCCACTGCCATTACAACCACAGAGTGGAGTTTGCTGATGCACTTATAAGATTCTTTTCTTTTTTCCAGAATGTATCACAAGTTTCTGGAAATGCACTCAGTGGCGGGCTTTGTGGTCAGGCCCTCTATTGAGAATGCCTGTTTCTTGTAGAGGAGTATTTAGGAGCTGGCATCTGTTAAGAAGTGTCGACTTGCTTCCCTTTTTGGCCTGTTTTCCTCACAAAACTGCAGCTGGTTTCCAGGGCAGAGAAAACTCCTTAATCCATGTTCCTTGTCTGCCCGTCAGACAGTCAATCAGTCAGTCCATTAATCAGTCAGTCAGTCAGTCAGTCAGTCAGTCAGTCAGTCAGTCAACCAGCAGTGTTATTTAGCGGAGCCTCTTTCTTCCTGTAATTTTGGAGTGAGGAGTCTGTGCACTTGAAATCCTTTTTTCTTTGTTTTTTTTATTCCATGGCAGGATATGATGATGTTTTGACTGTTGTTTTCATGTTGTCTTTCTGGGATGGGCACAGTCTTCACTTTCAACCCCTTTTCTTGCTGTGCCTGTTATTGTTGTTGTTGTTATTTTCAGATGTGATCGACCTGACGGGAGACGACAAGGATGACCTGCAGAGGGCCATCGCTCTCAGCCTGGAGGAGTCCAACAGGGCCTTCAGGGAGACGGGCATCACGGATGAGGAGCAGGCCATCAGCAGGTGTGTGTCTGTGTGTCTGTCTGTCTGTCTGTTTGTGTCTGTCTGTTTGTGTCTGTCTGTCTGTCTGTCTGTCTGTCTGTGCACCTGTCTGCCTCTGCTTCTCTGTGTCTTTGTGCATGTGCATATGTCTGTGTGTCTGTGTCTGTGCGTGTGTCTGTCTCAGCATGTGTGTCTGTCTGTCAGTCTGAGCGTGTCTGTCTGTCTGTCTGTCTGTCTGTCTGTCTGTGTGCGCGTATGCCTGTCAGTGTGCACGTATATGTCTGTCTGTGTGTATGTCTCTGTGTGTGCTCGTGTGTGTGTGTGTGTGTGTGTGTGTGTGGGAACACCCCTATGTGTGTGTTTACGTCTGACTGCCTGTATCTACTCTGTGTGTTCATGTGCCTGTCTGGCTTTAGTTTAGTCCGGGTAGGGTGACGTGTATACGAGTATTTTCCATCACCTTCGCAATGTCAGTGTTTTAGCAGAAATGGAGAACTCCTTGAAATGACTCCACAACAAGTCTTTATTACAGTCCATATCATAGCCTCTTGTGTTTTTAATTCAGCTGGAATTCATTACAATGTGCTGACTACTTTTTTTGCTTGCTCCCCTTTCTACTCTACTCCTGTGTGAAGGATATTGGAGGCCAGCATAGCGGAGAACAAGGCCACTTTGAAGAGGTCACACGCCGAGGTATGGAGGGACTCTCCCAACCCGTACGACAGGAAGAGGCAGGACAGCTGTCCTGTGGGACTGAAGAATGTGGGCAATACCTGCTGGTTCAGCGCCGTAATACAGGTGAGCGGGAGCAGGAGCCAGGAGCAGTCTCACACCCACCTGTCTCTCCACCTATTGACCTGCCGTACATAGTAGCACACACACACACACACACACACACACACACACACACACACACACACACACACACACACACACACACACACACACACACACACACACACACACACACACACACACACACACACACACACACACCAAGTATGTCATCTGCTAGGCCAGTTGTGGTTCTCAAACCTTTTTTTTTTAAGTAAATGCCCCCTGGGCCTCATATACCTCCCAACGCCCCCTTGACCTCATAATAAGCCTCATAACAACCCAACACCCCCCCCCTTGAGTGTTAAACATTTAAATGGACTAATGCCCCCAGAGGGCAACTAAGCACCACCCCGTCAGTGGTATCTTTCGGAGCCTCCCCTAAGGCTCCCCAACACCCCCTGAGGGGGCTGTAGAGCCCCCGTTGAGAAACACGATGCTAGGTCAACCGTCCGACTGCCAAACATGCTTTCAACCTTGAAAAGAGAAGTCGCTGTCTCTCGTTAAGGGAAGCAGGAAGAACGTATGATGCCTGAGGAAAAAGCGTCTTTTTGTGAACTGTTTACTAATGTTATCCAGGGTAATGAACTGGTTTATGAGGCCAGGCTGTGTAAATGTGTCAGTCTGTGCTGATTAACTGCAAGCACCCCGTCTCACCCCTCTCCTCTCCCCCCCCCGTCTCCCTGGCTGGATGGTGAATTTAATATGAATGTAATGCACCTTGGGATCACTGGAGGCTGGAGTCACATGTTGTTTGCCTTCTCTCTCTCTGAGTGCATTCCAATATGCGGACTCCCGTCCTCCACTTGTGGTTGTGCCCTCGTACCAGGAAGTAATGCGTCACCGACAACAGAATTGTATTTCAATATCTTGCAAAAGCTCAATTTTAATGTCATTTTCTCATTTGCAAATGGCATGGTGAATGAAGACTAGTCCCCCAAAAATTGTTGTGGCTAGGCTGACAGTGGGGAAACTTGCTCGTTTTCTCCATGGAGGCAGAGTCGTCAGCGAAATGCGAGGCCACAAGCACAGTCCGAGGAGGGAGTCTGCATATTGGAATTCGCCCTCTGTGTGTGTGTGTTCGTAATCTGACCCTGAAGGAGGCTCCACAGATTTCAGAGCCGCGCCGTTTGGCAGCCTTCACTGTCTTCACTGCTTTCGGGAAATGCGCCTGCTGCCTACTCTTCTCCACTCCTACTCCCACTCCTACTCCAGTCAGATGTGTAGGTGCCAGTCTATGTAAACATGTGGGGTGCAGGAGAGAGGGAGCGGATGTAATGGAAAGAATATTTATATTCCTTGTATATATCTATTATATGACGTATGGCTGCACAATTAATCGATAATCGTGATATCGAAATCGTGATGTCAAAATAATAATCGATAATCGTGATTAATAATCGTGATTATGATTCTGACCAAAATAATCGTGATTATGATTTTTTCCATAATCGTGCAGCCCTACCTTGTATATCTCTATTATAAGATGTATGTATTAAGTACAAGGAGGTCTAGATTAAGTTACATGATATAGAAAAGTAGAAAATGTACATTATTTTAAAAGTGCTCATTATTGAGCTTTCACAGATAACATTTTTTTTCTCATTTGCCATTGAGATAAGTTGTACTCTATGTGTCATGTCGTGTTCAAATGAACAAGTGCTAGAGAGTGTGTAATGGGTGGTACTGTGTAAGCCTAAATAGCAAGGGGCCCTGACTATTTAAATGGCGTAAGTAGAGGTAACCTCATTTCTCTGGCAAAGATAATGAGCAGCATTATGGGGTCAGAGTAGCAAGCAGCAGCTAGGCTGTCTATGCCTAATGTCTGTCGCTCTATTATCTCTCTCTCTCTCTCTCTCTCTCTCTCTCTCTCTCTCTCTCTCTCTCTCTCTCTCTCTCTCTCTCTCTCTCTCTCTCGTCCCTCTGTCTCTCTCTTTATCCCCACCCCTCTCTCTCTCTCTCTTCATCGCCTCCTCTCTCTCTCTCTCTTGTTCTCTTTCCCTTTCTTTCTCTCTCTCTCTCTCTCTCTCTCTCTCTCTCTCTCTCTCTCTCTCTCTCTCTCTCGCTTGCATAGTCTCCCTCCCTCTTTCTCTTGCTGTCGCTGTCTCATTCTCCTGATATCTCTTTCCTTCTCTTTCTTTTCTGCACTCTTTCCATTGTTTCTTCCTCTTCATGTGTCTGTGTGTGAAGGGTGGGGAGAGAGGGATAGAGAGTGGCCTAGAAGACTTATGCTTAGTGTTTTAACTCAATCAATACGCTTAAAGGGGTATGCCACTATTTTGGGGCTTAATACAGTTAAAATCGTTGGCTGGGGTTTATAAAGCTGGTAAAGTGTCTTATTTTTCATGTGAAGCGTTGTCTTGCTTTAAGACAAGTTAAAAGAGGGAGTATGTCGCTAAGCTAGTGAAAGTCAATGCATCCATGTAGCATTGCTACATGCTACACGGATCCATTGACTTTCACTATTTTAGCGACATGCTCCCTCTTTTAACTTGTCTTAAAGCAAGACAACGGCTTACATGACAAATAAGACACTTGACCACCTTTATAAACCCCAGCCAACGATTTTATCTGTATTAAGCCCCAAAATAGTGGCATACTCCTTTAAGATTAGAGGAAGTCCCAATTGTTGCTGATTGAATACTTAGGAACTGTCTCTAATGAAGATGCATTAGGCCGGGAGTAGAGACAGAGGCATGATTGTGAGGTTGCGTTGAGGGATTGATAGTGTTCTAGAGGTTAGATTAGTGGTTCTGGGGGCGTTGGGGAGCCCTATGGGGATGTTGAGAAGGATACAGCTGAGTGGGGTCGGTGCTTAGTTTCCATTGGGGGGCATTGATGTATTTTATTTTTTAATACTAAGAGGGGCATTTTGAGGCTTGTGATGAGGTCATGGGGGCGTTTGGAGGCTTATCATGAGGTCCAGGGGGTGTTTATTCAAAAAAAGGTTGAGAAGCATTTTGTTGGATGGATTATTTGGTTGCATGTGACATGCGGATGTGGCTTGCCTAAGGGTGGCCATGTTTTTCCCCCTAAATGTTTCTTTTCGGACAGGTTTAGGTTGGTGTTGCACCGATACCATTTTTTAGCCCCGATACCGATACCCGATACCCGACTGTGTAGTATCGGCCGATACCGATACCATACCGATACTACTCTATTTGAAATTTATATATATGAAAAGTTATATAGGCTACTACTTGGATGTAACATCATTGCTATTATGGCTTTGTCAGGCTGCTGCCTACTCCAGTAGAACTTTTTATACCTTTTAAATACCTATGATATAAAATAACTAAGTTCAAGGCTGTGTTTAAGAGTCATGTGAGAATCTGTAAATGGTATCGGTGCCCTATTTGTTGGTATCGGCCGATACCGATACCACCATTTTAGTGCAGTATCGGGGCCCCGGCTGATACTGGTATCGGTATCTGTGCAACACTAGTTTAGGTTGGTGGACACACATTATTCACCGACAGGTTAGGGTTAGGAAATTTTGGTCTAGGCACAGTTTGACACGTTTACAGGTTCGGGGACACACATTATTATTCACTGACAGGTCAGGGTTACGAATGAGCTTTGGTATAGGCACAGTTTGACACAATTACAAACATGTAGGGATGCACCGATACTGATACTGGTATCGGTATCGGCACCCAATACTGCTCATTATACTCTGTACTTGATCTCGTCAAGATCAAACAAAGTCCAGACCATGAATACGAAATGAAAATGGTAGTATTATGGGACGGTCAGGACCAGGCTAGTAGTAGCCTACCATTACCAAGAATTAGTCATGTGACGGCACTTGGATTGGCATGTGCCACATGCCACGAACTCAGCCAACCCCCTCTCTTGATGGTCAACCTGGACTGAAAGAGTTGTCTCTGCAGACAGCTGACTGGTCAGGGAGGACCCAGCTGGAAGTGCTGAAGTGCAGTGTTTCCACAGCAGCTAAGCGGTGAGAGATGACTGAAGGAAGGAAAAAAAAAACAGATAAGATTAAAAAAATACATCTCTCTACAGTATTTAGATAGCAGCAGCTAAGAAGCATAAGATAAAAAAATAAGGCGCTACGAGCTTTGACCACAGTATTGAGATGAGTGTGAGATCGAAACATCTAATGATAGTCTACAGAAGAGGATCATGTGTGTTGCGGTGCGGTGCCTCATCACAGCTGATGTCTTCCTGGAAATTGGGTTTGAGTTGTGGTTTAGCTTTGCAGTTTGAATACATCTAACTTCATGGAGCTGACTGTGTACACCAGGGGTCCCCAACCTTTCTGGGTGCTACCAAGGGATACTCAAGGGCTACCAAGGGCCTCCCGAGGGCTACTGACAGCTACCTGAGGGCTACTTGTTTGTTCATAATACTCTACTGATGTCTTGACATCATTCCCAAATCACACTATGATTGAATGATGATTTGCTTATAGGTTATGAAGAAATAATCTCATGGGTAAATAAAGAAAAGCATTAACTTTGACTGAAATCTGATAGTCACTCGTCACTGTTTATCAACATCTTTGGTGGTCCCCTCAGAAGCTCCTGAAGGGCTACCTGGCCCCAGCGGGCCCCACGTTGGTGACGCCTGGTGTACACGATGCGGCTTAGCCACACGTATACTGTACTGTAGCTAATACATCGAACTTCATGGAACTGACATCAGCGTGTACACAATGTTTACCACACGTACAGTATACTGTACTGTAGGTAGGTGGTACTACTGACCCCACCAAGGAGAGACCAGGGAAGCCGACGGGGGGTACAAAGGGGTCACTTGTCCCGGGCCCAGGGAGAGAGGGGGCCCAGAATTCCGGCCGTATTACAATGTATTTGTTGGATTTGGGGCCTCTTCAGATGACTTTGTCCTGGGCCTGGCCGAAGCTCTCGGTGTACCCTGGGTGGTACTGACCCCACCAAGGAGAGAGCGGTTTAGCTTAAGCTGCTGCAGCTCAAGTGTTTCCTCCCAAGATTTATTTCCAGGTACTGGGACAGTGCTGACATACTGTAGCCTGTCTGTGCCCGCCCATGCTTCCTGTGACGTGACGTTGGACAAAATTCTGCGATTGTAGTACTCAGTCTAGCCAAGTTGGCTTTCTCGCGAAATTCAAACCTCTATCCGTTTCGGAGGCCGTTCAATTCGGAGGCAGTGAAAACACGATAGGGCGTGTTAATAAAGACAAAGACGCGGTAGTTTATCATTGGCCCCTTTTGAGGACTTGCCAGGCCAATGTTTGCAGAGCTATGTAGTTGTGACCGCCAAAATAGTGCTGACAGACACTTGATTTAGATTGATCAGGAATTCCACATTTTCCACCTTGAAAATAAATGTATTAGAGTCACCATAAAAAAAACCTCTGTAAAACACTGTGTACTCTGTATATTTAAGGAAGAAAAATCAGCACTCACAAACGGTGTCTCATTATTTATTTATATGGTACCACGCACTGATGAAGGCTTGATAGCCGAAACGCGTTTGCTTTTTGGACATGGTGGTAATATAAATAAATAATGAGACGCAGTTTGTAAGTGCAGATTTTTCTTCCTTAAGTTGATACATTTTATCGCGCACCCAAAGACTTTCGTTTTTCCAAGAAGTTGAGCGCGTCCTTTGCCAAAACTTGTACTCTGTATATTTCCCTGCTTTCCAAGACTTTCCTGCGTCATGAATCACAGCCCTGTTAAACGTATCTGGGTTGAAGACGTTGTGCTTTTGACCTGGTAGGCTACAGGTTGTGGAGTTGTGGCCTACTAGTTAGGGACTAGGTCTTGGTATTGGAAGGTTTCACGTTTAAATTAGTGCTAGAAGGAAGAGTGTGGGTGGGAGGTTAACTAATCCATTCACCCTGACCTTCATCCATGGCTGACATGCCCTTGAAACCCCCCGGGCATCAGCATTGCTGCAGGTGTACTAAACTTTGTATTAGTTTATGCTGCTACTAAGTATTGTACCCGAAACACAATTTCGTTGCCTTTTTGACAATGACAATAAACTCGTGATTGATTGATTGATTGATTGATTGATTAAAGCCGCTTTGGACGCCTGAGAAACAACGATGTAATGGATGGAATGTGTTTTTGTTTTTGGCCCTGTGCGTGCCCTGGTGAATTTAAAAAAAAAAGTTGAACAACAAATACATTATTATGGTATCACTTTACATACACACATTTTTTTTTGTAATTAAAAAAAAAAAAATGATATATATATTTTATGGGCATTTTATGCCTTTATTGATAGGCTAGTACGAGATGCTGACAGGAAGTGAGTGGGAGGGAGAGATGGGGGAGGATTGGGAAAGGACCCCGACCACACTCGAACCGGGGTCCCCATGGGCATGAAAGCCCAAATGTGGGGGGCTTAGCGCGTTGCACCACGGCACCCCCCACGCACAAACATTTTTAAACTGTTGGTTAGTTGGTTTTGATTAGTCTTTGGTGCCTAACATGGGCTTAGCTGCTGCCTTCCTCACAGACGCTTCAGCGATGCCCATGTTCTGCTGTTGACCTTTCACCTCTTGTGCTTTTGTGCAGTCCCTGTTCAACCTGCTGGAGTTCCAGAGGCTTGTCCTACACTACTCACCACCTGCCCGAGCGCAGGACCAACCACGCAACCAGAAGGTAGGTCAAGCATCAATGTTGGGGTCATAGGCGGCGCTACAGCAAGACTCTTGGGGAAGCTTTAAAAAAAAAAAAAAAAAAACGGGGGGGTGCAAACGTCATCGGAGAAACTGTGGTGGTAGGAGGGTCTGGGGGCACTGTATCAGTCGCCACGCGAGGCCCTAACCGCGACTTTTGATATATTATCTGCATGACATTATATGATGTTAAAACAAAATGATGAACAAATAAAACGGAACATTTCCATGCGCAACTATGTGTCTTCATGCTCGTGCGCCAATGGAACTCTCCAACGCGACAGACACACACACACGCGCGCGCACACACACACACACACACACACACACTGCAGGCAGGAGAGGAAGACGGCTATTTGCCAGACCATGGACTATTATCTCCCAAAAATGTCTCGAGCAATCAAATCATACACCCGACTGTCCACACCTTTGTTTCTATTGACATTTTCATGCGCTAGGTCACTCTACCTATCAAAACTCGCAATCGAACTCGCAGAACTAATGATGCAAAATGCGCACACACGGGGGGAAGACAGGAGAGCAAAAGGCCAGCTGATTGACCATTAACATGCCCAAAAATATCATATGGGGCTCTCATATCCAACAGGCTGTCTTCAGATGTCAGTTTTGCAGCCCAAATAATACAAATATGCTGTAATTTTGAATTTCTATTTGAAGTAGCTTGTACTGTAGTTCGCTACATTTTCCAAATGTTTGTAACTAGCTTAATATGTCTATTGGATGTAGCTTGTCTAGCGTAGCTAAGTGTTAGCTTACTAGGTTCTACAAATACGTAGCTTGCGCAGCCAGACACTGTTCTCGCTGCCTCGCACTGTACTGTCCACTCCAGTCACACGCAGATGCCCAACAAACACAAGCGAATAGCCTATACACATATTACATTACATATGGTAACTAAACCACCCTGGCAGGCCACCATGAATTCAGGAAAGGTGTGCATTTTTGAAAGTGGTGTTCGCTTGGTGACAGGATAGCACAGGTGTTTTGCGTTGAAGTGATGGCTAGTTAGACGGAAGACAAGTAGACAATTTACTCTCAATGAGACAACTACATCAATATCAACATTGACAACAACATTGCCACCAAATAGTAAACTTAGCGCTTCGGCGAGCACATCAGGGGGAAAAACAGATTTCCTACCTTATTCTGTCCTGTTAATTCCTGTTACTTGAAGATAGAGGCAAAATATCCATTTAGATTCGCCAAATAGGCTATCCATTTGATAGATGTAGTGTGGTTGAATAACGAATGCTAAAGAGGAAAATGTCAACATTGTGACCTATGGCTGGTGGAAAAAAACGAATGATCTATAAATGAAATGCAGTGGAATCCCAATTTATTCCAGAGGTCATTGCTTTATCAAGATATTTAACATTCCAGATTTCATTTCATAAGCCACGAGCCCTTCTCACCGCCTGGCTCTGTTGAAGCCAGTAGAACTGACACCTGATTGGTTGACCGCAGCATGACATCGCCGCAACGAGGCTAGATCTACTAACAAGGTTCTGTTTCCTTGTGTGTGCCTGCGACACTCCATCGCTGGATATAAAAAAAAACATGATTTTAAATTTTCATTTTATTTATTTCTTATGACAACTTTGGGGAAGCTAAGCTTCCCCTAGCCTCTTAATAGCGCCGCCCATGGTTGGGGTCCAAAGCCTCGTCAACGTGAGGCCTAAAAAAATCAAAATAACCCAGGCCCAGGCCAAGACATGTTGAGCATGACAGTGAGGCCCAAGTTATCACTGAGCCCAATAATTAAAAATATCAAAGTTGAGCCCAATGTTGGACCCAAAACCTCAGCGCCAAACATCTGAGGAAGGTCATGAACGTTGCTTAATTCTCCAACGCGACACTATTGGCACAGTAATTTCACTCAACAGGCTGCACAATATATTATCCCAGTGGGGTTGTCAATCAAGTGTAAAGAAATCCCGTACACTGTCCTTTCCACCAACAAACCTTAATACATGTTTCGGTCAAGCGTAAGAGTAGTAACTGCTCTTGAGTAGAAAGAGACTGGATATCCCTCCAGTGATATTCAGTGTATCTAGAACCCTGTTAAAAGTGTTACTAAATGACTAACACTGTGTAAAAACAACTTAAAGATGCTAGAAAAAAAAATCCGGATGTGGTAAACCATTCAGTTCCTTTTTTCTCACTCAAACACACAGAAACTGTTTTCTGGTGAATTGGTGTTTATTTTAAGCACAGACGTCAACATCTTTTGGTTCACCTTCCAGTTTCACTAAAGTTCTCACTGACCAAGAAAGACAGACAAAACTGAACAACATCAAACCCAGAAATAAAAGAGCTCCTCTCCACACAGGAAGGATGTTCTTGTGTGTTTCTTGTGTGGTGGTGTACTACGGAGATAATGATCTTCTTGCATCCGGGGCTGCTGTGATCTCCCGTCGATTTATCCTCCTCCTCCTCCTCCTCCTCCTCCTCCTCCTCCTCCTCCTCCTCCTCCTCCTCCTCCTCCTCCTCCTCCTCGTGGCTGCAGTCAGGGAAGCCGACAAGGGGGTACAAAGGGGTCACTTGTCCCGGGCCCATGGAGGTTCAGGGCCCAAAATTGTGTCCTCATTACATTGAATGTATTGGGGTGGGGGGCCCTTTCACAGGACTTTGTCCTGGGCCCAGCCAAAGCCCAGCCAGCGTCCCTGTAGTGTAGTGGCCGTAGTCTTGTGCTGTGTGGCGTGTAACCTCTGCCCAGCGGTTGGCTGGCCCCCACAGCCCCTGTGCTGCTGCGCATCTAATCTCCTTGTTAAGCTGCCACTGACACTGCAGAGGCCAAGGGTCCAAAGATTGAACATGTTTTCCAACAACCACGCACGCACGCACGCACGCACGCACGCACACACGCACGCACACACACACACACAGCATTCTTCACCACCACCACCGCCCACCACCACCACGGAAGCGCTACCAGGATTTATCCTGTAATCTGTCATCAATATAAGCACTTCTCTGGCCGTAACCCAGTGTTAGTTCAAAGAACTGATGACGATCTTCTTCAAGGATTTTTTTTTTTCTTCTTTCGTTCGTTTCTTCCGCCTTCCTGTGGTCACTTACTGAAAATAGCCGTTCCTAGTGAATAATACCGAGTTCACAGTCAGTAGCACTTTTTTTTTAATAGGGGGGGATACATTTCATTTACTGGAAAGAAAGTGCTAAAAAATCTTGTGGTTTTGGTTGAGGCCTGATGGTTCTTAATCTGATGGCCTCTAGCTGTCAAAAGCAGCTGCTCTAGCTCCACGTCTAATCCTTCCATCTTTACGTACGCAGGCTCCATATCTCATTCATGTGGTGCACTGCTTCTCAACCTTTTTTTGAACAAGCACCCCCTTGAGCTTATCATAAGGCTCCCAACACCCCCTTGATATCATTCAGGCTTGTACGAAATTCCGAATGGAAAGAATTTCAATTCAAAGTAATGCCATAATACAAACACTAGGTGGTGGTGTTCTATGTACTTTCAATGGGTGGTGTAGATTAAATTTAAAGAAATTCAAGGTAATGGCACAACCTAGTGTTCGTATTATGGCATTATTTTGAATTAAAATTCTTTCCATTCGGAATTTCTTGCAAGCCTGATGTCATCATAAGCCTGTCAATGCCCTTCTTAATATTAAACAATAAAATGGACTAATGCCCCCCAATGGAAACTAAGCACTGACCCCTCTCAGCTGTGTACTTTGCAACACTCCCCTAGGGCTCCCCAACGGCCCTTGAGGGGCTGTAGAGCCCCCATTGAGAACCCCTGATGTATTGCTACATTGATGCCTGCAAACATCTGTCAGTGTACTGCAATCATGCTGCATTGTTGAAAGTCTAAAGGGGTTTCTCAAGTTCAATCTTGAAGTCTTTTAACACTTTTCTACACGCAGTCCGTGTTTTTCAAGGTCTTGCAGTTTTGTAAAACCTCAGCCATGGTTTTGATGGGTACATGGTTTGGAAGTGTGTAAGGGATTAAGAGTGTAGTCACATGAGTGGAGGTGAAGGGTGGTCAGTCCTGCTGTGTGAACTATGAGAACTCCTATCACAAGACCCACTTAGCGTATCCCCTCTTGCTCACTCACTCACTCTCTCTCTCTCACTCACTCACTCACTCACTCACTCACTCACTCTGTGCAGCTATGCCCTACTTGTTGGGGAGCTTGAGATTTTGTTTCAGTAGGAAGAACGTGGGGGATCTCCTACACCCTCATCTATGACTAGTCCGCTTTAGCAATGTGGTGATTAGGGATGCAAACGATTAATCGACTTTAATCGATCAATGTGTTAATCGATTAAAAAACATTAATCGCAATTAATCGACAATTCAACTGACAAGAGACCCAGGTGAAATTGGCATGTGAAGAGTGTGTGTGAAGAGGGGTGTGAATAGTGGGAATATTTAAATCACCTTTGGATTAAAGAACTGAAATAGAATTAATTTAAAAGTCGTATTTTATCTAAATTTGTAATAACATTTTTTAGATTGAGTGTTTTTTTTTCGAGAAACATTGACATTTCGGGGGGAAAACGCTGCTTATCAATTAATCGTAAGTGGATCGATAAGGCTATCAACTAATGATTAATGAATTAATTGATAATTTGCATCCCTAGTGGGGATAGATGCATTGCTAAAGAGAACACACTATTATACCCAAATAACTGTCACTGCCAGAGGAACACTTCACAGGCTCAGGCAGCTATAGGCTGTCCGTATTTTCCTTTCAGGTAGATGAGCTTACCGATATTAGTGAAATCACCTATGATTTCGGAGTGAGGAGTCGATTCTGGCACTGGTCTTTTGCCGATACTTTCCTGTCTCTCACTCCCCCCACATGTTTCCTGTCTTTCTCCCGCTGTCCTATCTCAAAAGTAAAGACATACAAGCCCAACATTTTTTTTTAAGTGATGTCTTTGTCTACTAAGTGTAAGCAGTGCTTGGTTAGTGTAGTGAAATGCAATGTCTACTAAGTGTAAAGTGATGTCTGTTGCTGAATGTAGGGATGCAAACGATTAATCGACTTTAATCGATCAATGCATTAATCGATTAAAAAACATTAATCGCAATTAATCGACAATTCAACTGACAAGAGACCCAGGTGAAATGGCCTGAAATGGTGTGAAGAGGAGTGTGAATAGTGGGAATATTTAAATCACCTTTGGATTAAAGAATTGAATTAGAATTAATTTAAATGTGGTATTTTATCTCAATTTTTTATTAATTTTTTCGAGAAACATTGAGATTTCGGGGGAAAACGCCACTTATCAATGGTAAGTTGATCGATAAGGCTATCAACTAATGATTAAAGAATTAATCGATAATTTGCATACCTGCCTGATGTGATGTGTTTTTGTGCCCTATAGGAGCGCAGGAACCTGCCCTTCATGCAGGAGTTGAGGAACCTCTTCTCCCTGATGGTGGGCTCCAACAGGAAGTACGTGGACCCCTCCAGGGCTGTGGAGATCCTACAAGAGGCCTTCCAGTCCTCAGAGTCACAGCAGGTGAAGAACACAACCTGGATGATGAGGCACTCGCACGCACACACACACCCACCTACACACACACCCACACACACACACACACACACACACACACACACGCGCGCACACACACGCATACACACGCATATGCACACACACACAGCTACACACAGCTACACACAGCTACACACAGCTACACACAGCTACACACACACACACGCACACACACGCACACACACGCACACATACACACACCCACACACACACACACGACCCTTAATGTAGAACGAGAGGTCAATACGCCTCAACCTTCAGCTCTAAGAGTAGTCAAGACCCAGATATTGAACACACCCAGACCCTAAGTTCTCTGAGCAGTTGGAACTCAAGTCCTGGGTGTGTGAAGTTGCATTGCTGCCATACTTGCTTCTCTTAGAGCAGTTGAATCCAAAGTCCTGAGTGTATTGAGTTAAACACGCCTAGACCCTTGACCGTCTGAGCATTCGAAACCTAAATCCTTAGAGGTTAAAGCACCTAGACCCTTGGTCTCCAAAGAAGCTCTAGGAAGTGAAAGGTTAGAAGTTCTAAGCAACTGGACTATTTTGGGCCTTGAAATGGCCTCATGATAAGCTACGACATGTTCTTACCTTGTGTCCAGCTCTGTTTCTTTAATGACCATGGCCTGCATGAATGTACATATTCAAAGAGTTAGTGTAGGTTGCATTCTTTCAGCGGTGCTAGATACACAATGTCAAGGAGACCAAACAAAATCCTATCAGAGTTTCCTTGGTACCAGAGTAACTTGGTAACTGGTGTACCAATCTTCAGTATGTGATCATTACGATCAGCTTATTCCGGATAGATCAAATTTGTGGCAGTGTTTCTATTTCCTAAACCTGGGAGTAACACTTCTGCACACAGACTCTCCTCTCAAAGAGGTCCAAATCATTGTTCGTTATGGAGAGGTTGTTGTCTATGGCAGCCAGCACGCACGCACGCATGCACGCACGCACGCACGCTATATTATTGTTTTTCAATTTTCTTTTAGGGACCTCTGATCATGACTCATGTGTTTGTGTCCCTCTCTCTGTTATATACAGGACGTGTGTGAGTTTACTCACAAACTGCTGGACTGGTTGGAAGATGCCTTTCAGGTCAAGGCTGAGGAGACGAGGTAACTTCAACTCTAATACTGTATTTGCCGGTGTAAAAATGACATTGCAATGCGTTCCTTTGCTAACAAATGCCCCTTTATACCTAGTAGACAATGACTGCACAGTACTTGATTTGTGTGAAAATGTTTTTGTTTCCTATAAAAAGTTATTCATTAAAAAAGTAATTCATCCAAGATGAATTCAGTACTTGCACGGCATGCTTTCCAGCCATGAGCACAATGCCTCAGCAGTGCTAAAGCCGTGCTAGCATTCCCAGGAAATTCACAGCAACACAACACAGCATTCACAAGCAACATATACTGTAAATCTGACTGGCTCATGTTCTTGCTAAGGTAAACATTTGCGATGTAAATGAAAATATAATATGATGTGTATGCAAATATAATATAAAAGTCATCATGCACCTGTAAAGCATGTCCACATTTACAACTCTGGGTCAGGACCTGTACAGCACAGTCCGGTTGTTTTGTTTGTTTGTTTGTTTGTTTTTCTGCTTGGAAGAATGCAAACGAATAGCTTTATTTTATTGTAGAAGAGAAAGGCGGTAGCTGTGGTCTGTTTCTGATGTTTTAATCCAGGTGATTTTTTGAGAGTAGTAGTATTTTCACTCCTCTTTGCCACTTTCCGGTGCAATAGAATCAGGGCATTCTACTGATGGCAATTCTGTTACTGCTCCATGTAAAATGAGGCTTTAGCCTGTGAAAAGGAAGTCAGGCCAGTGAAATAGATCAGCTAAACCCCAGTAAAACATTAATTGAGGAAGTGAGGGTTTATTTTGAACACAAACATGTGATCTCACCGTCTGGCTGATAATAGCCTTGTGTTAGGGGCCATACCAGACTGGGTGATGGAACGACAGCTAATGTCACTGTTGTGTGGATTACATTATTTTGTTTTGTCTTTAGTAGATTATTATTATATTTAGTATATTATTATTACTAAGCATATTCAAATGCATTACCTTTATTACCAATTGCTAATTAATTTATGGGCATTAGATGTTCTTGTACCACCTGACGCCTGAATCCCCCCCAAAAAACATAGTTGGTTATTCTGCTATGGACAGTAGTAGTTGTTAGTGCACAATCAGTTTTGTAGGCATAGGTTGGGGTGGTATGAGCCATCAAGGCTCCGAAGTAATCAGTAATCATTTTTTGTAGGTGTAGTATGTGGAGGTATGAGACATCAAGGCCTCAGTGCAGACGGATGAGACGGGCTTCAGACTCTGTTGATGGTGACGCCCTGTGTTGGTCCTCACCCAACGTGGCACTGAGACATTTGTAGCCTTGTCACCATCCCCTTCTGTGTGTGTGTGTGTGTGTGTGTGTGTGTGTGTGTGTGTGTGTCTGTGTGTGTCTGTGTGTGTCTGTGTCTGTGTCTGTGTGTGTGTGTGTGTGTGTATGTGTCAGTGTGTGTATGTGTATGTGTCAGTGTGTGTGTATGTGTCTGTGTGTGTTTTGCCGATGGCCAAGACGAGCGTCGAGCGTGTTTGTATTCTTGGAGCCAGACAGCCAGGGTGGGGCAGGGCAGGGCAGGGCATGGCATGGCAGGGCTGTCAGCGATACTGGCACCGTGCTGTCAGTGATACTGGCACCGGGCTTAAATACACACAGCACATTTTCAATCATACAGCTGTGGACAGGTATGCTTTTTCATTCATTACAAAAGTGGCAGCCTATCAAATCTATGATTCATAGATATTAATAGCATTTATAGTGACCCTGCCGTGACCAACTGGTAGGCCTGCCATGCGGCTGACCCAGGTTCCATTCCCGGCCCGGGTCCTTTGCCGACCCCCTACCCGTCTCTCTCCCAATTCGCTTCCTGTCCACCTCTCGCATTGTCCTGTCAAATAAAGTCGAAAAATAGCATTTATAGTTTGAACATGCACTGGAGCATGCTGTGTTTTTGTAGATGAATCAGTGAGTTAGCAACGGCTCCTG
>NC_085863.1:16619493-16631993 GCF_034702125.1 Engraulis encrasicolus | reverse complement strand
TTCTCCATGGTCCGCCATTTTGAATTTCCAAAAATAGCCATGTCTAGCTGCAAAAATGACTGTACTTGGACCATACTAGAAAATATTGGTTTATTACACGGTAAACTTTCATGCAAAGATCAAATTTGGCAATAGGCAGCCCAGTTTCAATGAGCACCATAGTTGCAGCACCTTTTTTGACCATTTCCTGCACAGTGTCCCTTTACGGTTAAGTTAAGAGGTAAATCATCTAATAGAAGAGCCTGGAGTCCTCATTTTCTTAAGAAAAGCTCTTGTATTAGATAATTTACCTCATAACTTAACCTTAACTTATCCTGAACCAGCTTTGTAGTATAGGACCCTGATAACGGCTCTCTCTGTCACTGGGAGGCCATCACATTTGATTACATTTGCGATTGCTTATACCAGTGTTAATTTCGTCAACCATGACTATGACTAAAATATTTCGTCAAAGCCCTTTTTTGATTTTCGTCATTTAGACTAAGACTAAGACTAAATTGGGAAGGCAATGACTAAAATATGATTAAAACTAAAATTGATTTTCGTCATTGTGACTAAGACTAAGACTAAATTTTAAAAAACTGACTAAATTAACACTGGTGTTAAATACAATAGAGAAAAAGAGAAGCAGTGTGTGAAGAAGTTTCATTCTGCACAGTGTGATACATGTGAAAAAGAGAAGCAGTGCACAGAGAAGGTTAATTCTGTCCAGTCAATGATATATGTTAAAAAGAGAAGCAGTGTGTGGAGAAGTTCTATTATGTACAGCGTTGACTAAAATGACTAAAAATTGACAAAGACTAAAATTGATTTTCGTCATTTTAACAAAGACTAAGACTAAATTGGGAAGGCAATGACTAAAATATGACTAAGACTAAAATTGATTTTCGTCATTGTGACTAAGACTACGACTAAATCAAAAAAAGCTGACAAAATTAACACTGGCTTATACATGTATAAGTATTTACTGTACTTTAATTTAAGAAATATAATTTCATGTTGAAACCACCCTGTTACCCCATTTTAATGTTTTTTGTTTTGTTTTTTTGTGCTCCCACAGGTATGCTACATATGCTACCCATAGCCCTTCTGAATGATTTAGCATTAGCAACTGCTTCCATAATTGTAATGGCGCTGCCTGTAACCTTAGATAGTATGATGAATAGCTCGCGAGGGGTGTATCAGTGTAGTCTGTCCCCATGAAAATTCCACAATACGCAGGCAGTAGTAGTTAAAGTTATTATTAGTTGTTGTTTGTTTATTTTTAGTACTTGGTACACTAAGGTACTAAGACATGTTTAATGATTGAATGGGATTTGGTGTTTACAAGACATTGAAATCACTGCCATTAGCTGCATTTGGCACGAGTGAAGGATACACAATTAGAGCAGCACTAGTAATGGTGGGAAAACAGGATGACAGAATTTAGACAAAGGCCTTTGCTACTGTGACTGGGTGTGGAAGTGTTTGGAAAGGTGTGCGTGTGCGTGTGCGTGTGCGTGCGTGCGTGCGTGTAAGCGCTTGGAAAGGTGTCTGTGTGTGTGTGTGTGTGTAAGCGCTTGGAAAGTGTGTGTGTGTGTGTGTAAGCGCTTGGAAAGGTGTGTGTGTGTGTGTGTGTGTGTGTGTGTGTGTGTGTGTGTGTGTGTGTGTGTGTGTGTGTGTGTGTGTGTGTGTGTGTGTGTGTGTGTGTGTGTGTGTGTGTGTGTGTGTGTGTGTGTGTGTGTGTGTGTGTGTGTGTGTGTGTGTGTGTGTGTGTGTGCGCACACATGTGCTCGCTCAGGCCTGGGCGTTGTAAAGAAATAAGTGATGGCTGCTGTCTTAATCTCCCTGGGTGAAGCAAGGTCAGCTGAATAAAAGAAATGTACACAACACAGGCAGCGTGAGCCAAGCCAACTCCCCTCCATATAACAGACCTCTCACACGCATGAACACACACACACACACACACACACACACACACACACACACACACACACACACACACACACACACACACACACACACACACACCCTGCCTCGCATGCAAATACTTGAGCACAAACACTTCTCTCAGAAGACAAAAACAAGTTCCCACACACAGGTGCACATAACTCCCAACACACACACACACACACACACACACACACACACACACACACACACACACACACACACACACACACACACACACACACACACACACACACACACACACACACACACACACGTACACATTAAATCCATCAAATGCCAACACACAGAAGTACATGCCCTCGGTCACATAAAACACACACACACACACACACACACACACACACACACACACACACACACACACACACACACACACACACACACACACACACACACACACACACACACACACACACACACACTCCCTTCCTCCCCTCCCTTCTGCAGGCAAGTGTAAGCAGCCCTGGCCAATGGCGGGCGGTACGGTAGTCTCCTTAGTGGCGCTGCTCTAAGGGGCATGACTGCAGTCTGAAGCCATCTGTCTCACAACCCACCTACTAGGACGTCCCAGAGGCCAGCCAACTCTGACACACACATAAACGCACGCACGCACACATACACGCATGCACGCACGCACACGCACACACACACACACACACACACTGCCTTCCTCTGGCGCACACACATGTACACATTAAATCCAGCAAATGCCAAAAGATAGAAGTGCATGCCCTCGGACATACGCACACACACACGCGCACACACACACACACACACACACACACACACACAGGGACAGCGAAGACTGAGTTAGTCAGAATGGGAGGCTGTTCTCATTTGAGATCATAGTCACTATATTATTGTATGCTTCTGTAGTAATGCCCAAAGTTTTGTTGGTGAACTGCAAATAAATTCTGATGTGACCTCTCAAGCAAATGGTGAACAGATGGCAACAGATAGCAACATATTTTATTCCTCTGAGATCGACTTTTGTGTGCGTGTGCCGTGTGTGTGTGTGTGTGTTTTCGCACTACATTAGGGCAATGTAACTTATTTTAGTATTGAAATAGTATGGAGCTGGAGTCGCAAAATCTGATTTCTTACCCCTGAGGAAAGGTGTCCCCCAGGGCTCTGTCCTAGGGCCTATCCTATTTACCATCTTTATTAATGATATAGTATCTTCTCTTAGTAGTTCTCGTGTCCATCTATATGCTGATGATACAATCCTTTACTGTACTGCAAACACTATCACTCTAGCAATTGATAGCCTGCAACAGGCCTTTAATACTTTGCAAAAATCTCTTTTTAACCTTAAACTTGTTTTGAACCCTAATAAAACGAAATTTATGCTATTCTCCAAGGCTAAGGGCATAAAGTCGGGCGCTTTTCATCTCACAACATTAACTGGTTGTGATATTGAGCAGGTACCTGTTTATAAATACCTGGGCATCTGGATTGATGAGAACCTTAATTTCTCTTTCCATATTGACTGCCTGGCTAAGCAGTTAAGGCAAAAGATGGGGTTTCTCTATCGTCACAAATCTTCTCTCCCCCTATCCTGTAGGAAAAGGATCATTGAGTCAGTTATTTTACCTGTTCTGGACTATGGTGATATTATTTACAAAAATGCAACCATATCCTCACTCAGTATGCTTGACTCTATATATCATTCGGCCATCAGGTTTTCAACAGGCTCTGCTTATAATACTCACCAGTGATGCGCGGGCTGACCCGAAAGCAGCGGGCGCTTGCAGTTGACTGCGGTCGACCGCAGGCACGGGTTATGAAATATTATTTTTAATGAAATTCGGGTCGGGTGCGGTCGGTCAGGACCTTTGAAATGATGCCGAATTTTAAAGTAGGCTATAGGCTAGCCAATAGGCTATAATTTACTTTAGCAGACAGGGACATTTTTTGCGAAATAGATCAAAGTTTATATGGCTGAATAACTACGAGGTTGCCACGCGCTCTGCAGGAGACTTAATGAGGCTCCTGCGTCGGCCGAATATCTTCTGCGCGCAACTGGTGCAGCAGGTGCAACCATTAAGTGCATTTTGAAGAACACAGAGGGTGCTCTCTAAACAGTGCAGTGGTGGATATAGCCTACATATTTTCTTATACAATTGTAATGGTTTCGCACTCATGTGTTGCTTACAGAGTTTGTTTTCATTTCCTGTGTCGTACCATGACTACGAGGCAATCCACTTGACGGCTGGCTCCGTCTCCTCACCAACCTAGAGATTATTTTTTTTCTCCATGTATCCAAACGACGATGTTACCGAAATAAACAGGTGACAGTCGGCAGTCGTCATTGCATGCCCTCGGTTCAAAAATCCAACATGTCCTGTTGAAATGCACAGCTGTCTTGTTTTTGATGCAAATTCCTTTTTTAAGACCTTTATTGACCTGATTGTGCTTTGCCAATGACGCTAGGGTGTTCATAAAGACGCACGGCTACTATTTTCAAAGGCGGGTCGGGAAGCGGGCCGGGTGAATATTTTTCATGAATATTTCTTGCGGGCAGGGCAAGCGGGCGGACTAGGGAAAAAAGCGGTCGGGTGTGTCTTGTTTTTTCGTCGACCCGCGCATCACTGATACTTACCACTGCATATTATATGACACAATAGGTTGGCCATCACTTACAGAGAGGCGTTTTAGACATTGGATTCTTTTTATTTATAAAGCCATCCTAGGAAAACTTCCTTCTTACATTTCTTCACTTCTAAACTGGCACTCAAGTATGCATCACACACGTTCAAGCAGTCAGCTCCTACTTTCTGTTCCAAGTGTACGAACTGAACTGGGCAAATCAGCCTTTTGTTTTGATGCCCCCAGGTCATGGAACTTAATTCAGCGCACTTTTAACTTGGAATCTTTGATTTCTTTTAACCAATTTAAGATTTTAATTACAAACCTTCCCAATCCAGTTTGCAATTGCTATCGCTGAAAGCTTGTTTTTTTTAGTGCTGACTATGCATATTTATGTCTATAACATTTTATTTTATGTTTATATACACTCTTTCTGTCTATGTTTGTGTTGTGATATATGTGATGTCCGAGTATTTATTTTATTTTATTTTATTTTTTTTATTATTTTTTTTCATATATTCTTTTAATGTGTTTTTATACTTTTAAATGCAGCTTATATGTCGTTATTGCCAGGATAACTTAATTATTTAATACATTTATACTTGTAAATTCTCGGTTGCATCGAAAAAGAGGGCCACCCTCAATGTATTTCCGAGAAGGAAAATAAAGGTTCAAATCAAAATTAAAATTTTAACCCATTTTGTCCTAAGCCCATTTTGGGAAAGGGTGCCCCCTTCCTATTAAATCCTAAATTTCTCAGCCTCCGAAGCGTGAAATGAGTTACTTTTAAAAGCCAAGACTCTCCCCTTGCATTGTAATGTGTTCATTCAGCTGTAACATACCCACATAGTTAATAAAACAGCTAAAATCTCAAAATCCTGAAAAACCCGTCTATGTGTCTCCAGGACACAATGGGTTAATGTAGTCAGCCCAAGCTCTCTTTGGGGTCTTCCCCCAGCCTTGCCGCAGATTCTAATTCGCTATCACTACCAGTACCAGGACCCTACGAATGGCCAGATCCAGACTCTGTCCTGGTTGGTACTGTCTGTGCCCATTCCCTGCGCCCTGGCACTGGCGCTGTGGCACTCGGGCACTGTGGCCCGCTGGGTTGTGACTGACCCACTGTGGGCAACGCTACGCCACAGCTTGTGTTGGCAGTGCCAGGCCCATATGGGCACGGGGCACAGCCAGTGGAGCCCAGCCTGCCAGCACAGAAACCAAAGGCAAATGCCCGAGGCAAAGAGCAGTGAGGTGGTGGTGGTGGTGAAGGTGGTGAATGATGCTGCTACTGCTAATAGAGCTTCAAAGCCCAAACAAGGCGAAGCCAATGCCAGCAGACATGAGTGTGGTGGTGGTGGTGCTGCTACTGCTACTGGGGCTGCCTGCTACTGATTAAGAACCCAAAGTAAAGCAAGTAGGCTAGTAAACAGGCCTGTTTCGTGGTTATGGTGCTGGTGGTGATTCCCTGGTAAGGAGCTCAGAGACCAATCAATGAAAGCCCAAAACACGTAAATAGAAATATGGTGCCGCTGCAGTTCCCAAAGTCCAAACAAGGAGAGCCTGAAGGCAGCAAATAATAGCATGTGAGGCTGGTTTGGAGCCCAGAGCTGAATTGGATTCTTAGCCTGAAGTTGTCTAAGCCCTGATGTGTACCCATCTGGATGGAAACATGTTGGCTTTTTAATTTACTATGTACACTAGCCAGGATCTACAGTAGCAAAGCCATCCTCCTTTTCCCCCCCTTTCCCTTCTTTTTTTTTTGTTTTGTTGCAGTTTTAATGTGTGTCCAGGTTGCACCCCGCCAGGGCCGAGGGGGATGATGTATGGTAATGAGACCTTTTAGATTTGGGCAGCTTTGCACACACCTCTCTGGCCTCCTCTGCCCGGACCTTGCTGTGGTGGTGACATTTGAGTTATAAAGATCATGTGATCCAAGGGGTCCTCCTCAGGAGTGCAGGACCCACATCAACTAAAAAAAGATGAATTCTTAATGAATTCTTAAATCATGCAAAAACTAATTGCATGTGGGGGTCAAGTGTTGAGTGTGTGGCGTTGAAAAGCTTGAATGAAAGATAAGCTCTTTGACCTTTGATTTGTTTTCCCAACAGCATTTCAGCGAGATTGGCAAATATCATGACATGGATTACGAGTTTGTTTAGAAATGTGTTTAACACACTGCTCTTATAATGTGGACTACAATTATGGTTTAGAAAGATTTTTAATGTATATTATTTGGTGGAGGGCTTTTATGCCATTATTGTGAGAGGGCAGCATGGCTGGGCCAGAAAAATGTATTTATCTTCCTCATTCTCATCAGCCTGTTTCTGTCTTTGTTTTGTGTCTCTTAAAAAGTAAAGAAGACGCGCATACACTATCGCCTAATGGTTTTCACAGTTCTTAACTGGATGCTGAATCCCCAATTAAACCATAAATGAATAAAGGAAGCAAAGGACGGCACTCTTCAGATTTTTCTGTGTTTAATCGCCCACAAACGTTTCGGACGGAGCCCTTCTTCAGCGTGTAACGTGCATTTTTGTTTTGTGTCTCCCTCCATCAGCACTGGTTCACAGAGCTGCCCCCCGTGCTGACGTTCGAGCTGTCCAGGTTCGAGTTCAACCAGGCCCTGGGCCGGCCGGAGAAGATCCACAACAAGCTGGAGTTCCCCCCCATGCTCTACATGGACCGGTATGCACCCATCACCACACCACAGCACACCACTCAGGCTCTGATTAATTGTGTGTACAATGTATGTACCAGGGGCCTATACTACAAAGCTGGTTCAGGATAAGTTAAGGTTAAGTTGGGGTAAATCATCTCATAGAGATTTTCTTTAGAACATGAGGACTCCATGCTCTTCTATTAGATGATTTACCTCTTAACTTAACTTTAACTTATCCTGAAAAAGCTTTGTAGTATAGGCCCCAGGGCTTGACGTTAGCCGTTTTGCTCATCGGCCACTGCGGCTAATGGTTTTCACTAGCCATTTAGCCTTTCTGTAAGCCAGAATAGGTAGTGGATGTTAATCTTACTAGCCAAACACAAACTCACTAATGGGTCAAAGTGGCTAGCAAGTAACTTGGTCTTTTGTACCAGCCAAACTGAAAATTCACCAGCATTTGGCCGGTTGGCTAATTTAGCGCCCTGATTATAGAGCTTAAACATTTGAGCGTTTAGTAATCAAGGCTCAGTAGAGTTAGCCAAGTTGGCAATTATAAACCACAACTCCCCTACGAGAAATTCAATAGGTGGTCTCCAATCCAGACCATATCTCGCTTTACTGGTCTGGTGTGATCCAGGCAACAGTAGATTGTAATGTATGTCTAGTACCAATTGAACTGGTTGTGCCATATACCATAGTCATCTCATCTCAGCGAGCTGACTTTGTGAATGGATGATGGTAGTAGATAATATTATGTGGGCCTTTTACTGTTTGATGCCAGATCACACACACACACACACACACACACACACACACACACACACACACACACACACACACACACACACAAACACAGACCATATGGCATGTAAATTGTAAAGCGGCCCTTTCCGTCTGCGTCTGTCTGTGTGTCTCACGGGGCCCGTCTCTGCGTCTCTTCCGGCTCTCCACAGGTACATGGATAAGAACCGGGACATCACGCGGCTCAAGAGGGAGGAGATCCGGAGGCTGAAGGATCACCTGACCGTGCTGCAGCAGCGTCTGGAGAGGTAGGAGCAGAGCAGGGCAGAGCACAGCAGAGGGGTGTGTTTAGAAGCTGAGTATACATGGGTTCGCCGTGTTTGTAAATTGTCTTCTTGGAGCAGGCGTCACTCTTAATTTAAATTTAAATCTCTGAGGGTGCTGGCCCAAATTTCAAATTCAATGTTTCAAGTAAGAGGCCGCACCTTGCATAGTAGTGTTTTTTATTGCACAGACGCGTTTCGGCGTGTGCCTTCTTCGTCTGTGCAATAAAAAACACTACTATGCAAGGTGCGGCCTCTTACTTGAAACATTCGCCGTGTTTGTAAACACAATGTTGTGAGGAGGGGCAAGACACTGGCAGCCAACCACGCGAGCTAATTTTTTGACCGACAACGGTTTCCAACAATCAGAGGTTGAGTTGTGCGCGACTGGTTTCGCGCAGTCAGGTTTTAAACAAAAATGTAGAACCCATGTATACTAAGAAGCTGGTTCAGTTGTGAACCAGTGGTGCGTTTCTCGAAAGCGTAGTTGTTGGTCAGTTAGCAACTTCGATAGTTGCCTAACCCTCTATTCCGTGTCAATGGGTTGCCTGCTTGATTCACAACACCACCAGGTGGTTGGGCATGTGGCATGTGGCATAGTGAATAACCTGCAGTGTCCACCTCCATTCCTGAGATGCACTGAGCATTGACTGTATCGTGCATGCAGTGCTGCATTGTTTCCCTGGGACACCTGTCAGACTGCCCTTTTACAGTCGAGACAGTTTTGCGGTGTACTCACACTGTCGTGTGTTGTGGTGTACTGGGTCACAATGACAAAAATACTACTGGGTCAGAGATGGACCATAATAACTGGACAGTATGTGGGCAATAGCGGAGCCAGGCGCAGCCCAGAACTGGACTGATCTCACGCACATCCAGTTTCTTTTTGTCGGGTGCAGGGTCAAAATGTAAAGTTCATGTAAGGCAAGGAAGACCTGCACACCGATGAGCTCCCTTTTAATCCCTTTTTTAAAATTTTGTGACGTTTCGGGCCACCACAGCCCTTCCTCATTGTGTCATTCTGTGGAAGGGCCGTGGTCGCCTGAAACATGGCCCTAAAATGCATCAAAAATAGTTGTTGTTATTATTACCTCAGGACCGTCTTGGCCGACCTACTTGGTGCAGTAGGTCTCAGCCATCAAAAACTAGGCCTCAAAAACTAGGCCAAATACCCACCAAATCTGTGCCAAGCAGGTGCAAGAAAAATTATGCCCCCAAAACGGCCGAAATCACAAAGTCAGTCAGCAACTCTGCTGGGCTACGTTTCGCTATATTTTTGCACCATTCCAGAAGGTTCATAGGCTCGTGTTATCTGCCTTCAGACTCGGCCTCATATATAATCATACTAGTGTCATACTATGATTGTTTCTTTGCATGCTGATGCTAGGGATCAATAGTAGTGTAGAATAACGTTATTGATCTCCAAGGGAAAATTCAGGAACAATATATTTAATACCATGTAATACCAGTGTAACACCATGTACCAATTGTGTATTTACATATAGGGTTAGGTTGAGGTTTGGTACATGGTATTACACTATCATATGGTACCAATTATTGTTACACTGGTTATTACACTGTACCTCATGTGGTATGAGCCACTGTACTAGTGAACTATCAAAATAAAGTGTTACCGAGCAGTATGACCCCCGTGATTATTTGAGGCTTGATTGAGTGATCGGTACTCTGCTATCTGCCCTCCCAGTAGCCAGACATATCTTACAAAGGTGTGTGTGTGTGTGCGTGTGTTGTTTTTGTGCGTCTATTCCAGTCACTGTCAATGTGTCAGTGTCTTGCTTACTCACCATGTTGTGTGTGTGTGAGCCCTGAGCAGGGCCGCTGACCGCTTTTTCCCAGGCGCGGGACAGTCATTTGAAAGGGCCCCCGTTCCAAAACATACAATGTAATGATGAGGACCCAATTTTGGGGGGCCCCCTCTCTCCCTGGGCACTGGAAATACTGACCACTTTGCCCCCTGCTGTCAGCTTCCCTGTGTGTGAGTGTCATGTCATGTCATGTCATGTTATAATGTGCTACCAAAGAGGGTGGAGTAATAAAGAGGATTCAAAACACGTCCACCCAATGCAAAAGAGTGTGCTTAAGTTGGTTCTCCCTAGCATGGGCGTAGGCAGAAATAATAAAACAGGTGGGCCCAGAAAAAATCGGACGGGCCCAACCTGAAAGCATGTAGGTAGATATTATAAAACCAAGCTCAAAAATTATACTTTGACATTGAAATCATAGAAATCACAGAAGATGAACCAGACTTTTGACAAAATGATTAATTATCTCTCAGTGCTATGCCATTAATTATAGTTCAATGAGGCAAAAGTTGACTGTCAAGTGTGAATGGGGAGGGCCTGGATGTCAAGTGGGCGGGCCCAGGCCCACCCAGGCCCACCCTTGGCTACGCCTATGCTCCCTAGGGGGCGTTGTCCCCTCCTTCTTCTTCTGTTTTTGAGGTGTTTGCACAAGAAATGTGCTACCGCCATCTACAGCGCTAAGGGGGCTCCCGCATTTATTCTCAACCTCAGGACTCCGAAGGTCTCCTGAAGGAGGGTTCACCCGACATAAAGTGGATACCGGAAAAGAACTAGAATGACGTGTCTCTGTCTATAATAACCCTGGTGCTACTCTCTGCTCTGCTCTTGTGTTGCCGTGTAGATATCTGAGTTATGGATGTCATGTTATAATGTGTTGCCCTCTGCTCTGCTCTTGCGTTGGCGTGTAGATATCTGAGCTATGGCTCGGGCCCCAAGAGGTTTCCTCTGGCGGACGTCCTCCAGTACGCCCTGGAGTTTGCCTCCAGCAAGCCCGTCTGCACCTCCCCCGTGGACGACATCGACGCCGCCACGCCCTCTGCTGGCGCCACCGCCAAACAGCAGCCGCCCTCGCACACAAGGTTAGTTTTGATGCCCTCCCTGAAAATGTACTTTATTCTGTAAATAGCTACAAAAAAGAATAAGGAGAATTAATTACCGTATTAGCCCGAATATAAGACGATCCTGATTTTAAGACGACCCCCCATTTTCAGGCTCATGTTTTGGGGAAAAAAGTTTTTTAAAGACTTAATTTTGTTTCACATTTGAAACTTTTCTCAAAATGCAGTTTTTAATTTGTTGGAAAATCTGAGGCTTTTTGCAAAGAACAAATTTCACAATATAATTTTCATGGAATTTCCATGATATAAGACCACAGATGGCTACTCATATCCTTTTCCTTTCTTTACTCACTTCACCTGTCAAGCGCCAATAGGCACCGTAACAGGCTATAGCCGTCTGGGCGCCTGTTTAAAGTGCGACGCAACATAGCCTAGGCCTACATTCAGAGTCTGCGCCAGCCAGGCAGGCAACCAGTCCAGTAGAGATAGGCAGTCTATTGTGCAATGCACAGATTTTGCAAAATGCTTCGTTGACAGCAATATCTAACCAGCAGCCGTCTCGCCAAATCGCCGTTCATTTTATTCATCCAAAGTTTTCCGTTGGACTGTAGAAACCGAACGTGGCCAAAGGCAGATTGACGCATTGCACTTGAAACCCATGCGCTGCCTATCAGGACCACGTTGACATTAAAAGTCCGATTGATATTCATTTCGTACCAAGGGTAAAACTCCTAGTGATTTTATATGAACAAGACAATCTCTTGCCCTAACCATTATTCTGTGTTGTTGCATCGTTGCGAGGCATATCGTCGCTTTGTCGCGCACACACAGATGACCATTGATTGGCTTATGACAGCATCCAAAACTTAGCCTACAGGTTGTTCGTCAAATCACCCTTCATTTCTTTTATATAGTTCTAGTGGCGTTATCGGCTGACCAGAGAGAACGACCAAAGCTTTCCTGATGAGACTGTAAAACCAAACACAAATAAAAGCAGAGCAACAAGCCGCGATTGTGTTTTTCCCCTTGCACTGTCGTCCGCATCGCGTTGACATTGACAGTTGATGGACGTGCGGTGCAACTGTCATAACGAAACAAGCATCTGCAAATTTGATATGGACAAAACAATCTCTTAACCCATCCATTATTGAGTTGTGTGGCATTGTTGTGAAGCATAGGCTAATGGCCGAATTAAGGTTAAGTTTAATTTTTTTTTTTTTTAACTTTTTTCTCTAGCGCGCGGAAATAAGACGACCCCCCTTTTTAGAGTACTATTTTTAGAACAAAAACCACGTCTTATATTCGGGCCAATACGGTAAATGAGAAGGTGAGTCCAGGCTTTTGGCCTGTACTG
>NC_085863.1:16606993-16614493 GCF_034702125.1 Engraulis encrasicolus | reverse complement strand
TGTGTGTTTCTGTGTGTGTGTGTGTCCGTCTGTGTGTGTCTCTGTGTGTGTGTGTACCCGTCTGCGTGTGTCCCTGCGTATGTGTGTGCGTGTGCGTGCGTGCGCGCGTGCGCCTGTCTGTCTCCTTAAGGTCCCGTACCGGTTGCACGCGGTGCTGGTCCACGAGGGCCAGGCCATAGCCGGCCACTACTGGGCCTATATCTTCGACCCGCGCCACAACGGCTGGATGAAGTACAACGACATCTCCGTCACCAAGTCGTCCTGGGAGGAGCTGATGAGGGACTCGTTCGGGGGCTACCGCAACGCCAGCGCCTACTGCCTCATGTACATCAATGACAAGAAACGCTTCCTCATCGAGGGTGAGTCTCTTAGCCTGATTGTCTGTCATCGACTTTCAAATCTCTTCCAGACTTGATCTGACCAAGAGCATAACGATTAACATTTCCCCAAATGGCATGGTCGACCCGCCTGCCTTGGTTTGCTACTGGTTGTTTGCTTCCCGGAGCTTAGAAACGATATTTGTATTGCTATTGACCTGACTAGAGGCAACGCTGAAGGTATCGCGTCACTAGGAGGGCACGGCCTGGCTAGGTGAGTCCACACTTACTGGTAATGATAATAACACATATACACTCACTGGCCATTTAATGCACTGATGCAATGTTAAATTGAGATTGGCTAAATGATTTTTACTTTAAACTTGAAAAAATAAGCTTGCTAAGACGGTTGAACAGGACAGTGTGTTTAAGGCAGCGGTTCCCAAACTTTTCCCCCTGCGCACCCCCTTGTACATTTCAGTGTGGTTCGCGCACCCCCTAAGCGAATATTTTGATGTGCTGATGGCCCCGCAAGTATGATTCACTGCGCATTCACTGCATATTATGCACAGTTGTTTTGGGGAATCCTCTTTTCCAATAAAAACTCACATATCCACCATTGCTCTATTTAGCTTGCGCACCCCCTTATGGCATACCGCGCACCCCCAGGGGTGCACGCACCACAGTTTGGGAAACCCTGGTTTAAGGCACAAAAGCCCTAAGGAATATCTTTGAAAAAAAATTAAAAAATTCTAAGTAATAGTAATAAAGCCATCAGCAGGACATACTGTGTCATGTGCATTCACGACATGCTCCCACCCAGAGCAGAGGGAGGGGTATACTCTTGCTATTTATTACATGGCCCTTTCTCATAAATAATAACTAATAATATTATTTAAAATGTGCCAATCCTCTGTAACAATTTACACACTTCAAGCTGCAACCTAAAAATGAAATGTACCATTATTGTTATTATTTATTTATTTTTTATTATTATTATTATTATTATTATGAGGTATGGTAGTAACGGTATCCGTAGTAGCTGTGTACGTGCACTTAGCTGTGATGGAGAATAAGGTTATTCAGGACTCTGAGCTGTTTTGCTTGGGTAGGGTAGCCTACACTGTGATAAAGTGCTTTACTGTAGCTCAGTGGGTAGAAAGGCATCCATCCGCTGAATGTAAATGTAGCGGAAACTTGCTGAAGTGTGTGTGTGTGTGTGTGTGTATGTGTGTGTGTGTGTGCGCGTGTGTGTGTGTGCGCGTGTGTGTGTGTGCGCGTGTGTGTGTGTGCGCGTGTGTGCGTGTGCGCGTGTGTGTGCGTGTGTCCCACTGTGCATACACTTCGGCTTATATAAGACTGTTGCGTAACACTAGGTCTTGGTTTCTCTGTGGCCTTTGTCAGCTGTTTGTGTGTGTTTGTTTGTGTGAGTGTGCATGACCTACTCTCAACGTGTGTGCCCGTCCTATACGCCAGTGTTTACCAACCTTTTTGGTTTTGTGTACCCCCTAACCCTTTTCGTAGTGCCATGAGTACCCCCTAACTCATGTTTACATCACTTTTTCTAATCCAATGTTACTATGCTCCATACATTTGTTAAAAATTAAAATTTTCCAAGTACCCCCTGCAGTGTGCTCGCGTACCCCTAGTGGTACACGTACCCCTGGTTGGGAAACACTGCTATACGCACCCGCAGAAAGGCATTCGCTGAATATAAATGTAGCGGGAATTTGCTGAATAGTGTGTGTGCGTCCCAACCTCTGTATGTGTGACCTAACCTTTGAGTGGAGAGTGTTCTGACCCTTGAAGGGATGTGTGTGTGTGTGTGTGTGTGTGTGTGTGTGTGTGTGTGTGTGTGTGTGTGTGTGTGTGTGTGTGTGTGTGTGTGTGTGTGTGTGTGTGTGTGTGTGTGTGTGTGTGTGTGTGTTTTTTTGTGTGTGTGTGTGTGTGTTTTTGTGTGTGTGTCAACCTCTGTGTGTATACAGATTAGTGAAAAGAAAGTTTAAAAAAGAAAATAGTTTTTTGGGATTCTCAGGCAATGAGTAAGTAGGCACGCTACTATTAAATATGTTTTGTTTAACTCTGGTTTAAGCCTTGCATGGTTCACACCAGACGATCTGACAAGTGAGAGAGTCTGGAGGCTACCCATCATGCAATTTCTTGTAGGAATGGTGTGGTTTATGGTTGCCCTTGGCCGTTATGAAGGTTCCATTTGGCATGCACAGTATTATGTAGCCCATAGCCAATTAGTGTTAGTTTTATTTATTCAAACAAACTACAGTCACAGTTTTTCCACCCCTCCCCTCCTCTCCCTGATTGGAGCCCAAGATCTGGTGTCTGGTGCCATGGGTATTAATCCATTGACGCCTAGGCACCTGCAAAAAAAAGGTGCTAAATGCGTGAGCCCTTGTTAACACATTGAGTACCGACGACGTAATAATGCGTTTTTCACGCCCATGCGTTGTATACCAAAACGTAAAAATACGTTTTTGCATTTAAATATCATATTTTGAATCTACACCCTTCAATGGACAATATATGTGATTTTGGTAGCTCTGTGATGGACATAAATGACAACATTTGCAGTCCAAAGTTGTTTGATTGTTATGATGTTTGAGTGTTATGATTTGGATATTTTAATTTAACTTACCAAGATGTCTGGATGCCAACCCATGTCGCCTATCGCGCTGCCTGCATTGATTTCCCTAGTACGGTCACTGTAGCATGTGTTGTCTCTGACTTCACGCAACTTCGTGCCTGGAGTATCTTGAACTTTCTGGACTTGCTAGACCTTTACCAGATCTTTGGATCCAAATGGCACCCGAGATGTGATTGGAGTAATGCGCTCCGATTTGGACGTTTGATCGCCAAAAAGATAAGTTTCTGTGTCTTCCCCTATGTGAGAAGCCAGAAGCTAGCATGGCTACATATCATGATTCCCTGATTGTCGCTCCCAACGCAGGACGCTCCCCTGTCGGCTCGCTCCCACTAGCCAGACTATAGATCCCATCGCCATATAACGGAGCTAGTTATCTTTTTGATGTTAGTTTTTTGTTTCTAACCCTAAACCTAACCCTAAACCTAACCTTAAATTGCTTGTATGTGGCAGTGTATGATAATACGTGAAATATAATCGGGTGGGACTACACGTCCGGGAGTGATAGAAACACCTGGGACTACACGTCCGGGAGCGATCTCAGTTGGGAGCGTCCATCTGCCACCGCATATGATTCGGATCGGATGAGCTAGGCTACATCTAAGCATCATATCATTTGGATTTGTTGTCAATCTTGGGCTATTATATCGGTAGCTATTTTAGTAAATGTCTCACCCTCTGCATGTGTGCAAAGAGTTTGTGTTCAGTCCACGTGAAAAACGGGGATTTCAAAGGGCATCGATTGCTGGTGTCGTAGTGTGACAGAGCAGGAGGTGTGCTGCCTATTCGTGAATCGTGCTATGTTGTTGTTTCCCTAGTAGCCTACGATCGGTAGCGTGTATTGTGTCTGACTTCACGCAATAGGTAAACACAGAGACCATTGTATATCGTGCCAGGAGTATCTTGAACTTTCTGGGCTTGCTACCTAGACCTTTACCAGATCCTTGGATCAAAATGGCACCCGAATTGTAATTGGAGTAATGCGCTCCGATTTGGAAGTTTGATCGCCAACCAGATAAGTTTATTTGATTATTCACCCCCATGTTGAACTGTCTTCCTGTATGTGAAAAGCCAGAAGCTAGCATAGATGGCTACATATGGATCGGATGGGCTACATCTAAGCATCATATCATTGGGATTTGTTGTCAATGTTGGGCTATTATTTCGGGAGTCATCGGGAACTATTTTAGCAAATGTCCGACCTTCTGCATGTGTGCAAAGAGCTTGTGTTCAGTCTGTGTGAAAAACGTGGATTTCGAAGGGCATTGATTGCCGGTGTCGTAGTGGTTTAGAGCAGGAGGTGTGTCTTGACGAGCAGGAGGATGCGTGTCAGAGCTAACCTTGCACCAAATTGTGATTAAAACCAACTCATCCCCTTTCAAACTCGTCACATTCTGAAGAAGCGCACCCTTCACAAAAACCTCAATATCTCCGATTGTAGCTGAATTCCATGGATACCCGCTTCGGTTTAGCGTGGGTTTACTCGGCAATAAAAGCTCGTAGAGACACACAGTTTTCACCTACTAAGAGGGCAGCGTCTCCACTTTCGAACGAGTCATAACATATGTCAGTGGCCCTATCACATAATAAGCTGTGAGTCTACAAAACAACGTCAAAAAAGGGCTTAGAACGCTGGTATTCTACGACATAATTCCGTGAGCACCGCCGGTATTCAATGTGTTAAAAAAGCTGCCCTCAGCCTATAAAAACCTAAATATAACATAAAAATATGCACTTCAAAAAACAAAAAGTTGCATTCAAACGCTAAGACCCTCATCTTTCATTAGAATGTGTTCATTCATTCATCTGAAACAAATAGAGATTTTTAATAATTTTGTCTCAAATCTCATGAGCCTCAATGTTGCGTAATGCAGCTCCAGGCGCCAGGGCCAATGTTGCGCAACGTAACATCAGGCATCCATGGGTTAAAGACGCGAGGGAGCAAACAGGACTGTGATGGCCATTTGGAATAACCTAGATCAGGAATGGGCAACTGGAGGCCCAGGGGCCACATGCGGCCCGCCACCGTAGCCAGTGCGGCCCGTGGATAACACATAATTATCGAAACGAAAATGACCAGATTTACTTCTGAATCTATCTGTTGTAATTATACAGTTGGCTGATACAAAACACTCCTATTCCTTCCAGACAATATCGGCAGTCAGTAAGCAACCAAATACACCTCGAATTCTCTGAGTTGCAGTCAGATCCGTGGTTATGGCCATCGTGATCATGACTATGAAAAAATGTGGCCCTTCTTATCATGAAAGTTGCCCATCCTTACCCTAGATGGTTGCTATTGTCACCTTGGATAACTTGGATAAGGTTTTCAGAGTTTTCTTCATCCCAAAAGACTAGAATGAAATAAATTACACAGGAAAAGTATGTGTATCCTCAGACTGACACAAGGTGTGTGTGTGTGTGGGTGTACCAGTGTTCACGCTAGAATTTTCACTGGCCGGACAAGTGGCCGGCTGTATTGCTGAATACCGGACATTTGAAATATCTAACGGACCTTTCCTCAAATAGCCAAAAACACACTCCCTAATGGGTCAAAGTGTAGTAAATTGGTCTTTTCTGTCAGCAAAACTTAAATTTCACTAACATTTCGCCAGTTGGCTGGTGTTAATTTAGAGCCCTGCTTATGCGCACGGGCCGGGGAGTAAACGCGCGCTTTCTTTCACACACTCGAGAGCTCGAACTGAAAGAGAGAAAAAAACAGCCAGCCAACGCTGTGCGCAGATCCCTAAATTATCAACTCAAACAGTGTGTTTTATCAGCAAACCCGAAGAGGATTTCCCTACTCAAATTGGGTGACGAGGCGATGCCTGTAATAGTGCAGTAGCCTAATGGTATCGACGCTACTGACATTTGAACTGTGTTGCGTTGTGTTTCTTTCTGCGCTCTCGAAAGTAATGGAATTGACACGTTCCGTACGATGCTCTATATGGGCTACATATATGGGCTCGCGAGTCCATCGTTCTCTGGAATGTTTAACTTGACCCTCTGTAGCCTACTTGGAGATCCACCACCATTTTTCAGCAGAGGTAAAAGTGAAAGTGATTCGATGCTGCGATGCTGCGCATGCCATTGAGTCCCAAACCGTTAGACTTGACTTCGCAACTGGGCATGAAGGTTTTGCAAAATGCCCTTTGTTCTGTTCACTGATATAATGGTAAAAATAGCCTACAAAAAAACAGAATCGTTCCTCGACAGCACAGCAGCCAGCGTGAGTCAAGTGATTATAAGCATAACGTGATTGGGGACAACGATGGTGGGGACGAGAGCGCAAGCAATATTGCGTGCTGTTCATGACAAGTTCATTTACATAGGCTATTCACAAATATTTTCAGCTTTGTTCAGTTTCATATTAGGCCTACTGGTGTCGTGTAACTTTAAGTAGGCCTAAAATGAGCTAATATTATTTACTGAGTAATTGCTGTCATTTTTGTCGGACATTTTTGTCCGGCCACATTTTATTTTGCCGGCCATTCATGCATGCAAACGGCCAATGTCCGGCCACAGCCGGCTAACGTGAACCCTGGTGTGCTTGTGTGTGCGTGTGTGTGTGTGTGTGTGTGTGTGTGTGTGTGTGTGTGTGTGTGTGTGTCTCTCTCCTAACATCCCTGCATCTGTGTGAGAGAGTATAAGTGTGTGAGAGAGAGTGTGTCCTAACCTGTCTGTGTGTGTGTGTGTGTTTGAGAGAGAGAGTATAAGTGTGAGTGTGTCCTAATTGCCCTGTGTGTGTGTGTCCATGTGAGAGAGTATGAGTGTGAGTATGTGAGTGTCTCTTAACCTCCCTGTGTGTGTGTGTGTGTGTGTGTGTGTGTGTGTGTGTCCTACAGAGGAGTTTGACGTGGAGACGGGGATGATGTGTGTGTGTCCGTCCCACGATTAATTGCAGCGTTTTCCCCCCAAACTCTCAATGTTTCTCGAAAAAAAAAAACCCTACTGAATCCAAAAATTTAAAATAGAAATTGAGATAAAATACCACATTTAAATTCATTCTATTTCAATTCTTTCAAAGGTAATTTAAATATTCCCACTATTCACACCCCTCTTCACACACACTCTTCACATGCCCATTTCACCTGGGTCTCTTGTCAGTTGATTAATTGCGATTCATGTTTTTAAATCGATTAATGCATTGATTAATCGTTTGCATCCCTATCCCCAACAGAGGAGTTTGACGTGGAGACGGGGCTGCTGCTGAGCGGCCTGTCCAAGCTGCCCGCGGAGCTGCAGGAGTACGTGAAGGAGGACAACCTGCAGTTCGAGCGCGAGCTCAAGGTCTGGGACATGCTGCAGGCCCGCAAAGCCCAGCAGGAGAAGCAGGCGCTGGCTACCGCTACAGCCGCTGCTGCCGCCGCTACCGCCGCCGCCGCCGCTGCTGCTGCTGCTGCTGCTACCACAGCTACTGCTACCACTGCTGCAGCGCCCCCTGCTGGTACAGGCACGGGAGCAGGGGATGGAGCAGTGGCCACTGTCACGGAGACACAGGCACAGCCCGACAGCACAGGTTGGTTG
>NC_085863.1:16586993-16601993 GCF_034702125.1 Engraulis encrasicolus | reverse complement strand
TAGGCCTCCAGTATCTTCACACGTCACTTCCACTCAGTCTATGACACCCTTCCACTGCCGTTTTTTTGGTAGGCCTACAGGTCGACACAGCATGACTCGGATGCCACTTTCTGCTTTTCGATTGTGGGCCAAAAAGTAGCGACCGAACTGCACATGTCGAGCTGTAGTAGGATCTAACAAGAAGCGTCATTTTGTTTCTTTTCCGGTATCCACTTTATGTCGGGTGAACGCCCCTTTAGGAGACCTTCGGTTAGGAGACCTTCAGAGTCCTGAGGTTGAGAATCAATTAAGTCCCCTTAGCGCTGTAGATGGCGGTAGCGCACGTCTTGCGCAAACACCTCAAAAAGAGAAGAAGTAGTAGGGGACAACGCCCCCTTAGGAGACCCAACTTGAGCACACGCTTTTGCATTGAGTGGGCGTGTTTTGCGATATCTTGTTCTGATTCAGTATTTTTGGTCGAGCTGTAGTAGGCCTACCAGAAAACTGGCAGTGGAAAAGAGGCATTACTGTGTTCAGGTCGACCAGAATGGTGCCGGTACCGGTGTACCCACCAGTTATGTTCGCCACTAAAGTGCTTCCCTGCAAACCACCCACATTCATACCGGACTCTGAACTTTTCCACACGTGACTTGTGTGTTACCTGGATGAACCTGCTGACGTCCATGTTGTCGTTGTGGTGTGCGGAGATAGCCGAGTTTTTTTTTTTTTCGGTTTGCATTGCGAACCGACTTTCTGGTTTGCAAACGCTAAGCTCTGTGCCGTGAACACACCGGGCGAATTGTGATTTGGTGCGGGAACGGCCACCGGCACGGTTCTCAGTCGGCCTGGTTCTCATGCGCCATCTGCTGTCCCCTCCTTGTCACTCTCCTTCACATCGAATTACCTTTCTTTCCTCTCCTCTTCTCTAGCTCACAATCTCTCCTTTCTTCTCCAGCCCTATCCTCTCCATTCTTCGCTTGTCTCCTCTATTCTCGTCTCCTTACCTTTGTCCTCCTCCCTTTTCCCTCTCTTCTTTTCCTCTTTTTTACTCTTCTCTTGCTTCATAACCCCCCCCCCCCCTCGTTGCCTCTCCTACTTTTCTTTTCTTTCCTTTTCTTTTTCAGACTCTTTTGCTTTTGCTCACTCTTTTCTTTTTCTCACTCTTTCCTGTTCTCAACTTCTCTTTTCATTCACTCTTCTGCGCTGTCTTTCGCTTGACCGCATGTGCTCTTTCACTTGATCTCTTGTTCCCTTTCACTTCTGTCCCCTCTCCATTTCACTCCTGTTTTCTTTCTGGGGCTCTCTCGCTTTCTTCCCGTTGCTCTCTTCTAGGGGTGGGCGATATGGCAAAAATGTTGTATCACGATTTTTTAACATGAAATCACGATTTCGATTTTTTATCACGATCTTCCATCCAAAACATAAAAACAACAAAAAACTTTCATATACTTGCAATTTGTAATTTGCAGTCAATAAAATGTTAACACACTGATGATACTCTCATAAAGTGTACAATTGGAATACAATAATGTAAAGAATAAAGTTAAGACAACAACACAAGTGAGAAAACGTCACTCTGATACTGATAATAAACATCCTCACTGCAAGACGATCTATACGATTTCTCCACTTTGGCAGATTCGAGACGATATTTTACTCAATATCGTGATTCACGACATAATATCGTCATATCGCCCACCCCTACTCTCTTCTTTCGGTCTCTTGCTTTTACTTGCTCTTTTTCTCTTGCACACCTTCGCTTTTTGCAAACTTGCCTCTTTTACCCTTGCTCTCTTGTGCCACTTGCATTCATTTTTTTGTCCAGCAATTCCTTCCCACCTCTGTCACTCGGATCACTCAATCACCATTTCCCAATGTCTAGTCTTGGTAGCGCGTGAAACGCCTAGTGGTTGAATACTCTGCGGAGTTTACCAAAGACTATACAACCACTGGGCGTTAGGCGCATCACCAAGGCTAGAACACTTGACATTGGAAAATGTCTTTGACCTTCTCTCACCACTTTCTTTCCTTTTCTTTTGCACTTTTCATTATACATCTTTTCCCGCCATTTTCTTGCCTTCAGGCCTCTGTGTTCCACACTCTTTTCAGTCTTTCTCTCTCCCTTTCTCTCTTTTTCTTCTTCTTCTTCCACAGTCCAATTCCATCCCTCCATTCCCGACCCATCCTCACCACGCTGAAATGCCTAACCCCACACACACTGCCCACCACCACCCTCTGCCCACTCCTCCGCCATACCCCGAGCGTGAAGATGCAGCATACCCAGACCTACAGCCAGAGCCAGACCCCCTTGTGGTGGTCAACCTCCACCACCCTCAGCAGCACAGCCATCAGCCCCCAACTCCGTACCCTGAGCATGGTGGTCCAGACCCAGAGCTTCCTGTTGTTGACCAGCTAGTGGAGGTCACCATCCCCAGAGCAGAAACCTTCATCCACGATTCCCAGCCAGAGCTCCCAATGGTTGAGCGTCACCCTCAGCACCCCCGTCAGCCCCCTGCTCTGTACCCTGAACATGGTGGTGCAGGTGTAGAGCCAGAGCCCCCTGTTGTTGACCAGCTAGTGGAGGTCACCATCCCCAGAGCAGAAACCTTCATCCACGAGTCACAGCCAGAGCTCTCAATGGTTGAGTATCACCCTCAGCACCCCCGTCAGCCCCCTGCTCCGTACCCCAGTCATGAGGGTACAGAACCAGTACCAGAACCGCAACCATTGCCATTGCCAGAGCCTCCTGTGGTTGACCAGATAGTGGAGGTGACCACCCCCAGAGCAGAAACCTTCATCCACGAGTCACAGGAAGAGGAGGGGTGGGACGATGAGGTAGCACCACCACTCCCACCCCCTTCCCTCCCCCACCCTGCCAAAGAATTGTCTGTTAGAGTAAGATACATCCAGAGTGCATTGCAATATGCAAACTTGCCTCCTCCACTTGCGCTTGTCTCCTCGTCCCGCCTCCTGGCCCCTCCTCCGTGGAGAAAGCGATAAAGTTTCCCAGCTGTCAGCCTAGCAACAACAACTTTTGAAGGACTGTTTTTCATTCTCCATCCCAATTGCAAATGAGAAAAAGACTCTACAATTGAACTTTTGCAAGATATTGAAATATAATGCTGTTGTCAGTGATGTCATCATGACATATTACTTCCTGGTACGAGGAGAGAAGCAAGTGGAGGAGGCAAGGTCGCATATTGCAACGCACTCCAAGCCCTTATGTTTCCTGGATCCATGTGACATCAGGTGAACGCCCTTTTAGGAGACCATCGGTTAGGAGACCTTTGGAGACTTTACAGTAGGTTGAGAGTAAATGGAGTTCCCTTTGCACTGTAGGTGGCGGTAGCGCACATCTTATGCAAGCCGTCACCAAATGCCTCAGAAAGAGGAGAAGGAGGAGGGGACAACAAACCCCTTATACCGTGTCCAGACCAAGAGCGAACTAGTGAAAGAAGTGAAAAAAGTGAAAGTGAACTACGCTGCCTGGTAGCGTGGGTAGAAGAAGTTTCGCCTTGAATTAGCTGTATTCGCTCCAGGCGCAGCATTGACATGTTTGATTCAGCTAATCACATAACGACTCTGGCTTGACAGCCTGGGACATTTGGAGATATGAAAGTTCCGATTGGTTTTCGCCGAACAGCGTCAGAGCGAATTCGCCTGCGATTAGATTTAGTTTAATCGTCAAAATTCGCTCTGGTCGCGCAAGAAGCTTCGCTCCTGGCGAATTCGCTTTGGTAGCGCAGGTCGCGTGCCCTCCATAGAGAAATAATGACTTCCGTCGCTCCGTTCGCTCCGTTCGCTCCGTTCGCTCCGTTCGCTCCTGGTCTGTACATGGCATTAGGAGATCGAACTTGATCACACTCCTTTGTATTGGGTACGTGGGGTTTGGGTTATCTTACTCTACTAGAGAATTCTTTGCCCCCTGCCACCCAACTTGCTCTTCCTCCTCACCCCTCTTCCTTCACCCCTCTCCCATGCCTGTCTGAAAGTAGTGCCAGGGCTGACCTGACCTGTAGAGTCGTGTCAATCCCAGGTTCAGAATAAAATAAAAACAAACAACAAAATGTCATCCAACAATCAATCAGATGATTGAGGAGAGCACGGAAAGCACCTACTGGAGTCACAGTAGTGGGTTGTCAAGAGAGACTGCCTGAATCTGTGATTGACATCTGTGTCTGACCTATGTCCTTTGCTCCTCTTGCTTAAACCCAAAGGTACTCTTGGGTCCTGAGGCTGATCCACAGATGCGTGCTTTCTGTGTGTGTGTGTGTGTCTCTGCTTGGCTTGAATGTTGGTCATGTGCATTTTTTCTGAAGGACTGTTGAAGGAGTAGAAGACTGCCATTGCAGTAGCATTACATTAATATTACATTTCACTGCTGACGCTTTCATTTATTCAAAGCGACTTACAGTTATTATTTTCAGGGTATTGGTTACAGTCCCTGGAGCAATTTGGGGTTAGGTGCCTTGCTCAAGGGCACTTCAGCCATGGATGGAGATGTAGGGAGAGGTCAGGGGGATTCGAACATGCAACTCCTAGATTGAAAGACCAACTCTCTAACCACTAGGCCACGGCTGCCCCATTGCAGTAGCGCAATAGAGCACGAGCAAGCTAATATGGAGCGTTTTCTATTTTGTTGGACCCCTTGTCTTGTGTGCTGCTACTTATTGCTTCAGGTGAAATTATTGTGGTTTAGGCAGCTCTCAAGCTCATGGCTTTGTTGATCATCAGCACAGACTTGAGTATTTACTTGAGCAGAACTAACATGACATTGGAACACAGTGATTACTGCTCTGTGTTGACTTTGTAGTGCAAAGTTAAGTTTTGAGTAGTATATGGTCAGCTTTGAGTGTGTTGCATCTCTTCTGGTCGCATAGCTTTGCTTTCATTTGAGTGTGCCGACAGTTATCCATGTGTTTGCATCAGTCCACCTTCCCGCACTGTGAAGATGGAAGAACCCAGATGAATTCCTCCAGCTCCATGTTGGAATCAGCAGAATGTCTTAAAGGGAAATTTGGTGTAAATTCAACTCTGGTTGTGTTACAACACAAGAAGCTGGTATGCAAATGGTGCTAGCCACTGTCATGTAAAACTTTGTTTTTAATTATTTTTTATTTATTTATTTTCTTTGTCTTTTTAATCAAGACCGTTTGCCCTGCTATTGATTGATCATTGTTTGATTGTTGTTTTAACATCAGTTCATTTTACACCAGATTTCCTCTCCTCTCATGCTTTCTAATGAAACCCATTGGATTCTTTATGCTAGGGAGTGTTGCAATTATTAACCAGGGGGCGTATTACAGAAACTTCCTATCTTGAGAATCTTGTCTTATCTGTCTAGTTACCGTGGATAGGAAGTTTTCTGTAATATGCCCCCAGAATCCTGTCTAGTCAGAGGTTCATGAAGTCAGTGAGTTTGTAAGTGACTCCTGACATGAAATATTTGGTTGGAAGTGTGTGCATATTTATTTGGCTTCCTGTGTTGTTGAAAGACCTCTGTCTCTCTGTACGTCTTGATCTCAAGATAATGAACATTTTTCAATGTCCTACAAATGTGTATGTGTGCGTGTGCTTGGTTAGTTAATGTGTACAATTGTGTGAGTGTGTGTGTGTATTTTCAGTGTGTGTGTTTAGTGGAGAGCGATGTTACTGTGGCCAGGCCCTTCCATGGGGGAAAAACAAGAAGGGATATTTACACACTACAAAAAAGCTCCCTTGTTGTGATTTAATGTGGCGTCAGGTGTGCTGAAGACCTTGCAGGTCAATACGTTTCGCAATTTTTTTTCCCCACACATTTAATCACGACTTGGGAGCTTTCTGTGGTGTGCCTATATCCCCTCTCTTTCTCCCTTTTGCATTATGTTATATTCTACACCTCCTTGGCAATTTGCCTTTATTGGGATGTGTGTGCACCTTACGGTACCCTTTTTGACATGCCCTTCCATCCCTGGGCAGGCCTTGCTGACTCCCAGTATGCAGGGTGTCCTCATGGCAGTGGGGAAAACCAGGAAAATATTTGACAAGTTGGGGCCCGAGACGGCCTTCTTTAAGGTATCTCCCCAACCGACCACCCCGTCTGGCTGCCCCCCTCCCTCCCTCAGTGTGGCATCCTGCATGAGGGCTTCATAGATATAATCATCCCGCCCCCGCACCCCAACGCCCAACCCCCCCACTTCACCGCCCATTCTCACACTGCATGCTCTCACTCAGTGTGTGAGTGTTTTACATTTGTGTGTGTGTGTGTGTGTGTGTTTGCGCTTGTGTCTGGACCTTGCGCTTTGATATAATAACTTGCGTCATGATGTTATCAAACTCGATCCCTGTCATAGTCACTGATATGGAAAACACCAATCACGGATGATTTAAAACTCAACCTCCTCCTGGCCCAAATCCCAAAGGCGTCTTGTCTTATTAAAAAACAAGAATCCTTCAAGCTCCATTATCTTGTCTCTCTGTGAAATTGGAGGGAACGCAAGATAGACTTTGACATGTCAGAGCATTCTGCTGAAAGGAGTTGGCATTAAAAACAGCACACAGACAGTCATAAGCAATTATTGTAATGGATCTGTCTTTACGGACCATCAGACTTCATTTTGCTTTTGTGAGCTTTTATTTTTTTATTTATTTTTTAACAATGCTGTATTTGTGTGATTCTAAAGTGATGCTGCACAGTTACACATGTGACTTCTTTGCTTCTTGTGTTCAGCACATGCCAGTAGCATGCATGAATCAACATGTTGATCATTTGTCGTGTGAATGGCCAGTTGTGCTTATTTTTGAAAATCGTTATAAACTCTAGCATGAAATGTTCATATGTAGGAATACAGTGAGCTTTTTTTGAACAACTGAGCTTTTTAACAAGTGTGGTTATAGTTGACTTGTTACTGGTGGGTAACACTGGTCCTGTAAGTGAGTGAGCCAATAAGAAGCTCAGGACTTGAACGACCACTTTACAGTTTCTTAATTATTTGTAACTTAGACAACGTTTTAGTTTCCAGATAGACTCTTATTCATTCATATTCAGATATCAAGTTCAGATATATTATTCAAAATCAGAAACACACAGAGGTTCAGCTGTGTTTCTCTTTAACAACACAATAACCAAAGCATAATACTGTATTATGTATGTAACACAACTTTTGAAAGGTTTTTTTATTTTGATATGTTGCTGTGTGTTGTGAATATTATGCTCCATACGTAAACTTGATCACATGCTAGCCACTCAGTCACAGTGCTTTGGCTGCTGCCCATGTGTGTATTTTAAGCATGTGTAGTACATGCCTGTATGTTTAGTGGATGTGTATCGGAGAAAGAATTTGTGTGTGTGTGTGTGTGTGTGTGTGTGTGTGTGTGTGTGTGTGTGTGTGTGTGTGTGTGCGTGTGCGTGTGCGTGTGCGTGTGCGTGCGTGCGTGCGTGCGTGCGTGTGAATGTACAGGCCTACTGTTACATGCCATATCTAATCTAATTCCACGTTCTTGTTGTTCTGTGTCTTGGTCTTTGTCTTTGTCTTGTGGGTGTGTGTGGTTGTGTGTATTTTGTCTGTGTGTGTCCATGTCCGTGTCCGTCTTTGTGTCTGTGTCTGTGTGTGCGTGCATGCATGTCTCTTTGTGTCTGTGTGTTTTTGTCTGCGTTTTTGTTTCTTTGTCTGCGTGTCTGTATGCATGCGTGCGTGTGTCTCTGTGTCTTTGTGTGTGCGTGCGTGCGTGCGTGTGCCAGGCGATCGAGGTGGAGTACACGCGTCTGCTGCACCTGGCCCAGGAGGACACGCCCCCGGAGAGGGACCACCGGCTGCAGCACCCAATCGTCTACTTCATCCAGAACGAGGCGCCACAGAAGATCCTCGAGCGCACGCTGCTCGCACAGTTCGCAGACCGCAACCTCGCCTTCGATGAGCGGTACGGTAGCCTGCTTCCCATGATCCCTCATTCTGTGTTTTCCATAAACGTTACGGTTCACGGACTTCCTGGAATATCAGGGCTGCTCAGGGGTCCGTTTCTCGAAAGCGTCTTTGCTATCATCGTTAGCAAAGTCCTTCGTACGAGCGACTCAACTGCATCTTGACAGCGACGCTCACCACTAAATCCAAGGGAATGGCGTTATGTCGTAAGACAGTCTTAAGACGGTTAGCAACGACAATAATCGAGAAACGGACCCCAGGTCAATGAGTCTGCTGCTTGCCTCAATGTTAATAAAGACATAGCCTCAGCAACCCAAAGCCAGTCAAATTGTGCTCGTGTGTGTGCATGTGTATCTGTCAGGGCATGCGTGTGTGATTGAGTTTGCTTGCGTACAGTACGGGAAAGGGTGTGCAGTGCAGTGCACCGCCGTCACAGTCCTGGTTTTGTAGTCGTCTATTTTGTTTATTTTCCTGGTCCTGAGTGCCTCATCTGTAAGGGCCAGAGTGCTCGGTGCCATGTTATGGGGAAGGCTAATTGGATTTATGTGTGCTAGCGTCCCGCAGCACTTAGCAGACATTTACTTTGCCTCCATTTAGATGTGGCCAAACAAGGCAATAAAACATAGTCCAGTGGCAGCCTTGGGTCTGATCGCCCCGTTCTCTTATACACATTTACTATTGACGGCCTCTCTCTCTGTCTTTCTATCTATCCGAAAACAAAAAAAGAGTAAGGTCAAACGGTTCTTACACTGCAACTTTGTTGCTTGTGTGTGATTCTGCAATTAGGAAACCATTATTGAATTAAAAAAAGTGTATGCTAGTTTGTATGTGCCCTATATATGTCTACAGTATATGTACTCTGTGTCAATTACATGCTTGACAATAAAAAATGGAATGCACTTAAAGGGGGATTTATAGGACTCTGAAGGCAAACTTTGGTCAGTAACAAATAGGGCTGTAAAATAAAGTTAAAAAAACCCAAATCAAATAGGGCTGTAACGATAAGATACATATAAAAATCATGGGGTGTATTGAACCGTTTGTCAAAAATCGTGACGTAAACTGAACCGTGAGTTGAGTGTATCGTTACAGCCCTAATAACCGACTCCTCTCCTTCTCACAAAGAAAAACTAAATTGAGTAATGTTTCTGTATGTATGAATGTTTATGCCTTTGAACATGTCTGGTGTCATGGAAGAGCGTTGTGCTCAGTAAATGATGGACACCTGACATTTGCACAATGTTTATAATGAAATTTGTATTTATTTATTTTTTAACCCACCTACTTCTGGCTGGAATGTGGTTTTAACCCCATAATGTAATATGCACCTTTGTAAATAAAGGATTTTATAAATTCTCCCCCTCTGTGTGTCAGGTGTAAGAGCATCATGCAGGTGGCCTGTGCCAAGATGGAGCTGATCACACCCGAAGAGGTCAACATGCAGGAGTACGAGGTATAGTGCAGCAGAGCATCTCATACCTCTAGCAAGCCCTTTGGTGTGTGTGTGTGTGTGTGTGTGTGTGTGTGTGTGTGTGTGTGTGTGTGTGTCTGTGTGTGTGTGTGTGTGTGTCTGTGTGTGTCTGTGTGTGTCTGTGTGTGTGTGTGTGTGTGTGTGTGTGTGTGTTCTCTCTGTCTGTGTTTTATGTGTGCGTGTGTGCCCGCGCGGGTGCACGTGCACGTGCATGTTGCGCATATGTCTGGGTGTGGCACCTTTTAAAACGACCAAAGCTTGTCATCTACTGTATGTATGTGATTTTTCTTTCTCTTCATCTCCTCTCTGCTCCACTTTCCCTCTCCTGTCTGCTCTGGTGTGTGTGTGTGTGCGCGCGTGTGTGTGCGCGTGTGTGTGCGCGTGTGTGTGCGTGTGTGTCTGTGTGTGTCGTCTGAGACAGTTGTGGCACAGAGAGTACCAGAAGTACCGGGAGACGACCGTCTACCTGATGATTGGCCTGGAGCTGTACAAGAAGGAGAGGTGAGACTAGAGAAGACAAAAGAGCAGCAAGTCCCATTAGAGCTGTTTCACCGGAGCCTGGTGAATTGCACCATCCTGTGATGCGCCGCGCCACACCACGCTGCACTGCCTGCGTTCTCCTCCCTCACCACTAGATGGCAGCATATAGCAATGAGAGATTAGTGAGTCTCACAACTGAGAGCTCAAAACGTTGAGGCTGAGGCAGACTCTGTAGTTTAGTAGTCCATGCTGGTACTGCAGAACTTTATCAGCCCGTTTCCCCTCCTATTTCATTTATATTATTAATCTGGTTATTGTTGTAATAAGTATTTCATGTTGGCTCTTTGGACATAAGTGACAGTTAGACAGTTGTGTGCTTTTTGTTTTGAGGCTGAAGCACCCTTAATGCTCGTACTAACAGCTGAAGTTTTCCGATTGCCATTATTTTTGTTATGCATCACTAGTTCATATGGGCAGGGCCGTATTACAGCTTATAGGCTGTAGGTTGCTACAGGTTACAGGTTACTATAGGTCGACCATAGAAGGCACCTGTGACAAAATTACGTTAACCATATCATAATTCTGGGCTAGAAATGAAGGATACCACTGATGGATGGTGCATGTGAGTGATGAGTGTTGCGCTGCTGTGCCAGAGAGAGTAGAGAGAGAGAGGTTCCATTGGCCCATTGTTTCCGGGTTCTATTATTGCAAGGGGGAGGGGGGGGAAATCCCCCCTTAGGCAGACCTAGGCAGACCTAAGGACTGTTCTATTCAATGCTAGGAGCATTATGACACGCCCCTTTAGGCAGACCGGAACCTGGTCATGTTAGGTGCCCATAGCAACCTATTACATTGGCATATCTCTATATACTTAAAGAATCTCTGGCTGTGCTGCTGTCCCTTTCAGCTATGTGGAGTCCCTGGTGTATCTCATCTACGCGTACCAGTTCAACAAGGAGCTTCTGTCCAAGGGGCAATACCGGGGTCACGACGAGAGGCTGATCGCCCATTACCGCCGAGAGTGTCTGTTGGTGAGTTGGACATGGACAGACGGACGGACGGACGGACACACACACACACACACACACACACACACACACACACACACACACACACATCCACACACATATACACGCACACACACACACACACACACTAGTGAACAACAGAACCTTTGGAGCCGAACACAGTTTAAAAATAGCCGCAGTGGAGAATGTTTGGAAATGTGTGGCAAGCGCCGCAGGCAAACTGCATTCTGGGAGTTTTCTTGGAGAAGCCACTCATGGGAAGAGTCTTTGTGTTGAGGCCGTGGGGTGTGGGGTGGTGTTGGCCCCTTTGTGTGTGAGTGTTGTGTCTTCCCACTGGTAAGAAATATTGATATCTTGGCTGCCGGAAAGTATGTTTCATCTTCTTTAGAGACAGATGAAGATGGAGTGTATCTGACATGAAGGCATGGAGTGAGTGCGCAGTCGACGATAAATGTAATTTTGTAACTGTGGTAGTGAACACAGTTGGCTTGCCTTACTTTACGCTGATGTCATCGCAGTATCACGAAGCCGGGAAGTGGGTTATCATGGCCCAGTGAAATATCCAGGCCGGTCCATTAGCGGTGTGAGTGCTTCCGCCAATGCTATCAAAGCAAAACTCTTACGCATACACACAATCTGTAAAATGCATTTACATTGTGCTGTTGAGATCTCTCATATCTATGGCTTGGATAAGGGTGATTAGTGTTGAACTTTGGCTCTATATAGGAATCTAGCATGTATAGTGGTCTACACAGCAGGTGTTAAATCAGATAGCAGAGAAGTGCAATGGGTTAAGATTTCTGTTGGAGTTGTAAAGATGTGTAGTCTGACACTGTGCGAGAGTCCTTTCTTTTGGGACATTTTGTGATTTGAGTTGAATTTCAGTCAGGAGAATCTATTAGGGAATAATTCCAGTAAAGTTTTTTTTGTTGTTGTTGAAGAATGTCAGCGCCATCAGAGCCAACTATATTCAAAATTGTACATTCCTCTTTATGTGCATGTTCTGAACATTTTTGTATCATTCATTTATGTCAGTATTTAATAAGTTAATAAACAAGGTATTTTGAGGACCTGTAACTCAATGCTGTATTTAAAGGACTTTGCCTCAGTGTTTAAGTATCTCACGCCAGAACTCGATATTTGAAGGACCCACTATGCAACTCGATATTTAAAGAAGTCAGTATTTAAAGCAACGCACTTGTCAGCTCAGTATTTAAAGAAAGCAGCTCGTCAATTCATTATTTACAGAGACCAACTTGTCAGCTTGTTATTTACGGAGGACCACATCAACACTGTATTTTAAGAAACTTCCACCTCAACGAGATATTTAAAGGGACCTATGAGCTCACCTCCATCTGCAAAAGAACCTGTGTGATCTCAACTCAATATTTAAGGAACCTCGGCTCGATATTTAAAGATCCTATGCACTCTCAACTCAACACTTTACAAAGTCTGTGCTGCCCTCAACGCAGTATGGAAAGCTACATCTGAGCAGGTCATACCAGAGAGAGTAGAGAGAGAGAGAGGTTCCATTGGCCCATTCTTTCCGGGTTCTATTATTGCAAGGGGGAGGGGGGGAAATCCCCCTTTAGGCAGACCTAAGGACTGTTCTATTCAATGCTAGGAGTATTATGACACGCCCCTTTAGGCAGACCGGAACCTGGTCATTTTAGGTGCCCATAGCAACCTATTACACTGGCATATCTCTATATACTTATAGAATCTGTGGTCATACTGTATAGTGACCTTGTTGGCTCTGCTGTATATATCCAGAGCCCTATGATCTGTCCTGTTGCTGTGCTGCGTTGTGCTATCCTAGTGTTTTCATTATTAGTACCACGCACTGATGAAGGCTTGATAGCCGCAACGCGTTTGCTTTTGGACATGGTGGTATTAATATAAATAAATAATGAGACGCAGTTTGTGTGTGCGGATTTTTCTTCCTTAAGTTGATACATTTTATCGCGCACCCAAAGACTTTCGTTTTTTCCCAAGAAGTTGAGCGCGTTGAGCGCGGCCAAAACTATCCTAGTGTATCTCAACGGAGGCTCTACAGCCCCTCAGGGGGGCGTAAGGGAGCCCTTGGGGGGCATTCAGAAGGAGGCAGCTGAAAGGGGGGGGGGAGCATTAGTGTATTTCATTTTTAATACTAACTGCATTGGCAGGCTTATGTTGAGGTCAAGGGGGCGTTGGGAGGCCTATGATGAGGTTAAAGGGATAGTTCGGGATTTTTGACATGAATCTGTATGGCATCCCCATCACCAGTGTTATGCATATTGGCAGGCTTATGATGAGGTCAAGGGGGCGTTTAGGAGACCTATGAGGAGGTTAAGGGGGCGTTTAGGAGACCTATGAGGAGGTTAAGGGGGTGTTTGTTCATGAAAAGTTGACAACCACTGTGCTATCCTATCCCATGCTATCCAGTATGCTATGCCCAGCTCTGCTCTGCTCTGCTCTGCTGTAATGTGTTGTGCAGCGCTGTGCTGTGTTGTGCAGCGCTGTGCTGTGCTGTGCTGCAGTGTGCTGTGCTGTGCTGTGCTGTCCTATACTGCATTATCATATCAGGGGCTGCCAGCCGTGGCGTCTGGTCAGTGTTGGCCAGCGTCTCTCTCCTCCCTCCCCTCGCCTCGCTCCCCTAATCAGTGCAGACTATAGGGGCCCCGATACCATAGCACTCGCCTCAGCTCAGCTACGCTCTGCTCCGCTCCGCAGTGCAGCTCGTGTAGTGTAGTGTAGTGTAGCATCTCATCTTCTCTTGGCCACTTCTGTGATGGCCACCTGCTACACACACATGTGTGTGCATACTTTTTGTTCCTTATTGTGCTCGCATGTACACGTGTGCACACACACACACACACACACACACACACACACACACACACACACACACACACACACACACACACACACACACACACACTAACACACAAACACACACACACACACACACACACACACACACACACACACACACACACACACACTAAACATCCACCTTGTGCTGCACCCACACACACTAAACATCATATTGGCTCCTCTGTGGCACTTTATAGAGCTTGAGTCCTGCCTTGCCTAGTGACACCAGCCAAAACGCTGTGTTTTAGTCCCAAAAGCCCTCTTGGAAGAGAGTCAACAATACAGCTTAACCTTTAAGAGTGTGGGTTTTTGAGCATTCTATAAAAAGAATGCGTTCTATAACAATGCAAGATTCTACAATTCCATATTTTATTGAATGACGCCCAGAATTCTATAGAACTTTCACTGCCCGAACATTCCCGCCACACCGTTGTGACGGTACACTCTTAAAGGTTAAAAACAGAGCCGAGATCAGCACACAGACAGAGGACTCGATGTGTGTGAATTCTCAATTTGTATTAACAGAGGAGTGCAACACCACCAGTTCATCTGTCATCCTAATCTAATGTCTTTTGCTTGTTGTTTCAATGAGCCAATAAGGATGACTAGCGTAGTATTGGAAATGTTGAGGTGGCCGCAATGTACACGACATTTTTTTGGGGGGGATGCTTTCAGGAGGCGATGCCAAGGCTGGCTAGCCAAAACAGGAGGACCAGATCAGTGTACAGGAAGAGGAAGAGGAGGATGGTGTTGGGGGGGAGAGGTGGTGGGTGGCGGGGGTGAGGAGGAGGAGGAGGGTTTTGGGGGGGAAGGGAAGAGGTGGGGGGTTGCTGGGGTGAGGAGGAGGGTTTTGGGGGGGAAGGGAAGAGTGGGCAGGGTGTGCTGGGGTGAGGAAGAGGAGGAGGAGGAGGATGAGGAGGGTTTGGGGCGGAAGGGAAGAGTGGGCAGGGTGTGCTGGGGTGAGGATGAGGAGGGTTTTGGGGATGAAGAGGGGGGAGGGTGTGCTGGGGTAAGGACGAAGAGAATGAGAAGGGTTGGGGGGGTATGCTGGGGTGAGGATGAGGAGGGTTTGGGGAGGGGGGAGGGTGTGCTGGGGTGAGGAGGAGGAGGGTTTGGGGATGAAGAGGGGGGATGGTATGCTGGGGTGAGGAGGGTTGGGGAGGTGAGGACGAAGAGGATGAGGTGGGTTTAGGGATGAAGGGAAGAGGAGGGGGGGTGTGCAGGGGTGAGGAGGAAGAGCTGCCTCCTGAGGCGAGTTGTTTTCCTGTGGACTGTGGCTTGGCCC
>NC_085863.1:16559493-16581993 GCF_034702125.1 Engraulis encrasicolus | reverse complement strand
AGATATTCTATAGAGATATGCCAACATAATAGGTTTCTATGGGCACCTAACGCGACCAGGTTCTGGTCTGCCTAAAGGGGCGTGTCATAATGCTCCTACAACAGTCCTTAGGTCTGCCTAGGTCTGCCTAAGGGGGGCCATAATAGAACCAGGAAACAATGGGCCAATGGTACCTCTCTCTCTCTACTCTCTCTGATGCAAGCATTCCAACATTCCCATTGGCTGTGGCGGCTGTAGCCGAACCGCGTCATAGCTCATTTGCATAATATTATCAGGAGTTCGCCTCTAGTCGCCCGAATCACTTTTGTCGCGCGACTCAATACAGTACAAAGTCAATTGCTTCCCTCGCTCGCCTCACTCATGTCACGGCCGGTGTATTCGTGCGGTTACATACACTCACCACATCCGCAACCGCTGGTGCTCCCACCTTGACCAGGAGATGGAGCGTACGTATGGAGATACAGACACCTCATACATATATACAAACATACAAACATAGTCACTCACATACATGACCATACACACCTAAACGTACATACAGCTAGAAAACACACCACATCCGCAACTGCTGGGTCTCCTACCTGGGCCATGAGATGGAGCGTACGTATAGATATGCAGATATACAGACACATTCTTATGCACACATACGTACATACAAACATTAGACAGACAGAGAGAGAGAGACACACACACTGAGAGAATACTCACCACATCCGCAACCGCTGGTGCTCCTGCCTGGGACAGGAGATGGAGCGTACGTATACATACAGATATGCAGACACATAGACACAATACTGTGCATATAAACATTACTGTGCATATAAACATTACTTACATGCATGACCATACACACACCACATCTGCAATCACTGGTGTTCCTATCTGGGACAGTCAGGAGATGGATTGTATGTATACATACACACACACACACACATACTCGCATACATGACCATACACACATACACAAACAGAAAGAATACTCACCACATCCGCAACCGCTGGTGCTCCTACCTGGGCCAGGAGATGGAGCGTACGTATACATATACAGACACAGACACACATATACATACGTATACGCATGGACACAGCTTTCAAGCTCATGAGATTTGTGACACACACACACACACACACACACACACACATCCACGACTATACACTCACACACATACCATTGGCAAGGCAAGGCATACACATGTTGGATACAAGGAAGGTTGTCCTCATACCTTGGGCAGGACATGGAGTATACTGTGCATATTCAGTACATGCAAGACTGCACATGCATGACGGTGTTTCCCACAGACCAAGTAGCATTTCGTGGTGCTACGACGTCAATCCACATATGCGACTGCTGGTGCTAGTACCTTACACAGGAAATGGAGTGTCCTCCCTCTCTCTCTCTCTCTCTCTCTCTCTCTCTCTCTCTCTCTCTCTCTCTCTCTCTCTCTCTCTCTCTCTCTCTCTCTCTCTCTCTCTCAATCTCATGTTCATACAAGCTCCCATACATATGCATACGTACGTGGAAAGACAGATCAGGCTGGCAGTCCGATGAACACAGAGAAAGACATACACACTGACATCATTGTCATAGATGTATCAAAAACCATCCCAAAACATAAACATGGATACAATCTCTCTCTCTATTGCTCTCAATGTCAGACCTCTCTGCTCTCTCTCTGCTGTCTCTCTCTCTCTCTCTCTCTCTCTCTCTCTCTCTCTCTCTCTCTCTCTCTCTCTCTGCTGTCTCTCTCCCTCCCCCCACCCCTCTGGCACCCTAACACAGTTTTTATTTCCCCCCCCCCATCTCTCATCTGTCGCAGGTGTTATTTTCTTTTCATTATTCTGTCGATCATAGTGTCTCTTATGCCTGTCATGTACATGCATGCTTGTGTTAAGTTATTTTGTGTGGGTGGGTGTGTGTGTGTGGGTGTGTGTGTGTTTAGTCCGGTTCACTTGGGTTTCTCTCTCACACACCCTTGTAATCGCTACTCCACATCCGTATGTTGCCTCCATCTTCTATCTTTTCTCACGATCTTAGTGTCAATATTTCTCTGTCTCTCTCTGACTCTCTCTCTCTCGCTTTCTCTCTGACTCTCTCTCTCTCTGACTCTCTCTCTCTCGCTTTCTCTCTCTCACACACATAAACACATTTACACACACACACACACACACACACACTTTCTCTTTCTCTCTCTCTCTCTCTCTCTCTTTCTCTCTCTCTCTCACTCACTCACTCACTCACTCACTCACTCACTCACTCACTCACTCACTCACTCACTCACTCACTCACTCACTCACTCACTCACTCACTCACACACACACACACACACACACACACACACACACACACACACACACACACACACACACACACTCTTACTGACCTGACCTCTGTGCCTGTATCTTCTGTGTGCCCCCTCTACAGCCCACCTGCAGGAGAAGTTGACTGACTTCCTCCCCAAGCTTCTGGACTCTCTCTCTCTCTCTCTCTCTCTCTCTCTCTCTCTCTCTCTCTTTCTCTTTCTCTCTGTCTCTCTGTCTCTCTCTCTATCTTACCTGACCTCTATGTCCTGTTCTGTGTATCTACAGCCCACCTGCAGGAGAAGTTGACGGACTTCCTCCCCAAGCTGCTGGACTGCTCCACGGAGATCAAGGGCTTCCTGGCGGCCCCCAAGCTGGGCGCCTACTCCACGCTGGAGCTCTGCCAGCGCTTCACGCGCATCATGGCCGCCCTCGGACGCATCCCCGCCGACGGCAGATGAACTCAGAATAAACCACGACACACAACACGACACATGACACCTGACACACACACCTGGACACTGCACACTCGGACATGTAGACACACACAGCACACACACACACACACACTCACACACACACAGACAAACACACTGCTGACGGCAGATGAACTCATAAACGACGACACATGACACACACCTGTACACTGCACACTAAGACATGTACACACACACACACACACACACACACACACACACATACATACATATATACACAGGCACACACTGCAGACGGCAGATAAACTCATAGACGACACACACCTGCACACTCTGACATGGACACACACACACACACACACACACACACACACACACACACGGTCAAACATGCACGCAAACGCATGTGCACACATACTTAGCACTCACACATGTTACATGCACTCACACATACTACATGCAAACACTCACTTACACAGACACGCACACACACACACATGCTAACACTTACATACACACACACACACACACTTACATAAACACACACACGTACACACATACTCAGATTCTGGCCTTCGCTTCCGCCGCGCTCTGTGGCCTCCCTGCAGTTGAACCCAAGCATTATGCACACACACACACACACACACACACACACACACACACACACACACACACACACACACACGGGCCCAGGCCTTCCTTAAACCAGGGGTTTCTCTAGCTGTTACTCCTTTGATTTTTCTTTTGCTGCTATAGTTTTAATCATCTTCATTATTATTACTATTATTATTATTATTATTATTATTATTATTATTATTATTATTATTATGTGTGACAGCAATGCCACAGAGAGCAAGTGGTAACGATGTTTAAGAGATTATAAAGAGGTGCATGGCTGCGCCAGCTTTGTTAGACAGCTTTCGGTGTGTGTGTGTGCGTGTGTGTGTGTGTGTGTGTGCGCGTGCGCGTGCGTGCGCAGCTGCGTGTGTGACGAGAAAGTTAAGGTGTTGAGGTGTTAAGTCGTGCAGGTTAGTATTTACATGCTTGTGGCATGCATGTAAGAAAGAGTAAGCACATTTAAACGTGTAATGTATGTGTGTGTGTATTACAGAGAGAGAGAGAGAGAGAGAGAGAGAGAGAGAGAGAGAGAGAGAGAGAGAGAGAGAGAGAGAGAGAGAGAGAGAGAGAGAGAGAGAGAGAGAGAGAGAGAGAGAGAGAGAGAGTGTGTGTGTGTGTGTGCGTGTGTGTGAGCGAGAGAGAGAGAGTACAGACAGAGCAAGGTGTGTGCTTGTGTGTGCTTGTGTGTGCTTGTGTGTGTGTGTGTGTGTGTGTGTGTGAGTTGTAATTAACCCTCTTCATTTTCAGCCCTTGTCTCATTGTCCCCATTTCCCTGGAGAAAGGGCACGATAACCTGCTGCTCGGTCACCTTTTCCTGCAGTATTATTATTACAGCGTTTTGTTTTGTTTTGTTTTGTTTTTGTTTTCTAAAGGCTGTGTTGATAAACAGGAAACATTAATATTGCCCAGAGGCTTTAATTATGTTGTTGAGTTTGGTCTCTGGACTTGAGGACTGCAACAGAAAAAAAAACCACGTATAACAAAAGAAAAGAAGAAAAAAAAAAACAAGAGATTTTTTAGACACTCTGTGGCTTGTTAATAAACTGAGAGAATGAAGATTTATTTATGGTCCTTTTTTAGGCCAAAACACATGTGTTCTGTATCACATGTCTATTTTGATTAAATAAATATTCATTGCAGCAACATTGACTTGAATTGTGACTTGCCTTTTTCAGCCGTGGTCCATCTTCCTGTGTTGTTCATCACTGTTGTGTAGCCTAGTCCTAGTTGCTGCGGTCGTGGACATCATTAGGGCCCTACAGGCTGCTTAAATGCTTGCAGCATATTCCCATAGGAATGTACAGTAATAAGTTCATATTTTAGATTTATGCTAAGCATATTAAAAGCATTTTCTTAAAAAAGAAAAACCCGGCTAATACTGGCCTATTGGATACCGAGAAGAAAATCATTCTATTGCTGTAGGCAGTTCTTATACATGAAACTCTACCCATTTGTGCATTTTAAATGCCCAGGCCAGGTTAATAAAATGTTGCATTTTTATTCAGTCTGCGTTTCATTACAAAAAAATCTATTTTGGGGGTTCAGTCGTGTCCTAAATCACATGCTATGGAGGAGAAATCTAGAGCCAATTGAGCAGGGAAAGTCATCAGTCTCCAGACAAGCAGACGTTAAAGCGCGCGCCCACCACTGGTCTGAGACCGCACCACTTCAATTTATCACCTCAATTTAATGCGCCTGGCTCAGTGCTGTGATTGCAGTCGCCTGGAAAGGTCAGACAGAATATCTGTTAAACATGCCTTCCCCCCTTTTGTTGACTGTCACACTTCGACGATAACAGCCAGTCGTTTCCATGGCGATATTTCATTGTCTGACTGTCTAGACGGCCCGTGACACCCGACACCGCGTCCCTCCTTGCTGAGGTGGATTACATTTGTCTAAAATCAATGTCTGAACTCTCGCCGTTTGATTTGTTGACCGTTATCGTAGGGACCCAAACAGCTGCGCCCAGTGCGGACACCGGCGACCTTGTTTGCCCTCGGAGTAACAAGCGGAGAGGTGAGCAAGTTCTAGTTGTGTGTTTGAGCCTCCTCGTTCAATGCCATCACGTGCACCGCACTTGTGAATATTTAATGCAGAAGTTATTGGGACCACCAGGGACATAATTGCCTCTCTTTTTTCTTTGTTATGCTATGTCATTTTCTCCTATTTGAGTCCACATAAACACTGCGGTAGACGGCTAGTCACATTTTTATGCTTGCATTAAGCAGACTGACTCCTGCAGGCTATGCTGGCTCGGAACGTGTCAGTAATGTGCAGCAAACTACTGCATAATCACACGTTTGATTAAACCAAGTGTGGGTTTCTCTCTCTAAAAAAAGAAAGAAAGAAATATGTGCGTCCTCGTCAATTTCTTAAAACTCGTGCAGATTGTGCATGAGGGAAAACGCGCAAAGCACGTGCATGACCGATATGACATGACATTCCAAGTGCCTGCTGCTGATTGTACACTAAATTTCATTAATCTCTCGCGTTAATTGCCGGCCTGCAGGGCCCGTATTCGTGCTGAATCTGGCCCGGGTCATGCAGGGACGCACTTCAACCGACGTCCCGGTTTTGCTTCTTTTGCGCTTGGACGTTATCTTGACGCACGGGCTTTTATGGTACACTGTAGTGAAAGCCAAGGTGGTCTGCAACACAGACCCGTTCATTAGGATCGTGTTCTCTTAGCCGAAGAAAGGGAAAGTAGCTCTTACTTGGCTCAAATTGTCCAGACACCCATACAGCATGAAATGGCCGAGATTTTTTTTTCTCCCCTTTTCATTAAACCCGTGGATAGACGGGCTAAGCCGACTGTGGGGAGTACAAAAGGGGAAAGTCGTTAAATATCCGCAGTTCCAGGGATATGCCCAGGGCAATGCACTGAGAACCCACTGGAGAGGCGAATGTTGGAGGGGAACTATTCACAAGCATTCAATGAAGACATTTTTCGTTCGACAATGTCCCCTTTCCTGAACTGAATATCAAACAGCCGTCTCTTTAGTTCTCAGAAGCTTGAGAAAAGAACCCCCTCCCTGTTGGGGGAAAAAAGAGAGGGGAAAGAAAGAGGAAAATCAGTTCAAATTGCTGTCAGTTCACTTAACGCCTAATGATGTTTTCTGAGAGCTGCTCGATGTGGCCTGGCTCTGCTTTATGGTCGGATGAAAAAAAAAAGTTGGGGAGTGTGGGGAGAAAAATGCGCTCTGGGCGCGGTGCCAGGCCCCGGTGTGTTTCAAGACAGCCAGCCGCGGTGGCGCACTAGGATGTGAGGGGAGGGGATGAGTGGGGTGGGGTGTGGCGGTTGGGTGGTTTTGGGAGAGATGAAGTGCCCCTCAAGGTGCCACTTCCATGGAGACGCAGCTGGCCTGAACAAGATTCCCATCAGACCTCAAGCTGGTGTCTGTCTCCGACGCTGCCTCCCAGTCGGCACGGCAACCGATTCTCCAGCAGCCAATCACACACACTCTTTACTCTGCTGCCGCGACCAATCAACGGCTTTCCACACAACAAGTTGCTCTGGGATGGTTTCGGCTCTGAGGTGGCCCAAATATGGCGAGATTCCAGTTATCACTGACCCGTCCGGGCATGCGCACCATGCCCCAACCAGTGTATTGCAACAGATTGCTTTTTTCTCACCTGCGGTCATAGAGATTTATGATGGAGTTAAAAATAAATAAACTATGTATGTATGTAAACCAAGCAGAGATATCGGTTTTCACCTGTAATTGTTTTCTAAATCTACATCTGAAATAAGATGGACAGTGTTAGACACCATTTAGTGAAAGGCAATGGAATCTAATGTCAAATCCTGAATCTTAATTTGTTTTATTTAGGTATTGCATGATTTTAATCTCATTTCCAGTTTGGCATTAGATAAATACTTCAAGTGATGTTGTAGTCTAACCATTCTTCATTCTTTGTTTACACAAAAGGCACTTTTTTTCTCTACCTCTTTTAGATGCAGGGTGGTGCTGCATTTTGCACTTAAGGTTATTTTTTAAATGTCTTTTCTAATCAGTCACCTAATTGTCTTGCATATGAAGAAAGTGACTATAAAAGCTGTCTTGACTTGACTTACTGCATATAGTACATTGAGTTTAACCTATCATGGGCTATCAAAACAATATATTGAATAGCCTAGGCCATAGCCTATTTCTCTGGGAGCAATTCACTGAGGAAGGCAGTGCCGAAACACGTCTGTGTAATAAAAAAAGTCAAATGCGTGGTGCGACCTTCTCTTACTTTTCTGGGAGCAATTCACCATTCCCTCCTTCCAGTTTGGCATCACACGAACTGCTGCTGAGAATGTCAGCTGCCAAATATCTGTTCGAAACGAGGATGGTGCAAGATGTCGCTTGTGGCATGCAGCATTGCTGTTAAGTCAGCCCGCTCGGCACCGTGGGAAGGATTTGTGTTGGAAGTCTGGACTCAGCTGAACAGCGTTTCTAGGCACTCATCTACACGGCCAAACCCTCCTTCATGCCTCCAGTTTAAACAACCAAATTAAGATCCCTTCTTAGACCCTGCCGTCTTCAATTCTGGGTAGGCTACTCTCCCAACTTGTAGTGCTGCTGAGTGGGCAGGCAAGGTGAAAGAACCTCCAAATTGGATTTTTACTATAATGTCCAGTAAATCCACAAGCAAAAGGGGAAAACAGCCCAATACTGAAATTGTACACACAGCTAGCACAGGGATGGAAAATGTCTTCTTCTCCCCACTGTCGAGCAGATTCTCAATTTAATTTGATTTATTATGTAACGCTACAAGTTTGTGGGGTTGTGTCCCCGAGTTGTCATCCAGCGCGAACAAAGATGTGCATAGAGAAGACGGGGGAGATGAATGTTCCCTATTGTGGAGAGATGCCCCCTAGCCAGGGGCACGACTTAGACAGGACACAGCAGCAGAAGCAGAAGCAGAAGCATGGCCTCTGGAGAGAGAGAGAGAGAGAGAGAGAGAGAGAGAGAGAGAGAGAGAGAGAGAGAGAGAGAGAGAGAGAGAGAATAACAACCCTTGCCTTGGAGTCAGAGAGAGAATAGAAACCCTTCCCTTGCAGTCAGAGAGATAGAGAAAGAAAGAGAGAGAGTAGAAAGCATTGCCTTGAAGTCAGAGAGAGAGGGAGAGAGAGAGGGATGATAGAACATTGCCTCTGGAATGAGAAAAAAGACAGCGAAAGAGAGGGTAGAATCTTGGCCTCTGGAGAGAGAGGAGACAGGGGGGCTGGACGGGGGGAAGAGAAGAGTGAAAGGACAGAACTCTAAGCTGTAGAGTCAAAGTGGATGGAGGGAGAGAGAGAGAGAGAGAGAGAGAGAGAGAGAGAGAGAGAGCATTTGCAGAGGACAAAATTCTGGCCTTTATCGTCAGACAGAGAGAGATGAACAGAGACATTATTGAGAGTGGACAAAAACCTAGCCTAACCTGTCAGGCAGACCAAGAGGAAAACGAAGAGAAAGAAAGAAAGAAAGAAAGAAAGAACGATAGAAAGAAGGAGGGAGGTAGAAAGTGATTGGAAGTTTTGTGAAAATGCGAGAAACTTGTGTGCAGTGCACCTCCAGGAAGATTGGGAGAGGAGGCACCAAGCCACAATTTTCTTGCCGAACTACTTACTGTATTCTCGTAACTTATGTCTCCTGACTACAAACCTCAAGTTAATTCATAGTTAGAGTTCCTTTATTTACATCTAGGATACTTATTTGTATTACAACAGACAGCCATCTAAAAGAAGTGATGATAAAATACAATCTGTAAAAAAAATTAAAAACGAAAACCATAGAGAAAAAACTAAGGGGATTTATTCAACACTAGATAGAGAAATGGTGATAAAAAGACAGCTTGGTAAAAAAAAACTTTAAATAAATAAAGAAAGAAAGTACAGTAAGTGAAAGTAAGAGAAGGGAATGTGTTGAAAGTTGGAGAGAGAGAGGGATGCAAGTCTTCAGCTGAAAACCTCAGGCACGCTGTTTGCCTGCTCAGCCAAAGCCAGAGCTTTCTGCAGCATGAAAGGCCTCAGGTCAAAGTCAATCTCAGGGAAAGAGAAGAGAAGAAAAAAACACCCAACAACACAGGCCCACTTTAAACAAATTAGCAAACCGTCCTCCGCAACCGCAAAACTCATTGGCATACTATAATCTCACAGACACTGCTTTGTCTCTCGATCTTGTGCTTCGGCTCTGTTGTCCTTTCTCTCTCTCTCACTCTGTCTCTTGTTTTCTTTTCTGACACGCATGCAGATCATAGCGGTAATTACTAGGCATTTGTGCGTCAAGTGCCAACCCAGCTGGCATATGGAGCTGAGGCGCTGACCCTTGGGCGAGTTGGCAGAGGCCTGGGGCTGAATACCAAGCAAGAGATCGTGGGCTCGGCCAGGCTCAGCTCAGCTCAGCTCTGCTCGGCTGCTATGCTATCCTTAAGAAACCTCCACCTCGGCTCGGCTCGGCACAGCACAGCACAGCACAGCTCAGTTCAGGGGCCGATACTGAGAAGCTGGTTCAGGAGTAAACCATAAGTGGCAAATCATGTAAAAGAAGAGCCTGGAGTCCTCATTTTCTTACCTCTTTAACTTTAGTTGAAGGTGAAGATTGTGCACATCCCAGGAAAAGGTGCAGGACAAAGGCTTGACTGTAGTTTCGGAGAGAGAGGTCCGCACACTTAAAATCCTTTTTGTTTCCAGCTATGAAATAATAAAAGAAAACAAAAAGGATTTGAAGTGTGCGGACCTCTCACTCCGAAATTACCTCTTATTTTAAAGTGATACTGTACCATTTTTTGGAAATAAGCTTATTTTACACCTCCCCTTGAGATTAATAATAGGGTTTTATCATTCTCCTGTACTTTCAACCGTTCGCTAGCAGCTAACTGGTCTCATAGGGCTCAATGTTAACTGCTAGCTTCGAGGTAAAATATGTACTGCCATACCCAGAGAACGGTGAAAAGTAGAGGAGAACGGTAAAACCCTATTATTTAACTCAAGGGGAGGTGCAAAGTAAGCTTATTTCCAAAAATGGGACAGTATGACTTTAACTTGGCTTGCTCCTGAAGCAGCTTCTTAGCAGAGAGAGTAGAGAGAGAGAGGTTCCATTGGCCCATTGTTTCCTCCCCCTCTAGGCAGACCTAAGGACTGTTCTATTCAATGCTAGGAGTATTATGACACGCCCCTTTAGGCAGACCGGAACCTGGTCATGTTAGGTGCCCATAGCAACCTATTACATTGGCATATCTATATACTTAAAGAATCTCTGATGCTATCCTTAAGAAACCTCCGTTTCCATCAGCTGAGCTGCAGGCTGCTACATTGCTGGCCGGGGCTGTCAAGTTGTTGTTCATTTGGGTAATCGCTCTTCTCTCTTCTCTTCTCTTCTCTCTTCTCTTCTCTTCTCTTCTCTTCTCTTCTCTTCTCTTCTCTTCTCATGTCTTCTCTTGTGTTATATTCCTTTCTTTACTCTACTCTTCTCTTCTCTTGTGTTCTCTTCTCTTGTGTTCTGTTCTGTTCTGTTCTCTTCTCTTCTTTTCTCTTGTCTTCTCTTCTCTTCTCTTCTCTTCTCTTCTCTTCTCTTCTCTTCTCTTCTCTTCTCTTCTCTTCTCTTCTCTTCTCTTCCCTTCTCTCCAAACAACGTTATGTAATTATGAACATATTTTATTTAACAGGACGTGTGTAAAAACTGTGTGACAGCTTAAATAACACATTATATTTCCCTTCATGGCGCTTGCTTACCGAGTTATATTTATGGATTAAACATGTGTCCAGCTGAAGTTAGCCTTGTTTACTCTGTGACTAAGTCGACACTTTGACAAGCCTCCTGTCTGGATCGCATCTGTTGGCCGACTCGCTGATGATTACAGAAAAAATGTTATTAAATGTTTCAGAATGTCTGCCTCCCGACGCTTAAATAATTAACTTAAACAACCACATGTTCCAAGGTCTGGGTCTTTTTTTTTTTCAAATAAAGATACACAGGGGGGAAAAAAAGATCTTTAAAGTAAATAAATATATAAATATCAAGCGTCTTGACACTGGCGGCATGTATAAATAAGCAATGAGTATTTATAAGCGGAGGAGTGAGGAGTCAGGCGGAGTGTCTAAGTGCCTAAATGTGGGCCATTTTCTAAAAGAGTTAGAGACTGTTAGCACAGGCCCTTCTCCCCTATGCTAATATCTCTTGCTCTTGTTTACTATGAGACGTCAAGGCCTCTCGTGTTTCACTTACTTTAGAGATGTTGAGAGACTGCTCGCTAAAGATATCCCCCCCTCTCTCAGCCGCGCACACACATGGACACACACACACACACAAACACACACACACACACACACACACACACACACACACACACACACACACACACACACACACACAAACACATATGCACACGTGTGTGTGGGTGTGCGTGTGCGTGTGCGTGTGTGTGTGTGTGTGTGTGTGTGTGTGTGTGTGTGTGTGTGTGTGTGACCCGGGGGTCATTGTGAAGTGACTTTGAGCCTACTTTGACGGGGCCTCTTGAAGCAGAGTCTTTTGCATTCCAGCTTCATGAGAAGAGAAGAGAAGAGAGGAGAAGAGAGGAGAAGGGGGCAACAGCAGCCCTGCTTATTAGGAACGAGGGGGGGGTGCTGGGGGGTGTATGGCAAGTGTGTGTGTGTGCGTGTGTGTGTGTGTGTGTGTGGTAGATGGGGGGTATGTGTCCGCATAGAGGGATTAGACGCAGTTTCCTTGGCCATGAGCTCTCTGCTTTGGCCCCTCCCTGTCCGCGTTCACCCCCCACTGGAACCCCCCACCCCCACTGGACTCCCCTCCCACCCCCACCACACACATACACACACACTGGACCCCCCCTCCCTGTCCGCGTTGACCCCCCTTCCCTGTCCACGTTCACCCCGCACTGGACCCAACCCCCCCCCCCCCCCCCTCCCCTCCCCCATCGGACCCCTGAAGGCAGCAGCAGCAGCAGGTCCACAAAGTTAAAGGAAACAGCACAAACTCCCAGCCGACAGTAGAGGAGTGGAGGGGAGAACGCAGCTCCACGTCCAGCTAACCAGAGACTTCTCTCTCTCTCTCTCTCTCTCTCTCTCTATCTATCTCTCTCTCTCTCTCTCTTTCTCTCTCTCTCTCTCTCTCAATTTCTCTCTATCGCTCTCTCACTCTCTTTCTCCCTCTGCCTCTCTCTATCGCTTTCTCTCTCCCTTTCTCCCTCTCTTTCTCTCTCTCTCTCTCTCACGCTTACGCTCTTTCTATCTCTCCCTCTATTCTTTCCCTCTCCAGTGCTTCCACAGACCTCGCCGGGAGTTTGCAAAAGGGATAACTTTACACCAGAGCCTTCATTGTGTGTGTGAGAGAGAGAGAAAGAGAGAAAGGGGGAGAGCGAGACGACCAGAGCAAGCGAGAGAGAGAGAGAGAGAGTGTGTCCATGCACAGTGGACGAGAGGCACAGATGGGAGGACTGGAGAGAGGGGGAGGAGGAGGAGGAGGGAGAGGGGGAGGAGGGAGGAGGAGGAGGAGGAGGAGGAGAGTGGCTAAGGAGCACAGCTGCGCGGCAACAGAAGCCGGTTCCCCCACTCACTCACTCACTCCCTCACTCTTTTACTCTCTCGCTTTACTCTGTCGTTTGCTCCGTGTTTCGCCTTGCCTGCCTGCCTGCCTGCCTGCCTGCCTGACGGATAGACGGATGGATGGAGGTGTAGATGAAAAGGTAGAGCGATGGACAGACAGAGGGAAGGAGGGCCAGCCAGCCAGCCCGTCAGTCCAGCACTCCTCCGTGAGTTCTCAGAGAGGGGGCCCTCACTCACTCACTCACTCCCTTCTTCCTCCACACTCTTTCTTGCGTTTCACTCGTTCGGTTGGTCCCCCCCCCCTCTCCCCTCCTCCTTCCTTTCCAATGGAGACGCGCGCTTGCGCTCGTGCTCTGCCTGCCTGCCTGCCGGGATGAGCGAGTTGCACTTTGTGAGGAACAGGCGGATATGGGAGCCGCAAAGCCACCCACCCACTGCCACCAAGGACAAGGAAAGGAGTTCTCTTCTCCTCTCTTCTCTTCTCTTCTCCTCTCTTCTCTTCTCTTCTCTTCTCGTCTCGTCGCCCTCATCTCATCTCCTCATCTCTCCCTTCTTCCTCTTGGCTTGGAACGCAGCCTGTGTTTACGGTAAGTCCCACTTCACTTTTCTTTTTACTCTCTCTCTCTCTCTCTCTCTCTCTCTCTCTCTCTTTACTTCTCTTTGATTGTTTCTTTCTCGCTCCCTCTTCCTTCCTGATTTCTGTGCTTTCTTTTGTCTTTTCTTTTCTTAGATGCTCCTCTCAAGTTGTGTGTTATTGTGCGTGACCCAGTTACTCTTGAACTTGATCGGCCAAATCAGGATCCTAAGGCTGTGTGTGTGTGTGTGTGTGCAAGAGAGAGAGTGTGTGTGCGAGAGAGAGAAAGACAGAATGATACTGTAGTTTGATAATGTTTTGGATGATGTTTTATGCACTGTAAGCACTGTATGTGTGTGTACACTTAGATGTGTAATTGTGTAATAGAATAAAGTAGAATAGGCCTACCTTTTAATTCTACAGAAGTTTGTATGATTACTTGTGTGGTAGGGTTGGCATACCGTGTCACCTTACAGAAGTAGTGTATTGTATGTAGAGTATGTAAACTATTGTATGATGTGTTGTGTGGTACACTTGAGTTGGCATAGCGTGTCACCTTACAGATGTAGTGTACTGTATTGTGTATGTGGTTTTGTATGGTAGAATTGGCATACTGTGTCACCTTACAGATGTAGTGTACTGTATTGTGTATGTGGTTTTGTATGGTAGAGGTGGCATACCTACTGTGTCACCTTAGAGATGGAGTGTACTGTATTGTATATGTGGTTTTGTATGGTAGAGTTGGCATACCTACTGTGTCGCCTTTCAGATGGAGTGTATTGTATTGTATATGTGGTTTTGTATGGTAGAGTTGGCATACTGTGTCATCTTACATATGTAGTGTACTGTATTGTGTATGTGGTTTTGTATGGTAGAGGTGGCATACCTACTGTGTCACCTTAGAGATGGAGTGTACTGTATTGTATATGTGGTTTTGTATGGTAGAGTTGGCATACCTACTGTGTCGCCTTTCAGATGGAGTGTATTGTATTGTATATGTGGTTTTGTATGGTAGAGTTGGCATACCGTGTCATCTTACATATGTAGTGTATTGTATGTAGAGTGTATACTGTACGTTGTGTTGTGTGGTAAAGTAGAGTTGGCATACCTTATCATTTTGATTGGGCGCGAGTGGGGATTAGGCCACTGGAACGGGGGACTGAAAAGAGCGCTTTGTGTCTTTGAAATCCAGCCACGCTGAAGCCTGTGGCCCACAGGTTGTGTGTGTGTGTGTGTGTGTGTGTGTGTGTGTGTGTGTGTGTGTGTGTGTGTGTGTGTGTGTGTGTGTGTGTGTGTGTCTGAGTGTGTTGCGATATTCGTCCGTATCAAATAGTTTGGACAAAAGAGTGAAAATGTCTAGAAAGGCGTGTGGTTACCCCTAGTTCGTGTCCAGCTAAGATGACTTTGCTACTTCTTAACAGCAATTAGCAGCACACGGACACACACACACACACACACACGCGCGCGCACACACACACACACAGATACAAACGGCAAAACACCTGCTTTAAACTTGCCAATGGCGCTTGGAAGGCGGGTCAGAGCATCATGTTAAACGTTGCAGTGCTTTGATTTAACTCCATACTGCTCTTGTACTGTATATTTCCCAACGGCAAAATGTATACCAAAGGATTTCATGACACTGCCATGCTCTACATTATTTTGTGTGACTGAAAATAAATGTCTGCAATGAGAGTGTGTGTGTGTGTGTGTGTGTGTGTGTGTGTGTGTGTGTGTGTGTGTGTGTGTGTGTGTGTGTGTGTGTGTGTGTGTGTGTGCCTATATGTTAGGTGCCTGTGTGAGAGACAGAAGTGATTACCACACAGTAAAAAATGCAGTGTTAATTCAACACTTAGAGAGTGCTTTGGGACCAAATAAACTCTAGAAGGTGTTAAATCGACTCTGTTAGTGTTGCATTAACACTGCAGTTTTTACTGTGCAGTATGTTAGAGATGAGTATGTCTGTGGCCATGCTGGGCTGGGTTTCTATAGCGGCGTGATTACTAGAGTTCTCCAGAATTACCCGGCGTTGCATCATCCTCCATTAAGGCAGTGTCCTCGACGCGTCCTCTCTCTGTCTCTCTCTCTCTCTCTCTCTCTCACGTCCGCTCTCAAGATAGAAACTTTTCTATTCATCTGTGGACACTCTGAACTTATTTTAATAGACTGAATCTAATATGGTTCCAAATCGAGTGCTAGTCCACTCCAGCGTTTTTTTTTTTTCTTTTTCTTTTTTAGTTCAGTAGTATTTTCTTTTGAAAGTCGCTTTGGTTATAAAGCGTCTGCCAAATGCAATGTAATGTAATGTAATGTAATATTTATGCGTCGTCGGGGAGCAGGCTTGTGTTGGTACTGCATGGTTCTGATGTCTGCTTGGCCCAGTTGTGGTCCGGGTCTGGGGAGGACGTGGCAGCAACCTCGAGGTAGTCCTTTGTGACGTCACTTCCTCAGGAGGCATGGAAGGAGGCTCAGTGGGGACAACAGGGGTCACAGTAGGTGTGTATATATGGACACTTCTGATCCGACTAGAATGGGAATATTTTTTATTTAATCCAAACAGGAATCCCCTTGTATACGGCCCGATCGGAACAGATTTCTTTGATCGGATCAGAATTTTTAATCGGAGTAGAAGAGGTGGTGTGACATGCTTAAATGCTACCTATATAGACTCCATTCTGTGCCTGAGAGGTATTCGAATATTCGAGGTCCTTTTAATGTATACACTTCATTCCGATCAGACTAATCGGATCAGATCTATTCCGATCGGGGAAACAAGAGACATATATAGGCCTGCAGTAGGCCTATATAGCTAATCTCAAGCATCATGTAGCCAGTGTTGTAGTCTACTTTTTTATGGTGGGTATACTGTATATTTGAGCATTTTTTGAAGTGGTTATACTGTATATATTTGTGCTATTCAAAACAATGGATCAATCAATTTTAAGTGGGTATACTGAAATCCCTGAAATTTAGAAGTGGGTGTACTCCGTATACCTGTGTTCTACGTAGACTACACCACTGCATGTAGCTAGTGAACATCATTTCATTATTTTTTGTATGCTGTGGTCACTCAACATCGGACACTACTCTTTTTTTCACTTGGATGAATCAGAGGTCACTAACAGCAGTACAGTATCATGTTTGTACGTATACATGTTTGTCATTGTTTTCATAGGGAGTGACAAAGGCTTGTATTTCAAAAACATGAGAAGTCTTGAATCATGAAAACAAGAAAACAACACATAACAACAACAACTTTCGTCAAACACAGAGTCCGGTTTTCTTGCTTTGTGTTTTATTTGAGTGTCTCAGTCCAGGTCACTCTGGATGGAAGACAAACTGGGAGTAAATGGTAAATGTATTAAAAATATATTTAACACTTTATTTTAGGGATACATCTATTAGCACTAATACATACAATGTGCCTGTATAAGTAACTTGTAAGGCATGTACAAAGCAAAATCGAACATTTGTTAGGCATGTATTCGCAAATGTCTTATGCATGCACAATAAGGGATTTATTACCAATTTAAACTTAGTAAGGACCTAGTAGGCCGTAGTGTTTGCTTAGTATATGCCTTACAAGTTACTTATGCAGGCATTAACATTGTATGTATTAGTGCTAATAGATGTATCCCTAAAATAAAGTGTTACCAAAATATATTTTATTACTTTTTTCCTACCTTTTTCTTTCTTTCTGTAATTATCTTTCTTTTCCGTCCTTTTTAATTTAACTTCTTCTTTCTTTCTTTCTTTCTTTCTTTCTTGCGTTCTTTCTGTCTTTCTTTCTTTCCTTCGTTCTTGCGTTCTTTCTGTGTGTCGATGGTCTGTAGTATCTTGGCCCGCTACGCTGTGTTCGGTTAGTTCACCTCGTGGCTTGAGGAATGAGATGTTTGGACAGGCATTACCGGGCCGCTCCGCATTAGTCGGACCGCTCCGCTCCACTCGGCTCACCACTGCCAACAGGACTGTTGCTCTGCACGGCCGAGGGCATGGAAACTCCAGCTCCAAGATCTGTGTGTGTGTGTGTGTGTATGTGGTTGTGTGGTTGTGTGTGCGTGTGCGTGTGTGTGTGTGTGTGTGTGTGTGTGTGTGTGTGTGTGTGTGTGTGTGTGTGTGTGTGTGTGTGTGTGTATGGTTGTGTGTGCGTGTGTGTGTGTGTGTGTGTGTGTGTGTGTGTGTGTGGTGTTGGTTCTGAGTGACCCGAGAACTCAGGGACTTACTGTAAGGGCTGCTTAGGGGTAGTAGGGGTTTTCAGCGCCGCACGGAACATCAGGAAGAGGCATTCACAGCCACATTACACTGCAATGCTTTGTGGTTTTGTGCTATTCATTTTATGAAGCACATTGAAATGCCTCTGTATGAAATGTGGAAATAAACTTGTCTTGTCTTGTGTTACTGTACTGAAAAGCTAAAAATAAGTAAGCTATCATGGTAAGCAGTCATCAAAAGTGATTTTAGACTGCTATATATGATTGTCTTGTAACTGATTTATTGTCTATGATAATCAATTGTCAACTGCTACTGTACTGTTGAAAGGACAGTAGATAGAAGCCACTATTACCACTATCACCACCATTATATCTACAATATATTTTTGACTGAGCAAAACGCCAACTAGAAGATATTTTTGCTCTTGTCTTCAGTGTTCACATAGTTACTACACTTGATGTTTGTAGGGCATTATGACCCACTGCCTGGAAACTCCAGCCATCCAGGAGCTTATTGTTGAGCGTGCCGCTTTGATTTTGAGTGACCATTTGAGGTTTCAGTGCCTCGATCCGTGCCATGCTCCGCTCCGCTGCTGTTCAATTTAGAGCACAGACTGTTCGCCAAACGCCATATTGCTGCCCTCGCTCTTAGCCTGCCCACCCGAGCTTTTCGCACAGCAGTTCACCCGTCCAGCCGCCTGCCCTGCCCTCCCTGCCCGCCGCTCCGCCCGACCGACCCCCCCCTCTCCTCTGCAGGCCTTTATAAATACCCACAGACGGAGGGCGGGTGGGGAGGCGGGCAGGCGGGAGGTGGCATGTCCTCCCAATCTAGTTCTCTATTTCAGGTACTGTATGTAGGTCAGACCCTAGTGAAGTGGCAGACTCCCACACCTTACTAACCAGACCTGCCTGCCTGCCTGCCTTCCTGCCTGGTTTGCTGCCTGGCTGGCTGACTGGCCGGCTGGCTGGCTGTCGTCAGAGACACCACAATCGTGACAAAGTTTGTGCTTTTGGCATATACCTCTGAGACCAGTCTCTAGGTGTGTGTGTGTTTGTGTGTGTGTGTCTGTGTGTCTGTGTCTGTGTCTGTGTGTGTGTGTGTGTGTGTGTGTGTGTGTGTGTGTGTGTGTGTGTGTGTGTGTGTGTGTGTGTGTCTCCAGGGATTTGCACAGCTATTAGTTTCCTTATACGTCCTCTCCAGAATAAGGCTGTTTGCAATGCACATTGTGAGGATTATGATAAGAGTGAAATTATTAAGGTAATTATAAAAGGTGTGTGTGTGTGTGTGTGTGTGTGTGTGTGTGTGTGTGTGTGTGTGTGTGTGTGTGTGTGTGTGTGTGTGTGTGTGTGTGTGTGTGTGTGTGTGTGGGATTGGTTCTTTTATGCTTGCAAGGATGATACCTCTTCCACTTGGAGGGAAGTTAGTGTGCTACCGGTATAAACCTTGGAAGAGAATGCTGTTTTTTAGCATGTGACCCGTTTCCCTTGACAACAATTGAACCATCATCCTTGACCTGTTGTCATCAGAACATTCTGAATAAATCTGTCCAATCATACGCCGAGCTTCCCTTCAGGAAGGCAAGCCCCTAGCCAATACGGTCGCAGGGATCATAACAGGTCGGTCTGCATCCTTAAAAAAAACCAAAAAAACAATAAAGCTATTGATACCCACTGATTTAGTTTAGTATTTTCTCCATTTTGTATTCTATTAGAATGCTATACTATTGATTTACATAGAAATTGTGTGTGTTAGTTCACGTACAAATGATGTAATTTTAACAATTTGATTCCAGAGAAAACAGTAAAGCAGTTACTTGACACTGTTTATCTTTAGTCGTAGTGAAGTAACTGAAATAATGTTGAGGAAAGCTTTCACTTCACCTCTCTGGAGATGACTCAGGGATCGTGGCCTCTCGCTAACTAGATTTGAGGGATAAAGCGGACTGAAGTTGCTTTGTTGTCGGGGTTGTGGGCGGGTCGTCTCTGATCCGTGGGCCGCGGAGAGAGAGAGAGAGAGAGAGAGCGCTCTGTGAATGTTAAGACGACAAAAAAAGTTTCATTTCCAGGGAAGATCAGAGTCAGCACAATCACCTGCTTTGTCTTATGACCTGCCAGCGCCCAGGTGACACACACACACACACACACACACACACACACACACACACACACACACACACACACACACACACACACACACACACACACACACACACACACACACACGAGTGAGAAACCCCAAGCTGTGTCTCCTGGTATTGAATTTCCCCCCTGAGGCCCCTTGCCTCTTCTCCTCTCCTCTCCTCTCCTCTCTTCTCCTCTCTTCTCTTCCCCTCCTCTCTCCTCTCTGCTCTCCTCCTCTCCTTCCCTCCTCCTCTCAACTCTCCTCTCCTCTTCTCCTCCCCTTCTTCTCTCTGTTCTCCTCCCCTTCTCCTCCCTTCTCCTCTCTGCTCTCCTCCTCTCCTCCCTTTCTCCTCTCTGCTCTCCTCCTCTCCTCCTCTTCTTCTCAATTCTAATCTCTGCTCTCCTCCTCTCCCCCCTTCTCCTATCTGCTCTCCTCTCCTGTCTTCTCCTCTTCTCCTCCCCTTCTCCTCTCTCCTCTCCTCCTCTCCTCCCTTTCTCCTCTTTTCTCTTCTCCTCTCTTCCTCTTCTCCTTTCTAATCTCTGCTCTCCTCCTCTTCTCCCCCTTTCCTCTCTGCTCTCCTCCTTTCCTCTGTCTTCCTCATTGTTCTTCTTGTCTGTCCTCTCCTCCTCTTCTCCTCTCTTTCTCCCTTCTAATCTCTTCGCTCCTCCTCTCCTCTCCTACTCCTATCTCCTCTCCTCCTGTCCTCTCTCCTCTTCTTCAGCTCTCCTCCTCTCCTCCTCTTCTTCTAACCTCTAATCTGTGCTCTCCTCCTCACCTCCCCTTCTCCTCTCTGCTCTCCTCCCCTTTTCCTCCCTGCTCTCCTCCTTTTCTCTGTCTTCTCTCCTCCTCTCCTCCCCCTCTCCTCTCTGGTCTTCTCCTCTCATCCCCTTCTCCTCTCTGCTCTCCTCCTCTCCTCTGTCTTCTCCTCTCTTCTCCCCGTCTGTCCGTTGAGAACAATCGTCTTGCCTGGGTGGACATCTTGTGCCTTCCAGAGTGATGAGTCAAGACAAGGAATAGAGATGTGACATGCAGTAACTGACATTGTCAGACACTTCCACTTGACACTTGACTGAACTTGACACTAGACTGCTTATTTTTTTATTCTACTTAAGAATCAGGGAATAAAACCTGATCCCAATGTGGTTTTATTCAGCCGTGTTCTTATTTCCTTTAGTAAGCCATTTGAAAAGTATAGTGTGTTCAATGCAATGACGCATTGCAGCTTTTTTTAAAAAATGAAAATAAAAACGAGCTTTTAAAAAATCCTGAGATAATGGCCGGTTGGGGCTACTTGTAGGAAATGAATAAGGCATATTTCAGTCCCACAATTACAGCGATAAGGACAGTCATTACAGCGCTCTGGCCAAATGTATAATTTGAAGGAACATTATGGCTTGAGGGACGATTAAATAGGCAAACAGAATAAGAAGAGAAAATGGTAATTTCAGTCAATTCCTTACTTCTTTTGCAAACCATTACTGTGAAATATTTAAACATCCGCAATTGGGACGTATTATACAGGTCTTTCAACACTTGGTGAGCCGATACCAGGGCAGAGACATGCACATACTGTAAATGATCACACACACACACATACACACACACACACACACACACACACACACACACACACACACACACACACACACACACACACACACACACACACACACACACACACACACACACAGGAGGATAGCATCAGGCAATGCTCCCAACCCCTCGTTAAGCAAGTCGTAAGGGGAGGATGATGTCATGTGTGTGTGTGTGTGTGTGTGTGTGTGTGTGTGTGTGTGTGTGTGTGTGTGTGTGTGTGTGTGTGTGTGTGTGTGTGTGTGTGTGTGTGTGTGTGTGTGTGTGCGTGCGTGCGTGCGTGTGTGTGTGCGTGCGTGCGTGTGTGTTTGAAGTCTTTGCGGGTCCCTCTGCAGTGATCTGTCTCTGCTGGCTCTCTCTGTGTCTCCCGTGACATTACTGCAAGGTGAACCAACCCAATGACCAAAGCACACACGCACGCACACACACACACACACACACACACACACACACACACACACACACACACACACACACACACACACACACACACACACACACACACACACACACACACACACACACACACACACACACAACCCAACAGCTTGTCCACTGCCATTGACTGTGTGTGTGTGTATGTGCGTGCGTACGGCATGTGTGTGTGTGTGATTTCTGTGTTGTGTGTGGTGCCGCTCTCTGTGATAGATTGCTGCTACATATACACTCTGGTGTGTCTGGACACTTTGTGTTGGAAGAGTCTACTGCTGATGACGTCTATTGGGAATCATCACTCTGCTTTGTCGTGACCCTCTACAAATATGGCACAGCCAGTGTTTACATGGCTTACCACTGATGGTCTCATACAGTCATACAGTCATCATTTTCACATTCACACAGATGTGTTTCTCTTCAACATTTGAAGAGTTCAGATGCAAAACCCCCTAACTCCATTTCTGAAGACCTGCACTTCTATATTTTTAGAGAACCCCGTTGTTGGTTTGGTTTACATTCATGTACTTGATAATACATATAAATAGTTATATTACATAAATAACATTTTAAAAATTGCACTTTTGATAGCTTTGTATTAAATAAAAATGAATTAAGATTATTTTCTGAAAAGGCACTTAGGGGGTTTTCGTTGCAAAACGACATATCCACCATTTTTGACT
>NC_085863.1:16536993-16539493 GCF_034702125.1 Engraulis encrasicolus | reverse complement strand
TTTAATGCAGAAGTTCAGCAGTGATGGCCTTGTGTGTGTGTGTTTTAGCAGTGTTTAAGGAGCACCACATGGTGTTTGCATGTGAATGCAGCGTTGACCCCAGAGAGGTCTGGTGGAGGGGCTGATGGCCATGTATGACAATGGCACATGTAGCGTCTGTGTTGTCACATGCTATACGGCAGGAGGTGGCATGAATGACGACGGCGTAATGGATATATTCATTATCTGCGTAAGAGGGTGTTTCATTCAGAATGCTGCAAAATAATAAAAAAGCTTTCGTATCTCTTTAAAATGAAATGAAATCAATACAGGAATTGAATTAATCTTGTAATGTTTCAATTATGATAGTTTTGATATTTTTTTGTATCACAAGCTTTCTCTCTTTTTTGATAAAATAATAGCAAAATTAAATATATTGAATTGTTAGCTATCGTATGTGTGGATATTTGTGGCTATGTTTGATTTCATTTGATTTCATGAATTTGTGCATTGATCCTCATGGCCCACAGATGTTTCTGGGAATGTAAATATGTGTGAATCTTTTTTTAAAATGTAATGGTGCATTGACAATGAAACAGATGTGTGAATGTGAGTGTATGTTGGCTTCATTGTAAGTGTGGAATTTATATATTTTAAATATTTGATATAAAATTGTGCATTACTAAGTGTGCATGAAACCCACGTGGGTGTCTGTAAGTAAGTGTGTTGGGAGTATGTATGCAGTAAATATATTGGGCTTATTCCTGTGTGTTGGGATATGCTTGGTCAGGCAAATCAGTGTGACAGCATGACTGTTATAATCCGCCCACTGCAGAGAGGAGCTGGAGACACCAATATGACTTATTTCACCGCACTGATCAGACGGAAAGTCCCTGGATGGGGTGTGTGTGTGCGTGCGTGCGTGCGTGCGTGCGTGCGTGCGTGCGTGCGTGCGTGCGTGCGTGCGTGCGTGCGTGCGTGTGCGTGTGTGTGTGTGTGTGTGTGTGTGTGTGAGAGAGAGAGAGAGAGAGAGAGAGAGAGAGAGAGAGAGAGAGAGAGAGAGAGAGAGAGAATGTGTGTGTGTGTGTGTGAATGTGGCTATGTGTTTGATTAGACTGATGCCAGCACCACGGTTTTGACCTTGTTATGCATTTCAGCAGGAATATTTATCTCTGTGTGTGTGTGTGTGTGTGTGTGTGTGTGTGTGTGTGTGTGTGTGTGTGTGTGTGTGTGTGTGTGTGTGTGTGTGTGTGTGTGTGTGTGTGTGTGTGTGTGTGTGTGAAGCTGAGCAGAGCTGCGTGCTCTCTGCCGGCATTTGCTGCTTTTGTTGCTGCCCCAGGTGGCCCTCCGCATGGGGGAATAGACTCTTCAGACACGCACTCCCTCCCTCTCTTTCTTCATCTCTTTATCTCTTTCTTTCTTTCTACCTCCCTCTCTTTCTTTCTTTCTACCTCCCTCTTTCTTTCTTTCTACCTCCCTCTCTTTCTTTCTTTCTTTCTGTTTGTCTGTCTTTCTTTCTCTTTCTTTCTTTCTTTCTTTCTTTCTTTCTTTCTTTCTTTCTTTCTTTCTTTCTTTCTTTCTTTCTTTCTTTCTTTCTTTCTTTCTTTCTTTCTTTTTTTCTCTCTGTCTTTCTTTCTTTCTTTCTTTCTACCTCTCTCTCTTTCTTTATTTTTTTCTTTCTGTCATTCATTTTTTCCTTCTCTCTCCTTCTCTTTCTCTTTTTTTATTTTTCTTTCCTTCTTTCTTTCTTTCTTTCTTTATTTTTTTCTGTCTGTCTGTCTGTCTGTCTGTCTGTCTGTCTGTCTGTCTGTCTGTCTTTCTTTCTTTCTTTCTTTCTTTCTTTCTTTCTTTATTTTTTTCTTTCTGTCATTCATTTTTTCCTTCTCTCTCCTTCTCTTTCTCTTTTTTTATTTTTCTTTCCTTCTTTCTTTCTTTATTTATTTTCTTCTTTCTTTTATTTGTTTCTATCTCTAATCCCTCTCTCTTTCTTTCTTGGTTGATTTCTGTCTTTCTTTCTTTCTTTCTTGTTCTCTCTTTCATTCTTTTTCTATTTCCCTCCCTCTCTCTTTTCTTTCTTTCTTTCTTTCTTTCTTTCTTTCTTTCTTTCTTTCTTTCTTTCTTTCTTTCTGTCTGTCTTTCTGTCTTTCTTCTTTCTTTCTTTCTTTGTCATCTGTCCTCTATCCCTCCCTTGTCATCTTATTTCATTATTTCAATCTTTTTGTCAGGCTTCTCTTGGTCTTCATCTTTCTTCTTCTGTCCTATCTTTTCTTTTTTATTTGTTCCTCTCTCTTTTATTTAACAATTTAAACTACTTCACTATTTATGCATAGCCCATCTCTCTCCCTCTTTCTTTCTGTCTTTTTTATTATTACAGATTTGACCTCAGATTTTTATTTTTTCCAGTAAAAAAAAAAAAACTGTCATTATCTTATCATATTCCTGTTCGTTTCTACTTTCAGTTTATTTTTTTCTCTCATCAAGCAATCTTTTTTTCTCTCTGTCACTTTTTTCCCCTCTCTGT
>NC_085863.1:16524493-16531993 GCF_034702125.1 Engraulis encrasicolus | reverse complement strand
ATGATGTTGGCAAATGTAAAATCGAGGGGTGTATCGAACCGTAGGTCATGAATCATGATACAAACCGTGTCGTGACTTGAGTGTATTGTGACAGCCCTACTGGACTGACATGCTGTTGCTGTGGCCTCTGTGCCTATCCTATTCTTACGAGCCATGGTCCTGTTAGTGGGAACCAGGTGTGTGTGTGTGTGTGTGTGTGTGTGTGTGTGTGTGTGTGTGTGTGTGTGTGTGTGTGTGTGCGAGCATGCGTGTGTGCGAGCATGCGTGTGTGTGTGTCTTGAATAATGGTGCTTTCTAAGGGAATCCAGAATTGTGTGTTCCTATTGCCACTGTGCTACAGTATATCCTGACAGTGTGTGTATGTATACATGCGTGCATGTGTACGCACATGCGTGTGTGCGTGTGCGTGTGCGTGTGCGTGCGCGTGTGCGTGTGCGTGTGCGTGTGCGTGCGCGTGTGTGCATGTGTGTGTGTGTGCTTATGTACGTGAGTACATCAGAGCACAATAAATATTGTAGAGCTAATTCGACACTTAGAAGTGACTCTAACACCCTCATAGTGGCGCTCCTACTTTGTACCTATGTGCTGAATTAACACTATCCAGTGTACTGTGTGTGTCCTCCTGTCCCTTGGTGAGGTCACTTCTATAGCCGTGGGAGTGTGTGGATCCTGTCTGTCTGTGTTCCTCTCTACGGGAGCCTGTTAGGGACACACAGAACAGAAGCTGCCTCTGCTGCTGCTGCTAGTGAACCGGGTGACACCACTACACCCTCCATCCCTCCCTCCCTCCATCACATCCTCCCTCGCTCCCCTCATCACTCCCTCCCTCCCCCCTCTATGACCCCCTCCCTCCATCACATCCTCCCTCGCTCCCCTCATCACTCCCTCTATCACTCTCTCCCTCCCTCCCTCCAACACCCTGTCTCTCCCTCCCTCCATCACTCTCCTCCCTTCCCTCATCACTCTCTCCCTCCCTCCCCTCATCCCTCTCTCCCTCCCTCTCTCCCTCCCTCTCTCTCCCCTCATCACTCTCTCCCTCCCTCCCTCCCTCCCTTACCTCATCCCTCCCTCCCTCTCCTCATCCCTCCCTCTCCTCATCCCTCCCTCTCTCTCTCCCTCCCTCCATCCCTCCCTCTTCCATCACTCCTTTCACAGGCTAATTAGGGTCTGTTGACTCTGTGTAGTTGACCTGCATTTTAAATACTGCTGGCTTCTGTGTGTGTGTGTGTGTGTGTGTGTGTGTGTGTGTGTGTGTGTGTGTGTGTGTGTGTGTGTGTGTGTGTGTGTGTGTGTGTGTGTGTGTGTGTGTGTGTGTGTGTGTGTGTGTGTGTGTGTGTGCGCGTGGGTGTGTGGGTGCGTCCGTGCATGTGTGTGTGTGTGACTGTGTGTGTGAGGGGGGTGAGGGTGGGGTTGGCATTGAATTAGGGAGGGAGGTGGGGGTTGGACATTTTAAATACTGCTCATGTGGAGCTGGCTGGACACATGTAATGTCATGAAGATGGTGCTAAACTTCCTGCTTGCTTGGTGGCTAGTGGGCCTATTGCAGGGGTCAGGAACCTATGGCTCTAGAGCCACATGTGGCTCTTTTGGGAACTGGATCTGGCTCTTACTTATCTAGGGTCGCCAACCATCCCTTGAAATATGGAATCGTCCTGTATTTATAAACAAAAGTACTGGTTCCATATTGAGTTGAAATGGGACAAGGGAGGTTAAAAAGTGTTAAAATGCAGGAAATTACATCTAAGAAATGCAAAATTCTTCCAGACCCTCGCCATAATGAAGTTGACAGTTTGCAACCCTATACTTACCTGTTATCAATAAAAGCAATAACTTGACAGTACACTCTAAAATTGGTGGGCTTAATTGAAATACATGTTTTATTCAGTGTTTTTTTAAATGGTATGGCTCTCATGAAAATTTCTTTTAAAAATGTTGGCGTTTATGGCTCTCTCCACCAAAAAGGTTCCTGACCCCTGCCCTATTGGCTGGAGGATCTTCTTCAAGACATTTAACCCTTTGAGGAGTACCATCACAAATATGTGATTAGAATTTTACCCAAAATTTGAATTCTCATGATGATGTCATAAGGACTTTGCAAGATATGTGATTAGAATTTTGCCCAAATTTTGAGTTCTCATTGTTATGTCATAAGGACTTCTATGGGAGCTGTAGAGTGTTCAAGTAAAATTCTAGAAGAACCTGGGAAAAGTCCTTACTCCTCAAAGGGTTCTACTCATTGACAGTAAACAGAATGGACGCCAAATCAACGCTATTTGCCATTCAACGCTTTGAAGCCAGATTTGGGAACATTCCAACTTACATTCCACCTTAGCAACGCCAAACGCACGTGCTGATTGGACAACAACAAGACTTCTAACGGTCAATCAAACCATGTTCTGATGCTCATTGGTCAATTTAACTTTTAATATCTCTCTAAAATAAAACATCACCACAAAAAATCACCACCCTGGTAAGTTGGAGAGCAAGGGGACCTACTAGTTGAGCGAAAAATGATCCCCCTGGAGTGGCATTTAAGGGAGATACAGGGTTTTATGTCTCTCATAGGAATGAATGGGATTTGGCCATTTTTTGGTCTTTTTGGGTCCAACCTTGGCTCCAACTTGGCTTCAACAATGAAATAGAATTTTGGCCTCCATTCTATTTACTCTCAATGGTTCTACTGTATGGGCCCGAACATATAAGACGATCCTGAACATAAGATGGCTTCACTTTATAAAGCACAATTTTAATAACAAAAACCTCCCCAAAAATATTCCAATATGGTAATTTAGGTGCGCAGTTTATGATTTTTGGTATTTGTGGTTTGTTCTGAATTTAGTTGATCATGAGAATCTATATAATTATGTGGCTGCAATGCAGCATGAGTTGATGTGATAAGTGTACGTAAAAGTACCTACATGTGTCTTTAGTTCAAAGTGGACATGCTGTAGCTGATCATGAGGATTTATAAAATATCATACCTAGCATGTTTGCTAAATGTCTGAGAATATCCTCTAGGTCAGTGGTGCTCAAACTGTGGTACGCGTACCACTGGTGGTACTTGAGACATCTCTGGTGGTACTTGAAAGAATTCATTTTTTGTGCACTGATTAGAAGGCTGATCAAGTTGTTGCAGTCGAAAATGTCTCTTTGGTCTCACATTTTGTAATATTGAACTGTATGAATCTGAAAACATAATGCAGAATAATACTAGGCAAGCAAGACATTTAAAAACAAACTTGCACTGAATGTGACCGTAGCTGTTGATGCCGTTATGAACCTCTCCTGTATTGACTGGCAAAAGTGAATATGGAAAGCCTTTGCTGCGATATTCTAATGTTGGTTGTCAAGGTGGTACTCGGAGAGCTCAATATTTTCTCAGGTGGTACTTCACACAAACAGTTTGAGAACCACTGCTCTAGGTAAATGAAGTTGTAAATAAAATTGTGCTATTCAAAATAATCTTTGTGATGTGTTCGCAAGTATTTCTGGTAGACTTTGGTGAAGCCGATGCCTGGATATGAGAATTTGACTTGTTCCGGTCGTAAAATATCAAAGAGTTTTGGAGATGGCACAAACAAAGGAGAGCTTTTGTAAATAGTGTCTTTTTGTGTAAAAGTTCAAGGATCCATTCACTGCTTCTAGGTGCTGGCAAACGGAGAGGTCAATCCTTTTCCTATCAAGTTTACAGCACACTTGTTTGACTTTTTGTTCATTTTTTTCAGATGACGCAAGGAGGCGAAATGTGCATTTCACTCTGAATAAATGATCAAAAAGTCAAACAAGTGTGCAGTAAACTTTTGAATGTTTGTCGTGTTTGCAAAGTGAGTTGATAATATTGGCACACATTATTGTGAGTCGGGTAGCTAGTGCGGTATGTTTGTGTGTGTGTGTGTGTGTGTGTCTGTGTGTGTGTGTGTGTGTGTGTGTGTGTGTGTGTGTGTGTGTGTGTGTGTGTGTGTGTGTGTGTGTGCGTGTGTGCGTGCGTGTGTGCGTGTGTGTGTGTGTGTGTGTGTGTGCGGGCGCACCCATGTGTGTGTTTGCGCGCGTGTGTGTGTGTGTGTGTGTGTTTGTGCGTGTGCGTGTGTGTGCGTACGTGCGTGTGCGTGCGTGTCAGCTGGTCTTATGAGGTTTGCTCCTCCTTTGTGCGATGGGAGCTGTGGTGGAACGTTGAGTCCAGCTGTCTCCTGACCTACACGCACACACACACACACACACACACACACACACACACACACACACACACACACAACACAACACACACACAACTCTTATATCAAACACAGTTCACTGCATGGATACAAGCATACTGCACACTCATGGGAGTACTGTGTTTGTTTCTTTTTGATATAATATACATTACATACATAGGCCTAACTTTAGTTGTTGCCTTCAAGGCATACAAATGGCTGTCTCTCAGACAAAGAAAACATTTGTAGTTGTTTGTATTTTTGTCCTTTAAGTGGAAGTTGGCATATGGCGTGGAAAAGTGGTTGTGTTCATGGCAGTAACTACCATTGAGGACACAGAGGTCATGTCCTCTGTATTTTTTTCAGTAATGTAAAATGTATTTATGATGAGAATTGATATATGATCAACAATGATAAATTCAGTCTATATACGACACCCCAATTTATCCTCAAGGCATTGATTAATATTAAAACAAACTTAAGAGTTTGACTGAAGTATTTGAAGCCTTCTAAATGTGCAGTATACAGTAGAGCACGCAGTATATTACCTCAGTATTTGAAAATGTCTGGTCACGGCCCTGGTTGTGTTTGTTGTGTGCTCCTCATCTCCTCCGTGCTGGAGGCTAGCTAGAGGGCATGTGAAAGTGCCTCGGCTTCCTTGAAGCAACACTACAACAACAGATGTTACATCTGAAGCAGACTTAAGTGATTAAGAGAGCGAAGAAGAGATTCATATCACAGGAAACAGAGCGAGTTAAGCTTTTCAAATCTTGCACAGAGAAGGCCCAAGTCAGTATCCTACGTTTAACAGGTAGAGACTTGTTTTTACTATCTCTGAAGGAAGGGGTACTTTTTTGGCTTTTTATTGTCTTTATCCATTGCAGCAGTGGTTCTTAACCTGGGGTGCGGGCAGCCCCTGGGGGTGCGCCAGAGATTCCAGGGGGTGCGCAGAATGTTGTTTGTGTTGAGGTTGCGACCAAAATTATGCTTGCAAACATTATTATAGTTAGGTCAAATTAAGACCAAATCATCATTGTATCATCAAGAATCATTTTAATTAATCACTTCCAAAAAATGTTTGTGTTGGGGGTGAGCAGCTTGTTTTCGGCACAGGAAAGGGGGTGCGTTAAGTAAAAAAGGTCAAGAACTACTGCATTACAGGACAGTTGAGCAAGACAGGAAGCAAGTAGGGAGAGAGACGGGGAGGGATCAGCAAATGACCACGGGCCAGAATCGAACCCGGGTCGCCGGTGTAGCAGTCCAGTGCCCTGCCGTTTGAGCCACGGCTGGGCCTGAAGGAAGGCGTTCTTACCGTACTAGATCTAAAGCATTGGGACTTCTATGTCTATGTCTATGTCTATGTCTATGTCTATGTCTATGTCTATGTCGATGTCTTAATCTGTTATTTAAAGGCTCTCTGTAATGTCATAGCAGTGTTGTTATGATGTAGTTGTGTATTTTCAGCAAATAGTGAATAGGCCTGCTGACGACCCCATCTGCACAAAGAGGCTATAATCGATGAGAGACTTGATTAAACACTTGATTAAACAACCTTTAACTTTAACTCTTTAACTTTTAAAATGGTTTGCAGTGCAGAACTCTGCATATAAAATAACACAAAGTAGCACTATATGCGTCAACAATATTAGACTAACTCTTGTCTAGACACACTTGTGTCCTGATCTATAAAGGGCAACTTGTAGTCAAGGACACAAAGTCTCTTGTTAGAAAAATTAAGTAAAACAAAAAAATCAAGTTCTCAGCACATTTTGCTGTTACAGCCCCTTTATAGACAACAGCAACAAAATCTCTCATGAATTATAAAGCCTCTTCAAACACTGTCAAACGAGGGTCCGTGTTGCACACAAACAGAGCAACACTCCAGAGCCCAGAACTCTGAGATCCTATCTACTCAGGGTAACCAACAACATCTGCACTATTTATTTATTTATTCATTTATTTATTTCTTTATTGGATGTGACCTCTGTAATCAACTTTAGCGCTTATCTGGCAGAAAGGTGTGCTCAAATTATAGTATATATATATATATATATATATGGGGGCTTTTGGCCAGTCAAAGGTGATGACGGGAAGTTCGGTAGGTGGGAGAGAGAGATTTAGGGTTGGGAAATGATGCAGGCCGGACTCGAACTTGGGTCCACAAGGGCCCATTTATGGTCCGGTTGACCAGTGTGGTCACGCAGTGCACCATAGCAACGCAAATGTTGACTTATGTTGTATTCTACCAAGCTGCACTGGTGGCCTGGACTCAAATTTGGGGTACTGGGGTACTAGTAACATAAAAGGCTATATGTGTGCGTGCGTGCGTGCGTGTTTCTGAGTGTGTGTGTGTGTCTGTGTTTGTGTGTGTGTGTGTGTGTCTGTGTGCCTGTGCGTGGGTGTGTGCATGTGTGTGTATGCGTGTGTCTGTGAGTGCCTGTGTGTGGGTGCGTGGGTGTGTGCATGCGTGTGTATATGTGTGTCTGTGAGTGCCTGTGTGTGGGTGTGTGCGTGTGTGCGTGCGTGCGTGTGTGCGAGTGTGTGTGTGCGTGTGTGCGTGCGTGCGTGTGTGCGAGTGTGTGACGCAGCAAGAGGAGGCAGGCCAGCGAGCTTTCATCTCCTCTGGCTTTACTTTGGGGATTAGTTTTATTCTTCATGGAAACCAAATACAGGATAAAACAAACATGGAGATTGAGGCAACAACTTAACTCGGGGAACAAATGAACTACAACCTCCTACTAAATGATGACATAACATAAATAAGGAATACGCAAGTGCATGATTGCATTGCAGATGATTTAAAAAAAAAATCTGACTATTCTGTTTTGTCTTTTTCGACTTTATTTGATAGGACAGTGTGAGAGGTGGACATGAAGCGAATCGGGAGAGAGACGGGGAGGGGTCGGCAAAGCACCCGGGCCGAGAATCGAATCCGGGTCAGTCGCATGGCAGGCGAGCGCCCTACCGGATGGCCAGGGCAGGGCCCTGACTATTCTGTTTAATACGATTTTTTCAAACCAGCACAAATTGTCATGATAGGAAAGGGGAAAAAATCTTCCTCACAGAATCATGGAAAGATATAGCCTACTGTTTTTGTCACAATTTGCATCAAGTATGGATTTCTCTCATGTTAAACAATCTATTTTTCTGTGTGTGCTGGAAATGACACACAACCTTTGCTGGCATTCTCTCTGTGATGATGCTGATGATGGATTACATTTCGTCCCATCTCCAAACTTAGTTTATTGTGATAGCAGGCTGTGGTGCTCTGCGCTGGCCTGGCCTGTCTCTCAGTGTTATCTGAACTGTA
>NC_085863.1:16501993-16514493 GCF_034702125.1 Engraulis encrasicolus | reverse complement strand
ATGTGTTCCGGTTAAAAAAAAAAAAAACATCAATGTTTGAAATTCATAATCTATTGATTGAATTCTGCCTGTGTTTTTTTGTGGGGTACATGGAGGTTTGTGTGTGTGTGTGTGTGTGTGTGTGTGTGTGTGTGTGTGTGTGTGTGTGTGTGTGTGTGTGTGTGTGTGTGTGTGTGTGTGTGTGTGTGTGTGTGTGTGTGTGTGTGTGTGTGTGTGTGTGGTTGTGTGTGTGTGTGTGTGTATTTGTGTGTGTATGTGTGTGTGCGTACGTGGGTGTGTGCGCACCGGTGTATGCGTGTATGTGTGCGTGTGAGAGCGAGAGAGAGAGAGAGAGAGAGAGAGAGAAAGAAATATGGAGAAAAGGAAGGAGCAGAAGAGTGAGACAGAGAGAGAGAGAGAGAGAGAGCTAAAGAGAGAAATACACGTAGGAGAGATTTTGTGTTGTGTAACATTGTACAGGTTTGTACTGCCAAAGGTTTACCTTTAATGCCATGATTGAAAACAGTGGACCTAGACAGTCAGATAGTCCCTGCATGCACTCGGAGACTGAGACTGATTATATTCGGATTCTAATGTCTCCCATCTGATGGCCAGGACCAGGTCTGGTCTGATTCGTCTGCATTAAAACACAAAGCCATGGGCAATTACCTGGCCGAGACAGCAGGCCCAGATGATATCGTCTTCATACACATCAAGCAGAGGCTCTGTCTGAGCTCGGCCAGGCAGACAATCACACTCACTCTGACTGCAGATATTTGGCCTTGAGACCTGGAGGAGACTTTGAAATCATTTGTAATTCCTCCACAAGGCTAGGAAGCAGGGCTGGACTGGCCGTCTGGCATAGCGGGCATTTCCCGGTGGGCCCTGGCCTGCACCCTTGTGGGCCCCTATTTTCAGAAATGTAAAAAATCTTTTTTTTTTAAATTAAATAATAAATAAATAAATAAATTATGGGCCCACCGGTGACTCAGTTCTCTGCCGCTAATTTTGAGGGGGTGGGAGCCTTTAAACCAAAAGTGCCCAGGCCCTATTTCTCCGCCAGACCAGCCCTGCAAGGAAGTCAGACTAATGACTCTAGAAGGCATTTATTTAAATTGGGTCTCTAAGGCTGACTCATCTACAAAGTAGAACTAGTGTCCAGTCTGTGCCAAGGCGCAAAAAAAATAAAAAATTATAAAGATAAAATCATCTGACATTTATTTGTTAATTTAATAAGATTGCATTGCACTCTCTTATGATAAGCATGGGCTACATTTTTGTCTTTGCATTGGTGTCAGTTGATTGACATTTATATGAGAATTGGAACGAGCCGTAAAATGCTAATTAATAGATTGGCTTTCTGAAGGGGAAGCCACTGAAGGGTCTGCTATTGTCGTGGCTCTTTGACACGAGTCAATGACATCCTTTAGAGTAGTGTTTAACTGCCTTTTTATTCAGTGCTCAACTTGTCTAACAATTATATTGCACCGCACTGTTTTTTGCATTTAGGCATTTAGTGTATTAGTGGCGTTTATTCTAACTGTAAATTAGGTTGCTGCAGAATAGCTTTGAATGTTCTATTCACATCTTTTTCATTTAGAGTTTTCTTGCAATTCACCTTGTGTATGCTTCCTCCTTGTATCCATCTGGATGTGTTATTATTAGAGTATACTGTACGTCTCAGGTAAACAACACATCATTTGGGCGTTTGGACATCTAGTAGACTACTTCCCGATCTTATTTTCATTTTTAAATCTTCTTAGATTTAGATTTTTCTTATTTAGATCCTTTTTGTATAGAGGCCCTTTTACAAAGTTGTTGTTACCAAATGGCCACGTCTTCCTGAAGTGTGTGTGTGTGTGTGTGTGTGTGTGTGCGTGGGCGTATGTGTGTGCTTGTGTGTTTGTGTATGTGTCAGTAAGGTGTACTATGTGTATAAGTGTCACCTAGGTTATAAAAAGGTGTGGTGTGAGCTTTATGCGTGTCGTTCAGTTGCAGTGCGTAGGTGAGCACTGAGAGGGTCTGTGATACGCTGATCATCTCAAATGACCTGAAACAGACTCTAATGAGCACTTCAACTCCTCATGCCTCACCTCACATCACCTTCACAAACACCACATTTCACTCACACACTTGTGGGAAAAGGACTCTCATACATACGCTGACTGTCTATTTTACAAACAAGGCGTCTTTGTTTGTCATAAACACCTTAGTTGCTTCACTATAACACGACATTGCCTCTTTTCCACTGCCGGTTTTCTGGCAGGCCTACAGCTCGACACAACGCGACTCGGCCACCACTTTTTGCTTTACGATTGAGCTGTTTCATGGCTATTTGAAAAGCAAAAATTGGCGGGCGAGTCGCACTGTGTATACCAGAAAACCGGCAGTGGAAAAGAGGCTCATGTGGACCTGAGAAGCCTCCCAAAGTTATGATTTAAACGGCCATCTTCTACTCCAACATTTAACCCTGTGCAGTTATATTGAAGCCCTTTTAAATATACATGTACATTTTTATGGCTTTTTCACTAAGATGTTTCGGTAACACTTTATTTTAGGGATACATCTATTAGCACTAATACATACAATGTTAATGCCTGCATAAGTAACTTGTAAGGCATGTACTAAGCAAACGCTAAGGCCTACTAGGTCCTTACTAAGGTTAAATTGTAATAAATCCCTTATTGTGCATGAACAAGACATTTGCGAATACATGCCTAACAAATGTCTGATTTTGCTTTGTACATGCCTTACAAGTTACTTATACAGGGACATTGTATGTATTAGTGCTAATAGATGTGTCCCTAAAATAAAGTGTTACCGATGTTTCGTATTGCTACTCAAATCAGGTGTTTCTGACTGTGATGTGCTGATTGGCTAGTGGGCCTACTAGGCAGCCAGCAGCAATTGTGCTGAACGCATCCAACTTCAACACAGATTAAAAGTAAGAGTGTGCGAAGTGGTGGTTAAAAACAAGGCAGTTAAAAACTGAGCAATGACAGAAACTCATACTGGCCTTTCAACACCAACGCCATTTAACACTGGCCAGATGCTGCCATGGCACAACTCCACTGCCTGCAATGAATTCTGGTACTGCCCTGGCACGGCCCAGACAGGCCTGGGGTGAGTTTGTGAAGTTGTTAGTCTGTTAGCAACTTTGGTAGTTGCCAATGGGAAAATGCATTGAAAACAACAAAGTAGCTAATGTAGTCAGCAACTTTGGTTTTGAGAAATTCACACCTGGACATTTTGTTGATTGCTGGTTATTGGTTTCTAAGGAGGGATGAAAAACAAAAAAAAGGCCATTCTCAATCCACAACGTCATAAAAGCTGCATGGCACAAGATGTTGACGATGATATAAATGTGCGAAGTTGATTGAAAAACCAAACCCCCTCTTTGAATACGATGCTGGAGACTCACACTTCCAACGTAGCTTTTTTTCCAACAAGAACAAGACAAAAACGTATGTGTCGAGTTTCTGACATCATTACCAGCATACAGCATTGTGCACACCAACAGAGAGTGTTGTACTGTATATTGTTATTATATATTCGGCTGTAAGTCGCTTTGTGCAAAATTATCTTCCCAAAGTAATGTAATGTGAATGTGTTGTACCGGTACACGAGATGGAGAGCACTGCTAAGATGTAAGGATGGGACAATCTAGGGGGTGAAGTCATATATTTATATTTCCCTGTGAATACTATAGAGACAGATATGATAATTTAGAACATTACTGTGGAATATTACAGGTTCCCTGTGATGTCGCTTATATGGGAGAAAGTGCACTGAGAGCTTGCTCTACAAAAGAAAATGTCTGGCAGGGCCTAGATAGATTTATAGTCAAATGATCTATCCTACTTTAAAAAAAAACACACACGCACAATGTTTCCATTTGTCCCAAAAGATTTACCCAATGCAACTTGCTATAAAGTAGAATGTCAATTCTGAGGCGTGTGTGGGTGGTTTTAGAAGCCACTCGTGTGCTCCATAAACCAGCTGCAGAAAACATCTTCGAGGGAGAAGTTGTGCATATGCTGTTCAGTTTGCTATTAAATGGGTTTCATGTCATGTCATGTCATGTGAGTGAAAATCTTCAGCGGTAGCACCAATTAGCAACATTTATCTTTGAGGGGAAAACATGAGCATTTCAAGGAAGTGTATTATTTTCAGAGTGTGATTACAAGTCTGCCTGGTGACACTGGCAATGTGGAAAATGACATTCAGATTCCTCTCACCACCAGTGTTGCCAGATTGGGCGGGTGCCCGCCCAATTGGGCTACTTGGGATGAGTGTCGGCGGGCAAAAATGGGAAAAATGGGCCATTTGGCGTTTTTTTAAGCCGTTTTGTGCCCATAGAAGTCAATGTAATTTGTTGAATTTGGGCGGAATTTAGCACATTTTGGCGGTTTTTGAGAACCTTTTGGGCAGGATTTGGTCAGACACATCTGGCAACACTGCTCACCACTTCGAAACAGGGGGGAAAAAACCCACCATAAAAACCCTGGCAGCGTTAGTTTTACAGATGCGATTATTGATTGCGGGTCATAAAACGCTGTCGATATTGAAGCTCTCTTGGTCTGGCTAGGCTAGCTGCTGCCACATAAATCACTATAAATATTTCAGCTCGGGCTCTGGTCAGCTATGGCCAGATAAATCCTGGCTCTGTGAGTGAGTGAGTGAGTGAGTGAGTCTCCTCTGGGGTGGTGCCCCCTCTGCGGGGTCTGCTGAAACCATTTGGTTCGGCCCAAGTGCATGCGTCTGTCTGTGTGTTGAGCAGTGGTGCTGGACTGGAACCGCTAAACGGGCCGGGCATTTTTGGCATATTATATAAAATAGTCCACCCTCCCGTGCTTTTCTACAAAATCGTGATCAGCTCAGTCCACTGTCTATATTAAATAGATAGACTAATGAGCCACCTCTTTTTAATTGAGGGCTGGTCTCGGAAAAAAGAAACCATAAACAACAGCATCGCCCCCCCGAGGACTGTCGGCCCACTAGGAAAATGCCCCGTGTGCCAGATGACCAGTTCAGCCCTGTGTGTGAGTGTGCTGGCTGGCTCTGCCTGCTGGTGCTATTCCGCTGTGTCACGTAAGCGTGTCTGCTCCATCGCTTCCCCCCTGTCTCGTTTCAAAATGGTCTCTCCCGCCCTTAATGGAATGGGGACGCTTCTAGACGATCCATCGCCCCCCTCTTTTTAATCACATTCTTCAACCTTCTGTGCTTTGCGCTTTCCCCTGGACGGCACAACTGTGTGTCTGTGGCAAGCATCGGGGAGATTTTCGAGCAAATTGTTCTTTTTTTTGAGGGGGCGGATAAAAAGCCAGAGCGGGAGAGGTCTCGCTTAAAAAAAGACGCCCCCTCTCTTTTTCTCCCCTGTCCCTTGCCGTTAGTGAGACCCTGCTCTTGGTAGATGGGACCAGACAATAGGGGTGCTAGACAATGGCTCCGGGATGAATTGGTTTCAATTGAAATATGCAAAACACACGTCTCCACACTCCCACCGCTTTCACCTTATTGTCCTTTTCACCTTTTCAGACATTAGATTGAATTTATCTTTGTCCATAGGCTATCAGTCTTTCTGTCCGCCTTCCCGCCTGACTTTTTCTGTCAGTCTGTCTGCCTGGCTGTTTACCTGTCTGTCTGTCTGTCTGTCTGTCTGTCTGTCTGTCTGTCTGTCTGTCTGTCTGTCTGTCTGTCTGTCTGCCTGTCTCTGACTCTCAGTCTGTGCCTTATTTCCCATTGATTTTCCCATTCAGTGTATTTATTTTATGTAACACTCCTTTTCACCCTTTTCCTGCTGAAATGTTTAACAAGATTCATCTTATTTCTCTTTTAAAATCTGCGGTTAAACCACTTGAAATTATTCAATGTGACTGCAATTTGTTTGACACTTTATCTAAGAAATGTCTTGAATAAGACTGTCCTAAATAATAGGGTAATGTTAAAGCTTATTACAAGGCTATTACACACACAGATGATCCGTGTTATTACGATGTAATAACCATCATAATGTAATAACAATAAGTAAAAAAAACATATTTATATATTCTTAAGATAGTACCTTAAAGGTACAATTTACTTTGATATTATAGTTCATCTAAACTTCTAAAAAAAGGTGATTAACAATATCTAGTTGTTATATCTATTTCAGACATATTTTAGTAATAATGTCTTAATTCTTTGAAAATTAAGTAGGGCTCCTTTGAAACAATTCAGTAATATTGAATTTATGCTGTATTTAAAATTGGGAAATGTGAGTTGCAATGTATTGGTGCTGTGTAGACCTGTAGGAAAATCACATAAAACAACATGCACAATAAATGCATACTTACTGTGTGTTATAAAGATTCTTAAGATGATCAAAATCATTTTATTACAAAAGATATATTTTTAAGAAGGACTTTTTTTTCTCTTGATAATTTAGAATGTAATTATGAATTGTGTGTGTGTGTGTGTGTGTGTGTGTGTGTGTGTGTGTGTGTGTGTGTGTGTGTGTGTGTGTGTGTGTGTGTGTGTGTGTGTGTGTGTGTGTGTGTGTGTGTGTGTGTGTGTGTGTGTGTGTGTGTGTGTGAGAGAGAGAGATAGACAGAGAGATATTTCCCTTTGAAAAATATTCTCATATTTATATAGGTTATATTTTCTGGAAATTGTAGATAATTTTAGATGCATTTTTACGAACAAGCAGTGACTGCTGAGAGTACTCACCTCTGCCACCACCAGCGTTTGTTGCATTACATTACATTACATTACATTGCATTACATTGCTTGTCCATCTGTGTCCAGATGCCTCAGCCACCACATCCTGTTTACTATGGTGCAACACACATATCAGTCCCCTCGCTGTTTGGACTAAGTGTATGTATGTGTATTTTGGTCAGACTAACTCCCCGAACCAGCTGACCCTCACAGTAGCTCACATGTATAGTCAGACTATAGCCAGGCACGGCTGGAATGACCATCTGGCATAGCAGGCATTTCCTGGTGGGCCCCGCACCCTCATGGGCCACTATTTTCTGATTAAAACATAAATAAATCTGAAAATAGGGACCCACCGGTGAGTCATTTCTGCGCCAATAATTATGAGGGAGCCGTTTAAGCCAAAAGTGCCCGGGCCCGAGCCCTCCCCCAGTCCAGCCCCGCAGCCAGGTGTAAGATACAGTGGAAGGTGAAGGGATATTACGTATATTATGTAATACAATGCATGATGTTATTATACCATATTCCATACATTATATCTGTATAACAATTACATTTTATAATGATTTTATACACAGTAACATAATTCAGAATCCAAATGTTACAAAGCAGTGTATGGTGTCCACAAACGACACACACACACACACACACACACACACACACACACACACACACACACACACACACACACACACACACACACACACACACACACACACACACACACACACACACACACACTTATCCTCTCTTATCTTATCCTGGCACCACTTCTTGTAACTCATCTTCGAGTATATGTGAGTGTACATGTATGCGTACGTGTGGATGTGTATATGTATGCATGTCCGTTCTTGTTCTACAGTAGAATCCAATAACAGTAAACCGCAAAACAGCTGTGTTGCACAGAGAGTGTTTGTGTGATGGTGATTTCATTTAGGCTTTGTTTTGTTGTTGTGAAAATGACTATAACAGGGGAATGTCAGCTGGGCTGTTGGCCATACCATCTCTCTCTCTCTCTCTCTCTCTCTCTCTCTCTCTCTCTCTCTCTCTCTCTCTCTCTCTCTCTCTCTCTATCTCTCTAGCCATCATGTAGCAATGACGGGCAGTCTGCCAGTGTCGTGCTACAATGACACCGTCTCTTCCCCCTCTCTCTCACAGTCGATGATGATTTTATAATCATTGCTGAGTGAAAATTACTGTGCAAGTACTGTACTAATGTACTGTAAGTGTATGTTACAGTACTGATGTACTGTAAGTGTATGTTTGCATTTTCATATACAGTATGGGTGGTGTGGCCATTAGTTAAGATTGGTAACCTCTCCCTTTACTTCACGTCATGGAAAAGGGTTCATTTGCCTATGGTGTGTGTGTGTGTGTATGTGTATGTGTGCGTGCGTGCGTGCGTGCGTGCGTGCGTGCATGCGTGCGTGTGTGTGTGTGTGCGTGCGCGCGTGCACGCACGTGTCTGTGTGTGTGTGTGAGTGTGTATGTGTGCATGTCTGTATTTACACACAGACATGTGCCATGGCTGGGCACAATTGTGCCATTGCTTGGGCCTGTTGGCAGTCTCTCTCTCTCTCTCTCTCTCTCTCTCTCTCTCTCTCTCTCTCTCTCTCTCTCTCTCTCTCTCTCTCTCTCTCTCTCTCTCTCTCTCTCTCTCTCCCTCATTCCCGTCCAGGACAGCCAACAAGATGTCCTTGTTGTTGTGAAGAATGATCAGTTCATTTATTCATTTAGCTTTCCCAAAAAAACCTCCTAAATAGATGAGTACGTCCTGGAGCAGCTGTCCTCTCCCTGCCTGAGCAAAAATAAATAAAGCTGTCAGCACCCTTGTCAGGGACGTCACTTGCCCAGTGCACTGTAAAAAGTGAAGCCTGCGAACGAACTTGAAAAATAATGAAGTACTCTGACTGCATCTTTTGCATGAATCTTTCAGAATTCATAATGTTAATATAACTTCACAATGTCATATACTACAGTATGTTATGAGCAACATACAGGTATGGCACTGTTAAATTATGCTGAACTGATCTGATCCACACCCAACACATTATTATATATGAAGAGTTCAGATGCAAAACCCCTTAACTCCATTTCTGAAGACCTGCACTTCTGTATTTTTAGAGAACCCCGTTGTTGGTTTGGTTTGCATTCATGCACTTAATAATACATATAAATATTTATATGACATACATAAAATAAAGAAATATGCAATTTTGATAGCTTTATATTAAATAAAAATGAATTAAGATTATTTTCTGAAAAGGCACTTAGGGGGTTTTGCATCTGAACTCTTCATATATGGTTAACTTTTGCAGTTGGTTCTACGTAAGTTGTAGTTTTCCATCTCAACTGTCCTGAGCATTCACCTGAACAGACCTCGAGTGCATTTCACAAAACCATAATTGATTAGCCATTTTGTTGTTTGCTATGCAATTTCTCATTGGCAAGTTGCTAACTGGTAGATAATACACTTTTGAGAAACACACCCTTAGAGAGGTGCTATACAGGAGTCTGTGGAGCTTTGCAAACTTGGGATGTGTTTCTTGAAAGTGTAGTTGTTAGCCAGTTAGCAACTTGGGTAGTTGCCAATGGGAAATTGCATCGCAAACAACAAAGTAGCTAATGTCGTTAGCAACTATGGTTTCGAGAAATGCAGCCTTGGAGAGTGAGAATTGGCAGACGTGGGGAAGGGTGGGGTTTAATGACTGTTAGGGTAAAACCAAAGGAAATAGCAGGCAGTTTAAACCGAGAGATTAATTATTTGTCAAAATATTTCCCTAATTTAAGGAAGTTTACGTTTTAAAAGTGTGTTCCAGGAAAATGTTTTAATGTGGATGTGTGTGTGTGGGTGTGTGTGCGAGCGGGCGTGCATGCACGCGTGTTCGTGTGTGTGTGCATGTGCGGACATCTGTGTTTGTGCGTGTATATACGTGCATGTGTATGTGCATACGTTTGTGTGTATGTGTGTGTGGGCATGTAGCATGTGTGCGTATGTGTGCGTATGTGTGCGCGCTGGGGCCACTCTGTCACACACACACACACACACACACACACACACACACACACACACACACACACACACACACACACACACACACACACACACACACACACACACACACACACACACACACACACACACACACACACACACAGTCTCCCTTGGCACTCATGAACACACCTTAGTCATATTTCCTGTAGCGTTTTTCCCTCCTTCAGAAATGCCTTCTCACGTCTCTCTCATATTTAATAAATGAAACAACTAATGACTTGTTCCCGCTTGCTTCAAATGTCCTGTGAAGGCCTCACATCTGGACTGTGTGAAAGTCTGACATCTGTTTCGTGTCTGTTTACAGGGGAAGGGAATATGGCGCAGGACAGGAGAGAGCCAAGGCACTTCACTCGAGTCGCCACCATCGCCGCTGCTGCCGCTGCCGCTGCCCAGACTACCAAGTAAGTGGCTGCCTGTTCCTCCTCCTCCTCTACTCTGCGTTTTTCCATTTAACCATTTGATGGGTATGATCCCACATGAGCAGGGCTCTAAATTAACTTTTTTTTTTTAAATCACCATGGCTAATGGTTATGGATAATAGATGTTAATCTACTAGCCAAACACAAACTGCCTAATATGGCTAGTAAGTTGGTCTTTTCTACCAACCAAATTCAAATTTCACCAGCATTTGGCCGGTTGGCTGGTGTTAATTTAAAGGCCTGCCCATGAGTATAACTATATGAACATATACAGCCTGGTAGTGGTGCTGCTGGCCTATAGCGCTGTATTGAGATTGGGGTTCCAATAAGTGAATTCTTCAATTGGACTCTGATGAGGATGGTACATCTGTCAAAACGTTAGTCCCTATATTGTGCACTTAATTAAGAGAAGAAAAGAATTGCATCTGTGCTGCTCCAGTGTCTTCTCTCCAGTTAAAGATGATCTGTCTGTCTCCCGTTGATGCACCAGATGACAAAAACAGAAGCGTGTGGTGGATATGGAACTACCTCTTTGCTGTTGAATTCTCAAATGTTTTTTTTTTTTTTTAATTTAAGTATGCCCAGTGTTGGATGACGTTTCGTGTTTCTGGAAGTACTAGTTTGACTTTGAAGAGGTCTTGGAGCCTCCACAGGGTTAACGTGTAACTCATTGGGTGTTCACCCAGCTCTGGTTTTGTAGCTTTGCTTGTGCTGATGACTCATTCGATGATTCGAGCAGTGACGGCAGGGCTGGACTGGCCATCTGGCATAGCGGGGCATTTCCCAGTGGGCCCCGCCACCCTGGTGGGCCCTTATTTTCAGAAATGTAAAAAACAACAACAAAAAAACAAACAAATTGGTGAGTCAGTTCTGCACCGCTAATTATGAGGGGCCCCTTTAACCCATTTTAGCCTAAGCCCTTTTTGGGGAAAGGTGCCCTCTCCCTATTAAAACCTAAATATCTCAGCCTCCGAAGCACATAAAAACATTAAATAAGTTGCATTTAAAAACCTAGAACCTTCATTTTGGACTAGAATGTGTTCATTCAGCTCTAACATAACCACATTTTTCATGAAACAGCTCAAATATCAAGAACCTGAATGCAGCGTATATGTCGCTCCAGGACACAATTGGCTAAGTTAAAAGTGCCCAGGCCCTATTACTCCCCCAGCCCAGCCCTGCACGACGGTCTCCTCTGGGCTTATCACCCGTATTGTTGGCCGTGCACAGCATCTGTGCGAGGTGGATATTTCACGTGTCATTAGCCTCCAATGTGATGACGTCAGTGCGTCAGACTATGTTGATTTTTTTGACAAAGCAGTTTCTAGAAAATAGTTATGCTAAGCCTTTTTTCGACCAGCGAACCTTGACGAGATTTTTTTTTTTTCTACAACACTGTAAGCGGGAAAACTCACTGTTCTGCAGCCACGTGTCAAAAACCCGTAGATCCGATCTTGTGGCAATTCTGACAACGCAAGCTCGCTTCTGTGGGTCTCTGTCACTGTGGCGCTACCGACCTCGCTACCGCAGTGTGTGTGTGCACGTACGTGTGTTAGAGTCTGACTTTTTACGCAAGTGCTATCATCCTTACGCTCTCAGTCTCACCATGTTTTAATAAGGACTGGGTGTATGTTGATGACGCAATAATGAGAAACTTAATACAAGCCACGAGAATAGATAATTATTTGCACAAAAATCATAATGCCTCCCACCTGACTTGTACAATCAAACAAATATAGGCTACTAAATAAAATGAAAATTGCATATTGTTTGCTCAAATTATACAACTTGTTGCCAGGTAGACCATGACACTAAATCTCATGTAAAACTTGATTTTGTTTGTATTTCACCAACAGTTGTGTGTGAAAAGTAAATTATAAAAAATAATAACACTTACAACGATGATGCTATTTCTCAAGCATACAAGCACATAGTGATAGTACCCTCCAGTGTAAAATCTAGCTTAATGGTCCTCAGGCTTGCTCTAAAGTGAGAAATAAATCTAAAAAACGGCACAGTCTTATGGCCCACTGGTGTAAAATACTGTCTTTACCTTTGCTCTGAAGACCACAATAAATCTGAGCTATTTATGGTGCGTATAGTGTATTGCTCAGGTTTAAGCACACACAGGTGGGAAAGGTCTTGCCATTTTTCTCCACCTATACTGTGCTCGAGAGCAAAGGCGTCGTCGTTCCTGTGGGTGGTCAGGGGCTTTCGCATCCACAGAGATTACCGGTCACCCACAGAGATTTGGCTTTGCGAAATTTGATTGCGAAAAACTCAACTGCGTGTGTCAAAATGTCAACCCGTGGCGTAGTGAGCACCCACCAGCAAAAAACATAAATCAG
>NC_085863.1:16466993-16469493 GCF_034702125.1 Engraulis encrasicolus | reverse complement strand
TTAAAATGAAAAAACAATAGTATTAAACTCCACAAAACTTCCCTCCGCATTGGCTTATGTTCATTTTATATGCTTAGATGCAGAGGTGAGATCCGGAAGATATTTTGTGCATACCTTTTTGTCTGTATTCGATCTAGGCCCTATGTGTTTTTTCTTTTGATTCTGAGTTCTGTTTACAGACCTCGAGTGTTCTGGTTTCAGATGACGTGATGGTTTTGAATTATTCAATTGGTAATCTCCAGCATTTTTTTAAAACATGGTCAAGAACAACTCAAAGCTCATAATTAATCTTAGATCATTCCAACATTTGTCACAGTCATGTAATTAAAAATAGGGTTTAGGTTTTCAAAAGCACAAAACCTACAGTATACTGAAGTGTTATTAATCAATAAAAGTATTTTTATTTGATCCCTATTTGTAGATGTATTTTTAAGGGTATTATTAACTACAAAGTATTTTCCCATTTTAGTTCAAATTGATCCTCCTATCTCTCTGCATTGCTCTATCTACTAAGAATGAATTCCTTTGTAAATGGTACTGTACGTCCCTTTAAGTAAATTTCTGTAGGATTTTTTCTATATTTTTTGAATGACAACAAACATACACTTTCAGGGATCAAGTACCGCTAACCAGTGACTACATATGTCAATATGGTCTCAGATGTGTACAGATGGACTTGTTTCCCCTCTGTAGCCATCTGATCTTTCGTAATTTGAAATCACACAGCTGAATCTGTAACTGTGATGACCATTGTCATGCCACTTCAGATAAGGCTCTTTTTATATCTTTACTGAGAGGAGATCGGAGGCATGCTTATGCATATATTTTGTCGATTTTTGTATGTGTGTGTGTGTTTTTTTTTCTTTTGCTTCTGAGGTATATTTACAGATATGAAGTTTCAGATGGCACATGATGGGTTTTGAATTGATTAATTAATTATAATCTCGAGCAATTGTTTTTTTTTAGCATGGTCAAGTGAGTCATTCAAAGCACCTAATAAATCTCCGATAATTCCCTCATTTATCAGAGATGCACGATTAAAAACAAGAGTTAGGCATTTCATCGAAAGCAGTAACAGGCTTTCATGGCGTGCACACTTCCCCAGGGTGTTTGGCCTCCTAAAGCCCCCGTTTCCCCCAGTTTTGCTGAATTAGGCCCATTAAATATTCAAAACTTCTTCCTCTTCCAATTTCGCGGGGGTATTGCCGGGGATGCTAATTACTTTCCCCCTACTGTTTGTTCGCACATTAGGCGCTAACCGCTAGCGGCTAACGGCTCATCAGATGGCATCACACTCGACGGTGACACTAAGACCCCCGTCTCGCACACACACACACACACGCATATTAACACACACACACACACACACACACACACACATACATATATGCACACACTAACACAGAGACAGACAGACAAACACACACACACACACACACACACACACACACACACACACACACACACACACACACACACACATACCCACACACACACACACACAGGCACGCACACACCCGTCCCCGACTCTAGGGGTGTCATGCTGGGTGCATACCAAGCAGTCAGAGGGGCCGCAGTGAGCGAATGAGCATCGAGCAGAGCCGCCTGCTGTTGCTGCTGCTGCTGCTGCTGCTGCTGCTGGTACCCGTGACGATGCGCACCGGGGCCAGACAGTTTTATTACGATCTGTCTGACACACACAAACTCTCTCTGACACACACATGCACGCATACAAACACATGTACACGCACACACATATACACACAAACGAGCGTGCAGTGCACACACACACACACACATATGGTACACGCATGCACACAAAAACGCACACACACACACACATACACACACACACACGCGCACACACTCATAAATACACACATACATGTCGACACAAATATACACACAGACATGAACGCCACAAACATATGGTGCACACAAACGCACACATAAACGTATGTGTGCGCGCACACACACACAGACACACACACACACACACACACACACACACACACACACAGACACACACACACATTCAGACGCACAGTGACGCCTGCCAGCTTGAAAGTGGTGATAAACCTCTGATCACACACCCGCCCCCTCGCCCCCTCCTCATACAAGCACACACATTCACATACACCTAGCCATCATGCACCCACCACCACAACTTGCTCTACACACACACACACACACACACACACACACACACACACACACACACACACACACACACACACACACACACACACACACACACACACACACACACACAGAATGATGTCACACAGAGTGATGACACACAGATACACAAACACACGTACGCAGGCACACACACAAACACACACACACGCACGCACACACACGCAGAATAATGTCACATAGAGTGATGACACACAGATACACGAACACACGCACGCACGCACACACACACACACACACACACGCGCACGCACGCACAGTAATATCCACTCTGCGCTCGTTTCTCAGTGTTTTCTCTCTG
>NC_085863.1:16456993-16461993 GCF_034702125.1 Engraulis encrasicolus | reverse complement strand
TGTGTGTGTGTGTGTGTGTGTGTGTGTGTGTGTTTGTGCGTGTGTGTGTGTGTGTGTGTGTGTGTGTGTGTGTGTGTGTGTGTGTGTGTGTGTGTGTGTGTGTGTGGTTGTGTGTGGGGAGTAAGCCTTTGACTTCGATATTCGATATTCGAATATAAGTCGAATGTTAAGAAAATTCGAGACATTCGAACCAATATTAATTGGCCATTAATATTCGAATCTGACATGGGTATTGCTTTTCTGGGTATTTCATTGCTATTGATTAAAATCATTTCCTTGTAAACATCGCAATTCACAGTCTCAATTTATTTTTTCCATGGCTGGTTAATCACTACTGCTGTGTTGAGGAGAGTCGCGTGCGTGGCTCATCTCTCTGTGTTCCGTAGCAGGACACTTGCGGCAGGCAGTCTCCCCCAGAGTCCGCATAACAAGCAGATGAGTGCTGCAGAGTTCCATTCAAGTGAATGGCTACAGTTAATAAACAAAGCATCATCACATTACTTTCTGGAGTTGTTGACGAGTTTCTGGAATTATGTGATTCAACCCACAAGTACCTGTGATTACGCCAAGAGTAAGATAATAACTTCTTGTTTTTTGTATTTTGACCAAATTAGCTTCGTTGGTCTGGGTGTCAGATCAGGCAGACTCCAGGTGATGATTTTGTTAGCATGCTTTTAGCATGTTTTTAGCGCACTGCTAGTTTGTGTAATGTTCGTTTTTAGACGAGAGCAGTCATCTTACCTGAACCTACAAACACACTACCTAAATGTCCGTCATTAGTGATAGAAAATAAATACATATTTGTTGATATTGGTGCTGTGTGCTCAATTCTCATGATTCCCATATGATCCAATTCAAATTTTAACTTGGGCTACAAGTTTGACATGGCTGCTAGCTTTGCCATGTTTTAATCTGCATTCACACCTCTAAGTACCCCCTTGCTAATGAGTGCTGAAAGATCACAAAATAATAATGATTTGTTGAATGCATTTTGTTAATGGGCCATTAGGCTACATCTCTGGTTGGAATAGCCTTTTACTAGTCACTGACTGGGGGAAAGAACAACTTCAGCTTGACATCAGGTCTAACTGGGGCAATTTTAATGGTAAAAAATATGGATAAATATTCGAATATATTCGGATATCGTTTTTAATTTAGAAACGAACTTTGACTATGATTTTGGGGCACAAGTCAAAGCCCTAGTGGGGAGTCAGTGGGGGTGGTCCAGGGGTCCGAAGGGATGCAGTCGGGGGTCCAGGATGTCTGTGTGTGCGTGTGGGTACGTGTGTGTTTGTGTGTGTCGGTGGGGTGATTGGTTAGTTGTGTGGGTGTGTGTTTGTGTGTGTGTGTGTGTGTGGGGGGGGGGGTGTCGTGGGTGGTTGTGTGTGTGTGTGTGTGTGTGGTTTTGTGTGTGTGTGGGGGGGTGTTTGTGTGTGTGTGTGTGTGTGTATGTGTGTGTGTGTGTGTGTGTGTATGTGTGGTTGTGTGTGTGTGTGGGGGGGGGTCGTGGGTGGTTTGATGTGTGTGTGTGTTTATGTGTGTGTGTTTGGGTTTGTGTGTGTGTTTGTGTGTGTGTGTGTGTGTGTGTGTGTGTGTGTGTGTGTGTGTGTGTGTGTGTGTGTGTGTGTGTTTGTGTGTGTGTGTGTGTGTGTGTGTGTGTGTGTGTGTGTGTGTGTGTGTGTGTGTGTGTATGAAGGGTGTCTGCTGGGAGTGACCACCCATCTGTGCAGACAATGCAGCCGTCCCCCTCTTCTCTTCCCTTCACTTTCCTTGGGTTTTCCTGCTGCCGACAACACATCATGCACACAACCCCTCCTCCCCCAACACCAACCCTACAAAATACCCCCACCATGATACCCCCACCACAGCCAAAACACCACAACGCCCCCCCCCCCACACACACACACACACTATCTCTCTCTGTCTGTCTGTCTGTCTGTCTCTCTCTCTCTCTCTCTCTCTCTCTCTCTCTCTCACACACACACACACACGCACACACACACACGCACACACACACAAATAGCCAAAACACCACCATTGCACCCCCACCCCAACACGCCCACTCTCCTCCTTCCTCTCCCAAGCCCACCAAAAACCTGGACCACTCACCCCTCACCCTGTCCCAAGAGCAAGCTCCCACCCCCACCAACTGCTCATGAACCTCCCAAAAACCTGGACCACTACACCCCTCACCCTGTCCCAAAAGCAAGCTTCCAAACCACTCTATTTCCCGAACCCTCGAGTCCTGGACCGGCCTCTCCTCACTCTGTCCCAGAATCAAGCATCCAAATCTTGCCATCAAACCGACTCCCCAATACTGCCACCTCCCAAAACCTCCATTCCATTCCCGCCCGAGGCTCCAACTCTGGACCGTATTTTTTGAAAAAAAGGTTTGGATTTTTTTCTTCTTTAAGTTATTTTTTCTTCTTTTTATTTATTCTTTCAATGGCAATGGCGTTTTGACCTTTCGGTCTTCCTCAGAAACTTAAAGAAGAAAAAATCCAAAGGAGTGTGCAAATCTTTTTTTAAAAAAAATCCGTAATCTTTTTGTTCAGCACCAGGGATTGTGCACAAGTAACTCTCTCCAACTCTGGACCGACCTCTGCAAGCCCACGCCTCCTTCCTCCTCAAACCCCATCACACCCATCCACTGCCCATGAACCCCCCAAATAAACCTCATCTCACCCCTCACTCTGTCCCAAAAGCAAAGCCTCCAAACCACTCCATTTCCACCAAACCTCCAGCCCTGGGCCACCCTTATCAACCCCTGCCCCCCTCCTCCTTCCTCCAGTGTCCCCTCCACTCCCGGACTCTCCTCCTCATCCATCCCCCACCTCCCCCGGACTCTCCTCCTCATCCCCCACCTCCAATTCCCCACCACTGGACTTTCCTCCCCCACCTCCCACCATCCACCCCTGGGCTCTCATCCCCCACCTCGCCTAGACTGTCTTCCCCCACCTCCGAGCCTCCACCCCTAGACTCTCCTCCCCGACCTCCCACCCTCCACCCCTGGACTCTGCTCCCCACCTCCACCTCCACCTCCACCCCCGTACTCCTACTCCACCCCCACCTGCAGCCTCCATCCCTGAACTCTCCTCCCCCATCTCCCCCACCTCACCTAGACTCTCCTCCCCCACCTCCCTCACCTCACCTAGACTCTCCTACCCCACCTCCAAGCCTCAATCTCTGGACTCTCCTCCCTCTCCTCCCTCACCTCCCCCACCTCGACAAGACTTTCCTCCCCCACCTCCAATCCACCCCTGCACTCTCCATCCCTACTTCCGAGCCTCCTCCACTGGACTCTGCTCCCCAGCCTCCACCCCCCTGGACTCCCCTCCCCCACCTCCTCCTACTCCCCCATCAGGCTCCACCCCTGGACTCCCAGCCTCCACCACTGGACTCCCCTCCCCCACCTCCTCCTCCTCCCCCCATCAGGCTCCACCCCTTGACTGCTGGCCCGCCACTCTGTGATCTCTGCAGAGCTGCCGTGGGGGCGTTGCTAGGGAACCGCCGTCTAAGGCTGGCAGCTCGCTGGAGTTATTGAACCACGGTTGGCTGGCTGGCTGGCTGGCTTGGCTTTTCTTTTTTCATCCTTTTTTCTACTTTTTTTTGCTTTGGATAATTAGGCTCTGTCTTCCAGCATGGTTCAACTCTCTGCGGCTGGAACTTGAAAATGACCCCGACAGCCTCACCTTGCATGCACGCACGCACACACTCCCGCGCGCACACACGCACACACACACGCACGCACACGCACGCACGCACGCACGCACACACACACGCACGCACACACACACACACACACACACACACACACAGGCACTCACACTGAGTGCACACACACTGAGTACACACACTATTGGCACAACTTTCTCACCCATTTCAGTCACACCAAAACAGGTGCTGTCGAGTAATGAGTTCGGTGCAGTTCAGTGATATGCCCTTAGTCAACCTCGGTCTCACAGAAATGCATAATAAAATCTTGCACAGCTAAATGGGCATCATAGACTATGATTTTCTCTTTTAAATAACGTAGCTGTTTTGTAGCCATGCCGCGCCCTCCTAGTGACGCAACACCTTCGGCGTTGCAACTTGTCAGGTCAAGAGCAATGCAAATACTTTCCGAGTTCCCGAAAATACGGGAACTCCTTTCACTGTGTCGGAAAGCAAACAACCATAAGCAAACCAAGGGAGGCGGGTCAACCATGCCGTTTGGGAAACGTTAATTGTTATGCTCTTGGTCAGACCAAGTCTCGAAGAGATTTGAACGTCAATGATAATCAGGCTACCACAGACTATGATTTTCTCTTCTAAAATAAGGTAGCTGTTATTGGAATTGTTAAAAGGTTACATTTTATGTGATATCAAATAGAATCTTGTGAGTTCTAACTGTTCTCTGCTCTTGTCTCAGTAGGTTCCATACGCAATAGATTCAGTATCCCTGGCAGCCAGGTAAGCATGTATGATTATGAACATTTCGTCAAAATACTTGTAAAGGTGCACTGTGTAGGATGGTGGCCAGAGTAGGTATTGCAACTATGCTGCTTATTGAAATTGTGCTGCCTATTGCCGAATGTTATCTTTTCATTGATATTTACTAAGTAATAAACTAATGTTTACAAGTTTTACCAAAGTACAGTAAGCTGTACAGCTGAAAATGTCTATTTCTGAATATTCAAAATGGAAGACCCACCTTTTCATGTATGAAAAGGGTGATTTTCCCAGGCATAATGAATAATATTGGATGGAAGTGGTTAAAAGGGTAACATTTGTGAATCGGCAGCATGAATTCTAGAAAGAAAGTGCTAAAAATATGACAAACTGCACCTTTAAGACTGAAATTGAAATAGATTAGCTTCTTCCTGGGAAAAAGACAAACAACACACAATTTCTCCTGCGACAATGAAGGCAGCATTAACACTTGCACACATATCACAGTCAGACGTCCCCCCAGGCGTATTTCTGTAGTAGAGATGTTTGATGTGTCCCTGTAGAGGCAA
>NC_085863.1:16441993-16451993 GCF_034702125.1 Engraulis encrasicolus | reverse complement strand
CTGTGGATCACTGGCTCTGTGTGTATATGTGTGTGTGTGTGTGTGTGTGTGTGTGTGTGTGTGTGTGTGTGTGTGTGTGTGTGCGTGCATGCGTGCGTGCATGCGTGTGTGTGTGTGTGTGTGTGTGTTATATACTGTACAGCAGCATCTGTTGCCCTAGCAGCAGTATGTGTATGTCATATCAACTGATAGTAACGCATATACACATCTGTGTGTGTGTGTGTGTGTGTGTGTGTGTGTGTGTTGTACAGCAGCATCTGTTGCCCTAGCAGCAGCATGTGTATCATATCGATATGTAGTCATATCGACTGATATTAAAGCATATGCGTGTGTGTGTGTGTGTGTGTGTGTGTGTGTGTGTGTGTGTGTGTGTGTGTGTGTGTGTGTGTGTGTGTGTGTGTGTGTGTGTGTGTGTGTGTGTGTGAAACTACATCTGGTGCAGCAGTGCTGACAAGACAATATGTGGCTGTGTGTAGCCATTCACACATGAGGAGGGTATTGTGTGCATTCATGAAGTTAGACACTGTGTGTGTGTGTGTGTGTGTGTGTGTGTGTGTGTGTGTGTGTGTGTGTGTGTGTGTGTGTGTGTGTGTGTGTGTGTGTGTGTGTGTGTGTATGTGGTATTGTAGCCTGGGAGAAAAACCGACTGTTGACTCCGTCAATCAGTTTGGCAAAAGCCAAGAGGAATCCGTCTCCGTGGAGGGTGGGAGATTGTCTGATCTTACTCTGCCATTTAAATTCATTGGAGTTCCGAACTCAAATTAAAACCCATATTGTGCTTTATTAGCATGCCTGTTAAGATATAGCGTCGCAAAAGCATAAACAAAAGTGTGAATATAGTTACCATAGCCAGTCAGTAACGGACTTTGCGGGTGAGTTCTGCGTCACCACTCTCAACTGTTTGCTGATTGGCTAAACGCGGAGAGAACCGAGCTCAAATGTTAAACCCATGTATGTCGCTGCCTACCACCCAGAATGCCATGCGTCAGCTCGCCTTCACCGGTTAGTCAAAAAACAAAGAAAAGTCACGGCAGCCACTCGACCAACTACCTTTACACCTCTATTTAGTTTGACACTTTTTTTTACTTTGGCAGTAAAGTCAAATGCAGAAATCAACATTGTTGTATCCAAATATGACGTCACTCAAACTATGAATAGCCTACTTCGATAGATATCTCTAGTCTCTGTTTGTCAACTTGCCTACGTAAAGTAATGCTACGTGACAATGCCAAAAACGTAACTCCAACCATACTCCGGGTAACACGGTTTGTAATGGAAACACAAACCGGGCTGACTTTACAACACCACTCAGCTCGTCACGACACAGCGTGACACGACCATGTTGTATGTGGATCTCGCTTCATTACTTTAATATTCTTATGATTCATATCCAGTCGGACTCTGACTGTCGGAGTGTTATCACCACAGACATCATATAGGAAGACTAGATGCGCCATCCGCGTTCCCGTCATGCAAGTCGAACGTCCGCGCATGGCGGCCATGTTAGAGCAGCCTGTTGGCTCAACCAGTTGCACTAAGTTTTTGGTGATCCATACTCTTCAGATGGTCATAATTCCCTCAAATTTACGTGTATTTTCGAAAGGCTTGGTTTGTTATACAGTATAAAAAATTCCGAACGTAAGTATTATGTTGATACTGCATAGTGATTAATATTCACGTTATATTATATTATATTACATTACATTATAATGTACATGGGCCTACAATCATGTATAATATGGTTTAGTAGGCTTATTCAAGTAATTAAATAGATCCCATAAACAAATGCATTTATTATTCTAACGGTCCATGTGTGCTACATTCTGCTTTGGGCTCGAGAGCTCCACCCTGTGTTCAAAATGAGTCATGACGCTTAGAATGAAATAGTTGCGATGTCATCTCTCTTCCAGTACCTCATCTGTCGCCTTTAATTTGATGCAAATGCGATTAATATATGCCTTCCATCAACGTAATGCACAACAACGGTTAAAATGTGTATTTGCTATTGGTCCATCTCTATTTTTGGACAAATAAATAAGTGGGAAGCATATTACTCTCCTGTGCGTTTTACCTCAGTCTGCACTTAAGTTTTAAGGAGCCGTACTATAATATACACGTGTCAATATTTCAGCGAAATAACAGCATACATATTTCAGCATCTCAACGTCTGAATTCCTCAGTTAACTTCAGGCTGCGCTAATATGGCCGACCTGTGCGGACGAGCTTGAAATACGCGATGACGTATCTAGTCTTCCTATATGATGTCTGTGGTTATCACAATGACGTATATGCTACTGTATGTGAACCTGTGCTAGCTGAACGTTTCCCCATGTTAAATTGGCGGTGCTCATGGTCACGCAACCTCACATGAAATGTGTAAATGTTGATTGATGCTCGTTGAGGGCCTAGAGACTAACTGAGTGCTCTCAATTAACAACTGTGATTGAGGCCAGGTCATGTGACCTCTATTTAAGCCTCACCTGACAATAATAAAGAATCTCTGCTCATTTCACCCCAAACCTGTGTTGGTGCCAACTCCTTTTGTCTTGTCTCCAGTTGAGTTCAGTTCTTAACAGGTTATGGGCCCAGAATGCGCTGCCCTGCGCTTAAGTTTATGATAGTTTGAATTTGACCTAGCATTGGCAACATGAGTGAAAGAACAAATTCACGTTGGTCTCGGTTGGTGTTCGACGGAGATGAGAAGAACTATGAACTGTGGGAGACAAAGTTTTTGGGCCATCTTCATATACAGAAGTTGAAGAACACAATTCTGCAAGGGCCTGCTGCGGAAGCAGCTGCACTGGCTGAAGATGCTGCAAAGAATGCAGAGGCATATGCTGAGCTGATCCAGTTTCTCGATGACAAAAGTTTGTCCCTGGTCATGCGAGAGGCTGCAGATGATGGACGTGGAGCACTTAAAATCCTGAGAGACTATTATGCTGGCACGGGTAAGCCCCGTATCGTGAGTCTGTACACAGAACTTACCTCCCTGCAAAAGTTAAGCACTGAGAGTGTGACTGATTATGTCATACGTGCAGAGACCTCAATCACTGCACTGAGGAGTGCTGGAGAGGCGTTAAGTGATGGACTATTAGTTGCCATGGTTCTGAAGGGGCTGCCTGAATCTTTCAAGCCCTTCTCCATTTTTGTGACCCAAAGTGATGAGACTCTCAGTTTTGCTGATTTCAAGACAAAGTTGCGCAGCTATGAGAACACAGAGGGGATGCGCACAGCTGCACCTGACGACAACGTGATGGGGGCCCGGTCACATCCAAAGAAGTCCAGTGGGCGCAAGGGTGCAGACCACGGAGAGCGGTGACATTGAATGCTACCGTTGCGGCCAGAGGGGGCACATAGCAAGACGGTGTCGTGTTCCACAGCGGTACAGCCCGGGGAAGAGTACCACATGGCGAGGAGGACGGCGACAGCAGCGGCAGGACAATGCGCGAGGGGTGAGCGAGGAGACGGACAACACCTTCGCCTTCATGCTGGAGAGCAGTGATCGTCGGCCAGGGAGTGGTGTCACCAGAAAGGGGTTAATGGTGGACACCGGTGCAACATCACACATCATCACCGACCTGGCCAGGTTCAAGAGCTTCGACGAAAGGTTCCAGGCCGAGACGCACTGTGTGGAGCTGGCTGACGGCACACGGTGTAAGGGGGTCGCAGAGCGCAGAGGAGAAGCTGAAGTGTGTCTGGTGGACAGCAAAGGAAGGCACATCAGCGCTACATTGAAGCAGGCGCTGTACATTCCTTCCTATCCCCAGGACATTTTCTCTGTGAGAGCTGCAACTTCCAGTGGGGCAACGGTGATCTTCAAGGAGGGTGAAGATGTTCTGCAGTACAAAGACGGTACACGTTTTCTCATTCATGAACATAACAGGTTGTTCTATTTGCCTACTGTGCCTGTGAACAATGACTGTGATGATCAATGCATGACTTGCCATGACCTTAAGATGTGGCATGAGATTTTGGGACACTGCAACTTTAATGATGTTCAGAAATTACAAAGTGTGGTTGATGGTATGACAATCAAGGGTGAGACACCCAAGTCTATGCAATGTGAAGTGTGTGTTCAGGGTAAATTCACTCAGAGCAGGAACAGGAAGCCTGATGTGAGAGCCAAGTCAGCTTTGGAGTTGGTACATACTGACTTAGCCGCTCCCATTGATCCAGTGTCTAAAGATGGATATAGGTACACACTTTCCTTTACTGATGATTATTCCAGTGCTGTGTTCGTGTACCTCCTGAAAAATAAAAGTGATACAGTGGAACCCAGATGCAACCCAAAGGTTTCTAGATGATATAGCCCCATACGGGAAGGTTGCTTGCATCAGATCTGATAATAGTACAGAGTTTACTGGACAGGGTTACCAAACACTACTTAGCCAAAACAGAATTAGACATGAAACATCAGCACCATACTCGCAACACCAAAATGGCACTGCTGAGCGCCACTGGAGAACACTGTTTGACATGGCTAGATGCATGCTCTTGGAAAACCAGTTACCAAAGGAGTTATGGGCATATGCAGTTCAGACAGCAGCAGTGGTGAGAAATAGATGTTTCAACAGTCGCACCAAACAGACACCTTACTTCATGCTGACAGGAAGGAGACCAAATTTATCCAGAATGCAGAAATTTGGTACTGTGTGTTATGCATATAGGCAGGACAGGAAGAAGCTAGACTCAAGGTCTGACAAAGGCATCTTCGTGGGCTATGATAAGAACAGCCCAGCCTATATGGTCTATAATCCTGACAACAGAAGAGTGACAAAACATAGACTGGTGAGGTTTATGTCCAGTGTTGAGGAACAGATGACCGATGACATGACTGATGACGATGACGTTGGTGTGCAGTACAGCACAACCAGACCTGACCCAGACAAACCCAAGTTGCTTGACATCCCAGACAGTAGCCAGAAAAGTCCACCGCCACCTGTGATGAAAGCAGAACCACATTCTTCAGACACCTTAAGTGAAGAGAGGAGGTATCCTGTTAGAGAGAGAAGGAGGCCAGATTTTTATGGTGAGCGGAGTGATCATGCACAGATCAGCATTGATTATTGCTACAGGATGGTGTGTAATGTACCCCAGACATTCAGAGAAGCTGTGACTTCATCCAATTCAAAAGAGTGGGTTGATGCAATGGATGAGGAGATGAAATCATTGAAGGATAACAACACATTTACTCTAACCACTTTACCTGAGGGCAAGAGGGCAGTGGGGGGTAGATGGGTATATGCTATCAAAACCAATGCAGATGGATCTGACAAGTACAAGGCCCGGTATGTTGCCAAAGGGTACAGTCAAGAGATGGGTGTAGATTATGGAGAAACTTTTTCTCCTACTGCTAACCTTACAAGTGTGAGAGTGTTGATGCAGAAAGCTGCTCAAGAAGATTTGATTCTCCATCAGATGGATGTTAAAACTGCCTACCTACATGCACCAATTGATTATGAAATTTACATGGAACAGCCAGAAGGCTATGACGTAAAAACTCAGACAAATGAGAAAGTGGTGTGTAAATTGGAGAAATCATTGTATGGGTTAAAGCAATCAGGACGAAACTGGAACAGAATGTTGCATGATTATCTTTGTGAAAACAACTTTGAACAAAATCCAGCTGATAATTGTGTCTACAAAAGAGAAACCAAACATGACAAAGTGATAATACTGATATGGGTTGATGATTTGGTTATCGCTGCCAGTGATGAGAGAGCAATGAAAAGTGTCAAGAAAATGCTTACTGAAAAATTCCAGATGAAAGATTTGGGCCGACTGAAGAATTTTCTGGGTATCACCTTTGACCAATGTGATGGAGTTGTGACCATGTCACAGCAAAGTTATGTTGATAAATTGCTGGAAAGGTTTGACATGCAAGACTGTAAACCCAGGTCGACACCTTGTGAGTCGAAGTTGAATTACAGTGATTGTGATGAAAAGATGAGTGACCCCAGGAAATACAGAGAAGCAGTGGGTAGCCTAATCTATCTCAGTTCATGCACTAGACCGGATTTGAGTTTTGTTGTGAGCAAACTTTCACAATATTTCAGTGCGCCAACAGAAGAGCAGTGGACAACTGTGAAACACGTACTGAAATATCTGAAAGGCACAAGTGATAAGATGCTATGTTACAGGAAACATGATGATGGGTTACAGTTGGTGGCTTACAGTGATGCAGATTGGGCAGGAGATGCAATTGACCGACGCAGTACATCTGGTTATTGTGTTAGCCTATGTAAGAATGGTCCTTTGATTTCTTGGAAGACCAAAAAGCAACCAACTGTCGCGCTATCAACATGTGAGGCTGAGTACATGGCATTAGCTGCCACTACACAGGAATGCCTGTACCTGTCTCAAATGCTTAAACACCTTGACTGTAATTATGATATACCAGTGATCTACGAAGATAATCAGGGGACAATTGCGTTGGCAAAGAATCCAGTTAGTCGGCAGAGATGTAAGCACATTGATATTAAATACCATTTTGTGAGATCTACTGTAAACAATGGTGATGTGTCTTTGGAATATTGCCCAACAGATCTAATGGTTGCTGACCTACTCACAAAGACAGATACAAAAGGGAAGTTTCTTGCCTTTTACAGGTCTCTGTTTGGGTGATTGCCGAACTGAGATGTGATTTTGCTCTTTGCAATGTTTTTGTTTTTCCTTGAAATGTCTTTGTTTTTGTTTTTGTTTTTCTTGTTGTAAATGTGAGAACAAGTGGGGGTGTTGATTGATGCTCGTTGAGGGCCTAGAGACTAACTGAGTGCTCTCAATTAACAACTGTGATTGAGGCCAGGTCATGTGACCTCTATTTAAGCCTCACCTGACAATAATAAAGAATCTCTGCTCATTTCACCCCAAACCTGTGTTGGTGCCAACTCCTTTTGTCTTGTCTCCAGTTGAGTTCAGTTCTTAACAGTAAATAAATAAAGTGAATAATGCCAAAACATTGGATATTCAGAACGCTTCACTTCATCATGTTCTACAGCAAGACAACGGTAGAATGTTACACGTATGTATCCAACTTTTGCATCTTTTGTCAACAGCGCCTCCTCCGCATTTCCACCCACGTCATCATGGCAGAATGTTGGCATTCATACACGAAATTCCCGGATGTCCAACTCAGTGGAATAGCACACTACTATTAGCAGTATGTGCTATATGATTTATAAACTGCGAATAAAGTACTATTTACAAAGATGAATGAAACATCTGATACATGAGCGATTGGCAGTAGGTATGCAACCTTATCACTGTCTCTTTCCTCAGTAATATAAAAGCTTAATGCATGGGGACTGTCTGTCTGTGAGTGTGTGCGAGTGTTTGTGTGTGTCATATTAAAAAACATTAATATGAACTACATTCAATTGCTTGCACTGGAGGACTGACAAGAAAGGCACGTCACGTGCATGCCACAGGTGTAGGCTACATATAGGCTATGAGCCGAGGGGTCGACCGGTGCCATCTGGGGGGGGGGGATGCTAGCAATGTTTTTTGGCAAGGTATATCCCCCCACTAGTAGAAAAAGCCTGATAGCAGTCATGGGGTGGTAGCGAAATCACTTTTTTCAGCTCTTGAAGTTACTACCCCCCTATAATAAATACTGTTTTTTAATATTGGCTGTATATGTAGTTATGGCTTATTTTGGGGCTATTGCCAATATCCTATACCATCGTACTTGTTATCACTGGAAAGGGGACCTTTCAGGCTTTCATTTAAGCCCATTAATGAATCTGTCGGACATACACAGAAGCCACAGCACGTCATTAAACCAGAAATAGCTCCCATTTTCACAGAAATTGTGCCTAAACTGTGCACTTTCGTTTACATCTGTGGCATGAAAGAACACCAAGGGCACCAAAGTTAACAACCTCATTACTCAGGGCACTCTACCGATTCAGAAAATGTATAATATGCCCATGCTATCATTTAGTATATGTTTGTGAGAGCCTTAAATGTCACTTGTGCAACCAGCAAAAATGTGTTCAAAATAGGACCCAGTACAATGGACTAATACAATGCCCGCTATCACTTTACTTAAACAAACTTTGTTTATACTGTATACTCATTCATATGTGAATGTACATTACATTCACAAGTTGTTAAAGTATTCAATTATTTCAGTGTATGTGAAGAAATACAATCTAAACGGTAGGCCCTGGAATGATAGGGCATTGGGTAACACTACTCAAACCACTCAGTTATGGTATCTCATTAACAGAATTTAGATAAATGTTCATATACAACATTTTATACAGGCTATTTCATAAACAAATAGACTGAGACCCTATACAAGGGGTTGCAAGTCAATAAATAAACATGTTGCAAAGGGAATATGTTTAAGGAAAGAATAGTTTCATGTAGATTTATATTATTTCTTCGTCAGTACTCTTCATCTTCCATGTCATCCCCTTCATCTGAACTGTCTATTGTTGCCTGGTTTCCGCACACTCTCAGTTTACACATGTCTGTGCACCTGAGGCCTTTTACCAGACATATACAATGATGGCTAGAGCATCTTTTAGTGCAGTTGCACGAAAGAAGGTCCAGGACAGCTTGGGGTTTTGTCAATATTCTATACAATAGCGCTTGGTATTACTGGAAAGGGGACCTTTCATTCTTTCATTTAAGGCCATTGCTGAATCTTTCTGACACACACAGAGGTCACAGCACTTCATTAAACCAGACATAGGTCACATTATCTCACAGATGTTGGCTAAACTGTGTGATTCCGTTTATCTCTGTGGCATGAAAGAACGCCAAGGACACAAAATTAGACAACCTCAATACTCAGTGGACTCTGTTGATTAAGAAAATGTATAATATGCCCATACAATTATTTTGTATATCTGAATCAGCGGACTCCAAAGAGTATTGAGGTTGTCCAATTTTGTGTCCTTGGTGTTCTTTCACGCCACAGAGATAAACGAAAGCAGACAGTTTAGCCAAGAGTTGTTGGAAAATGTGAGCTATGTCTGACTTAATGAAGTGCTGTGACCTCTGTGTATGTCAGACAGATTCACCAATGGGCTTAAATGAAAGCCTGAAAGGTCCCCTTTCCAGTAATACCAGGCACCATGGTATAGAATATTGGCAATACCCCACAAAATGAGCCTGAAGTAGACATGCATCTGAATTCAAAAATGGAATTTAATAGAGGGGGGTAGTCACTTCAAGAGCCGAAAAAAGGGGTTTCGCTACCACCCCGTGACTGCTATCAGGCTTTTTCTAGTAGTGGGGGGATATACCTTACCAAAAAAAAATGTTAGCATTCCCCCCCCCAGATGGCACCGATGGCCAAAATTTGGGGCTGCGGCTCAAGGCCTAATACGTGTCTATGTGTGTGTGCGTGTGTGTATGTGTGTGTGTGTGTGTGTGTTTGTGTGTGTGTGTGTGTGAGAGAGAGAGAGAGAGGATGAGAGATGCTGTATTTGCGTGTGATGTGTTTGCGCATGCGTATCTCCCAAACAAACTACCCCCACCTCCCTCCCTCCCTTTCCCCCTCCACCTCTGCCAGACACCCCTCTACCCCAGTCTCTCTACCTCTGTCTGGCCAGAAACTCTCTCCACCTCTCTCTCCCATAGTCTCTAATTTTGTCTATGCATCACCATCATCATCACGACCACCACCATCATCATCAGTAGCAGCAGCAACATCTACCACACAAACTACCCCCACCCCTTCAGCCCTCCAGCCCTCCCTCTCCTTGCTCCCCCAGTCTCCAAGTCAGTCTGAGCAGAGCCCCTCTCCCCATCTCCCCATCTCCACATCCCAAATCTGAGCATCCAGCATCAGCACCTCCTCCTCTCCTCCCTCCCCCTCTCCATCCACTCTACAATCTCCCCCCACTATCCACTCTCCCCTCTCTCTTCTCCCCTCTCCCTCTCTTTATCCTCTCTGCCCTCTTCCCCTCTCCTCTTCTCCACCTCCTACAGTAAGTCTGAGCACCCAGCATCAGCACCAGCAGAGCCCCCTCCCCTTCTCCTCTCC
>NC_085863.1:16346993-16431993 GCF_034702125.1 Engraulis encrasicolus | reverse complement strand
TGAGCCTGAACAGTTAAATACTTTGACTGATGGCATAATTTTATTCAAAAATTAGATATTTTGATGTGCGAGACATGATTTCAGCAGCTCAACTGATAGGTATGTTCTTCAACTTGCTTACCTTTTATTATGCTGAATATGTGGCATATCCTGACTGCAAGAAAACAATTTTGTGACCTGTTTACTCTTATGATGGAACCACACTATTGGAACATAGAAGAGGTTTAAATTTGCCACCATTAGGGGACAATATCTAAAGGCGGTGCTCCAAAATATAATGCCTTGGTAGCCATGTTTGCTGTTTAAAGTCTGTATGTATCCTTCAACATTCATTTTAAAGCTCTACATGAGTAAGAAGACCCTAACCAAGTCACCTCTGCACCCCCTTACCATCGTATATGCTGTCTTTCAGACTGACCACTAAATCAAGCTGAAGTATTCATTTTCTATATAACCTGGAGGGTGCATGACTCCATAATTTTCAAAAAGGATTAAATATTTTCCATCTTGTAATCAGAGGACAGTTCCACATGTCTCCTAGGTTCATAGAATGAGCTTTTCCGCATGCAACACTGTTTAATGTGTGCATCATGTGCATTAATCAAGTGTTGTGTTTATGGTCATTTTTTCGAGAGCTGTCATTGTTGGAGTGTCATAGTTTGCTTATTGACCATGAGTATGTCATGATCTCATAACTCATGCAATGATTACACAGAACTCTATATTACGGAAATAGGCCTTATATGCCTGCAATTTTGATAATTCAATCTTTCTGTGTAATAGATAAGTAATTAGTCCCTCAAAATCTTCGCTGCTGAGTGCCACAGCCTTTCTGTGATGGTATTTTAGTTGTGCATTAATGTTGGCAGTCAATATAGTTCTTTTTAAATTATTCTTCCTTGTGTTATTTTTAGAATTATCCAACTATTACAACATGTTTTGGCTCTGTCCCAACTTTTTTGAGATTTGTTGCATGGGTCAAATTTTAAATGATCACATAATTACCTCAAAACAATAATTCTGCTCGACTTTAACAACTGATATGTTGTCTGTACATAATGCTCTACATTATTAACATATTAGATGTTTTGAAAATGCCAGCATTTTGATTTTATTCACAAAATACAAAGTGTCCCAACTTTTTTGGAATCCTCTTTGTACAGTAAACTACTATTGTACGCCAGTGTGCCATCTTCTTAAAAAAAATTATTACACTTTAATTCATGATGTGAGAGGGACGACAAAATAATGTTATACTATAGTGTAACAGTACAGGAATGCATGCAGCTGGTCATGTCTTATTAATAATAATAATAATAATAATAATAATAATAATAATAATAATAATAATAATAATAATAATAATAATAATAATAATAATAATAATAATAATAACTGTATTTGTATAGCACTATATCATACAAGGCATGCAGCTCAGAGTGCTTAACAAATTGGTAAAACATCAATGTTAAAGATGGAGTTAAAAGGAGAAGTAGAAAGGAGAGACAGAGACAAGAGAGAATAGCAAGAAGACAACAGAAGAAGACATAGATAGAGATTGTAGAGTCTAGACATATATAGAGATTGTAGAGGCATAAGGTCCACAGTGGTTGGGTCCAGGATAAGTGATAGATAGTCACACTAAATGTGGGCGATCAGATGTGACCCCTGGATAGTATAGACCAAAACAGGGTAACCGGACAAATAGACCAACCGCGACTTGATTCAAGCGGCAGAGAATCGCTTCTGTGCAGCAAGAGCGATTCGAGCGATTGAAGCGACTAGCGTATGTCCAGGCATTCAAACATCCCCATCGGCTGTGGTCACTGACCTCTATACTGTCATTGGCTGTCGCGGCTGGTCGCCGAACCGCGTCATAGAAAGTTGAAAGGATTTCAACTTCAAACTGTCGCTCTCGGGGTGCGAATCGCTCTAGTCTCCAGAATTGCTTTTGTTGCGCGACCCAATACAAAGTCAATTACTTCCGTCGCTCGCCTCGCTCTTGTCGCGGTAGGTGTATATGTGCGGTAAAGGGCTTCTCAGCCTGAGCCGCCAGGACCTCCTTCCTGTCCCAAGTCCAAGTAGCCCATCTCCCTCCTTATCAGGGCTGGACTGGTAATATGGCATACAGGGCATTTTCCCGGTGGGCCGACAGTCCTCAGGGGCCGTTATTGGCTGTTGTTTTTTGTATGTTTTTTTACATTTTTTTATAGAGACTGGCCTTCTGTTGTATTTAGATGGGGCGACCCATTGGCCTGTCTTAAAATCAGACAGTAGACTGAGCGAAGCTAAACATAGTATAGCAGAAAAACAGAGGGCTGTGTGAGGGGCTGGTACAGTATATGCCCAAAATGCCCAGGCAACTTTTAGCCCCTTATGAATGCCAGTAGTCCAAGTAGCCTATCTCCTTCCTTATGAATGCCAGTAGTCCAAGTAGCCTATCTCCTTCCTTATGAATGCCAGTAGTCCAAGTAGCCTATCTCCTTCCTTATGAATGCCAGTAGCCTATCGTATCTCCTTCCTTATGAATGCCAGTAGCCTATCGTATCTCCTTCCTTGTGAATGCCAGTAGTCCAAGTAGCCTATCTCCCTCCTATGAATGCCAGTAGTCTAATGCCTCTTTTCCACTGCCGGTTTTCTGGTAGGCCTACAGCTCCACACAGCGTGACTCGGCCACCACTATTTGCTTTTTGAATAGGCACGACACAGCTCAATCGTAAACCAAAACAGTGGCGGCTGAATCATGCTGTGTCGAGCTGTAGGCCTACCAGAAAACTTGCTCTGGAAAAGAGGCATAAGTAGCCTATCTCCTTCCTTATGAATGCCAGTAGTCCAAGTAGTCTATCTCCCTTCTTATGAATGCCAGTAGTATAAGTAGCCTATCTCCTCTCCTTCCTTATGAAAGTTAGTAGTCCCTATCTCCCTCCTTATGAATGACAGTAGTCCAAGTGTCCTATCTCCCTCCTTATGAATGCCAGTAGTCCAAGTGGCCTATCTCCTTCCTTATGAATGCCAGTAGTCCAAGTAGCCTATCTCCCTTCTTATGAATGCCAGTAGTCCAAGTAGCCTATCTCCTTCCTTATGAATGCCAGTAGCCTGTCTGCTCTCCCTCCTTATGAATGCCAGTAGTCAAAATAGCCTATCTCCCTCCACCTCTATCTCCTTCCTTATGAATGCCTTAGTAGCCTATCTCATTCCTTATGAATGCCAGTAGTCTAAGTATATTTCCTTCCTTATGAATGCCAGTAGTCTAAGTATATTTCCTTCCTTATGAATGCCAGTAGTATAAGTAGCCTATCTCTTATGAATGCCAGTAGCCTATCGTCTTCCTTATGAATGCCAGTAGTATAAGTAGCCTATCTCCCTCCACCTCTATCTCCTTCCTTATGAATGCCAGTCAGCCTCCAGACACCCCATATGACCCCATCTTCATATACAGCCGCCTCCATTGATTGGCTGCCTCATTCTCATTCATGTGGGGGAGAAAAACATATTTATATTGAAATGGGCCACAAAGATGCATTCTAGCCACTTTCAGCGCTCTGATTATCCTAAATTGTGGAGGCCTGTGTCTTCTGCTCTGCATAAGAATCAGCTGCAGTGGCCTCAACACACACACACACACACACACACACACACACACACACACACACACACACACACACACACACACACACACACACACACACACACACACACACACACACACACACACTCACACACAGAGAGAGGGAGCGAGAGAGAGAGAGAGAGAGAGAGAGAGAGAGAGAGAGAGAGAGAGAGAGAGAGAGAGAGAGAGAGAGAGAGAGAGAGAGAGAGAGAGAGAGAGAGAGAGAGAGAGGGAGAGATTAGTCTGGTTTTGCAGTTGTACATCAGAATTATTCTGTACTCTGCTCCTTCCAAACCCCAGTCAAATATTCAGAGCAGAGCTGTGTCAGTTCAGTCCCACCATTTATTATTTTTGACACTGATCAAATAGAATTAGGCTATACAAATAATAATTAAAAAAAATAGCTAACATGGGCCCATATTTTAGAAATCGCTCTCCTCCTAATGTGGAGTGGGTCAGGTTGAGGTGACAGTGATTGAGGACAGGGGGACCATGCCTCTTTGAGAAGGGCCCAAATTACCTGCCAACATTTCAGTAGCTGTAATATCCTAGAGATTTCAACAGAGGTGCTAAAAGCATAACATAACTTGATTATGAAAGTGGCATGTGGGTCTTGGGAATTGCTGGAGAATTACTTGGAAGAAATGGGTGAGTAGGCGGACTGTGCAGTATGTGCGGTGGAAGAGAATGACTGCAATTCAGCTGTCTGCTTTTGTTTGCAAAATATTTGCCAGTAACCCAATGAAACAGTACCACACAGTGTGTGCGTGCGTGCGTGCGTGTGTGTGTGTGTGTGTGTGTGTGTGTGTGTGTGTGTGTGTGTGTGTGTGTGTGTGTGTGTGTGTGTGTGTGTGTGTGTGTGTGTGTGTGTGTGTGCGTACGCGCCCGCATGCATGTGCGTGTGTGCGTGTGCATTTGTGTGCGTGACGTGTGTATGTGTGTGAACGTGCGTGCGTATGTGTGTGTGTGTGCACGTGTGTACGTATGTGTGTGTGTGTGTGCACGTGTGTACGTATGTGTGTGTGTGTGTGCACGTGTGTACGTATGTGTGTGTGTGTGTGTGACTGTGTGTGTGTGTGTGTGTGTGTGTGTGTGTGCACGCGCGCGCATGCATGTGCGTGTGTGCGCGCGCGTGCATGTGTGTGTATGTGTGTGTGAACGTGCGTGCGTGCGTACGTGCGCGCGAGCGTGCGTGTTTGAGTGCATGCCTGACATTTCTCAACCTTTCTTCATAGGGATCGAAACCCAGCTGTCCCGGGATTCTATGACTGACTGTAGCAAGCTTTCCCCCGTGGCCACCCCAGCACAGCAAGACATCTGGGCCCATCAGGGGGGTCTGACGGGAGGGCTAAGCTGTCTAAACAGTCTGGAGCAAAGAAAGACTGAAAGGGGAGAAAAAAATCTAAGAAATCTAGAAACTTTTTAGCTTCCTTTTCCTTTAGATCAACTCTCGACAAAGATATGTGTTCAAAAAGCACCAGATCATTCTATAAATTAAATAGAATCCGCATAGCTAACTTTGTTTGTGTTCTCGTGGATGTCTGATCAATCTCCTGCCAGACATTTTTTTACAGAGGTCCAGTCAGGTCTGGGCTTTCAAGAGATGACCGGTGTCATTTTGTCAATATTGTGAGCGGCTCTGCTAACTCGCTGCATAGCTCTGAAGAAAGGCAAACTTTATGCAAGCATACAGGCTTTCACACAGTTATTACCAAATCATTTCAACAAACTTTATGCAAGCAGGCTTTCAAACCCTTATAACCAAATAATTTCCACAAACTTTATGCAAGCATACGGCCTCTCACTCACTGATAACCAAAGAATTTCCATAATGATTCCACCTTAACTACTCAGCCCAGAGTATTTTCTTGTCCCTGTAGGCCTACTCTAGCCTATAATGACCATCCCATAATATTTAAAATTATTTTAGTATTCATGAATATGAGAGAAGTTGAAGTATTATGGGATGTTCATTACCAGGCTAGGCCTACTGATGCCCAATGATGCAAAACACGCAGTAACTACCTCAAGCTCTGAACTGACTTTAAAATCATCCTGTTCCAATGATCCAGCCAAATTGTTTTTGGTAGATTATCGACATGTGACTGTTTTGTTACTTTATATTACCACATTCTCTGCTGATCAATCATATTTATTTTACATTATATTTTGACATGTAAGTCATCATCATAATTAATCATAATAACTCAAGAGTACACAGCAACAATGCAGTTCATGCCTTTTGGCTTTGCAGGGCAGAGCTATAGGCCTATGTCCCCCGAAAGACTCAAACTCAGAGCTGTTAGCATCTCTCTATTACCCACATAAGCAATGTGTGTTACTGTGTCTTGAGGACATTGCCGCACTGCTATCACTGTCACAGCCAAAGCCATTCTGCCCCCTCACCTTAAGTAACTGCAGATGGCTGACGCCGCCAAATCACACATTAAAGCCCTGTATAACGTTAGCATGGTGGCTAAAGGCCCAGACAGGGTTAGGGCGCTAATGAGGGAGTAGGCTGGTGTCCTTGGGGATGACTGCGTTTAATGGTTTGTTTTCACTGCACGGTGGCCTGCCATCAGCTAATTAAGTGACAATCCATTGGACTGACTGGCGGTGTGGCAATGTGGTCTGGGGGCAAAAGAGTATGAAGTCTGCCCTTACATGAAGTGGCTTTAACAAACAGTGCGTGGGCTCATTTTTAATTACCGGTACTTTCTAATTCCAGTGTACTTTCTCTTCATCAGTCTTCATACCATATGCTTTTTACCAAGAACTGCTTGAGATTAGAAGATATATTAGGCCTATGCATTTAACAAATTTCAATTTTGAAGAATATCTTTTTTTCCTTCAAATGTAAACTTGGACATCTGGGCTGAATTATACAAGTGTATGTCCTTTGAAATGCAGTTTTTTTAATCAATATGAAAATGTTCCAATTAAATGTGCTGAATCAATTTTGCATTACCACGGTCAATGAAACTTACTGCATCAAGACAGCGCTGCATTATGAGTGGGGGACTTACATGAAGGCCCTACAGTACATTGTGCTACGTCCTGTTGGATATTTTGCATAATACTAATTTAATTTATTTTTTCATGGTTCTTTACATGCTGATTCAACTTTTTAATCACTTTTCACTTTTTAATCTCAAGTTGCACAAAAAAGTTTCAATTTCAACAATGCATTCATTAAGAATGGGAAAACGAGTCTCATAATTTGTACAAAGTCGTCTCTGAAATAAGTTGGGGTGCGACACACACACACACACACACACACTCGCAGCAGATGGATGTCCTTATTGCTGCTTTCGTTGGTCGGGACTGTTGTCACAAATGAAACTGGGAGGCACTTCTGCTTTGAAACATGCTGTTTGTGTTGACGACAGTTCTTGAAAAGAAAAAATTAGCAACAGTGCATCCCCAGCACATGGCAAAATCTCCACACTTGTCTGTTGTCACACTAAGCTCGTTGCTCTTTGCTTTGCTCTTTTAATTTCTAACCTCCCCAACATATGACCAAAAGATATATAATTTGTCTGTCCGAAGATCTTGAATGGATATTTTTTTGCCCTGCTGCACCCAGGCAAAGATGTAGGAGGACAGCCCCTTTGATCTACTGCTGATGTGGTCTGTTTTTTGAGGTCTATTGCTGATGTGGTCAAAAGCACCATTGCCAAACTGCACACTGCACAAAAGTGTCTTTTTTAAGTTAGCTACTAATCATTTTCTAGGACTGAACAATGAGCAATCTTTGACTTCAATATACTATTCTTTTTTTAGTACAGCAGGCTACAGTACTGTGACTCAATATGCCACTATGTTGGCTGATTTGTTAGTTAGTTAGAACTTTATTTGTCCTCATGGGGAAATTGCTACTTGCTGGCATTAGACAAGTGAAGCAGACAGGTACTGTATATCAAACAAGCAGCGTCTGACACACGGTTTGCTTTTTAGTGGGGTTTCAGGCAGTAGTGTTGTACAGGGGGGTAAAGTGTGACTGAGTCAACAGGGCCCCATGTATATGGGGGGCCCAAACTGATTCATGTGGATATATGGGGAGAAATTAGGGGGTCCATTGGAGCTGATTGTACGTAGGGCCCTCAATTTGCTGTTACGCCCCTGTTTGCCCGTGACCTTGTTCACTAACCATCCAAATACAGCAATCACTCATGATCATCTGTTATTATTGATCGCCACGAATCCTCTTCTGTGTCTTTAAAACATTCCCTGAAGTAGCAGTCTCTGCTTAAATGTTAGTGTATGTCATTATGCTCCAGTCGGGGCATCTCTTGATGGATATGACACTTCCGTATTGATGTGATATGGTAATTCAACACCTAGTGTATGATGCAACATCATGCAAGATTAAAAGAGACCAAATCGAGCAGTGTTTTCAATATATTTTATACTGTACATATTTAGTACAAACCTCACAAGGACAACAAAATACCTACTATCTTCTACAAACATTTAAAACAACACATTTAAAATGATTTTCCTGTAATTATTAAGACGAAAATGAAGCATGGTACTGGTTTGCAATGCAAACAAGGTCACAGACTAGTGTTTGGCAGTATACTGCTTAAGAAAACTTGGTAGCACTCAATAATTTCACTTAAAAATACTCCCCATGAAGCATCCATTATTTTGTCATACATTGTATTGAAATAGTGTTTTTCTTGTAGGCTATTCTTTCTCTTCAATAAGTCAGTTGTAAACAATAATGTGCAGTTAAGAGAGAGAGAAAGAGAGAGAACGAGAGAGAAAGCGAGAAATAACGTGAGAATAATTGTTAAGACATAATGAACAAAGCCACAAACGTCACAAATCCATCACAGATGCCTCATGGGAGTAGTTACCGGTAATCGCTTCCATTCTTTTGTCTAGTTTTTAAAAGGCCACATTATTAGTCTTCTAAAGTAACAGCTTGTGATGTATGATATCTAGGCACTTCTAGGTCTCATTGTTTTTAAATCATTCATGTTTGAAGAGTATACAGACATAAAAAAACCCTGATATGCACACCAAACACAGCAATTTAATTCCACAGAAACCATTTTATTCTAACTTGCCACTTGAATACTTGGCCATTTATGTTGTTTTTCTTCTGGTGATATGACCTGGTTCAACCTCTCTCTTCAAATATATGGCTGAACAGCGGGAATGGAAGCCGGACGTAATAATAGTCATGGAAAAGAATAAAATGTCTTCTGGTTCACCAATGCGCGTTAATGGATTTCTGACATTTCCAAAAAAGTATGTTTTGACAGTGGAAAAGGTCCACTTTCCTGGTCCACTTTGATATCTGCTCATGAAGGTTGCTACGGTGCTGTTATAATGAGCAGTACAGTGCGTCATTTCTGAAGTGGTTCTACTGCCTACAGTAAAATGTGTTTGTTGTTGTTGTTGTTGTTGTTGCTAACAACAAATGAGTCAACTAGCTCTTCTCTTCTGAGGCAAATTAAACACATCATTGCGTGACAGCCTTGTATCCAGGGAGGCTTCCATCAGTTATTTGGGGTAAAAGAAGAGCTCTTCTAGGGCAATAGGGGGTTAGATGCCTTGCTCATGGGAACCTCAGCCACGGATGAAGACGTAGGAGAGCACTGATTATTTATAGTAGTCTGATGCATCAACCACTTTCACGTCTTGAACTGTTTTCTGCAGTGAAGTGAAATTGAGGGGAGACAGGGGCAACCAGGCTCACTAGGAAATGTACTACAAATTCCTTCTTCTGTATCAAAACTATACTTTAAAAGAAGTCAGAAATAACACACATTATGTGTGCTGGGACAACACATCTTACTGTGCAACACAGATGATTTCACCAATTATCTGATCACCAATCCTGCTCCTTGGGCTGCTCCAATAGTGTTTTGCACTTGGTGTGTGTGTGTGTGTGTGTGTGTGTGTGTGTGTGTGTGTGTGTGTGTGTGTGTGTGTGTGTGTGTGTGTGTGTGTGTGTGTGTGTGTGTGTGTGTGTGTGTGTGTGTGTGTGTGTGTGTATGTCTATGTGTATGTGTGTGTGTGTGTGTGTGTGTGTGTGTGTGTGTGTGTGTGTGTACAGTATGTGTATGTGTATGTGTACAGTCTATAGCACTGCTTTTCCTGTTGTCCTCATCAAGCTATATGTGCTAAATCCTCAAATATATACATTATATTCTCAACAGTGTTCATATGGGCACGTACTCCTGGGGCAGGCCTCTGAAGTTCCTGTTTCTGAGCGCCTGGTCCACCGTGCGTATGTACCTGTCAACCATCTCCCTCATGGCCGGTGTGTAGGGGTCGAAGGTCGGCTTGCGGGGCCCCGAGCGCTTGAATTGTCCGTCGGAACTGCCGCTCTCGGCGCAGAGGAGGCGGTCGTCAGGGGTGATTGGGAGGCGGTCGCCGAGGGCGACGGTGGTGCTGATGCTGGCGTTGAGGAAGGAGGTGATGAGGCGCAACTGGGGCAGGATGTCGCTCTGCAGATCCTCAAAGTGCACCACCAGCAGACGCCGGCCCCACCGCAGCCACGACAACGCATGGGACGCCCACCACGACGCATGGCTCTCCACAAACTCAGGCCAATCTGAAGAGGAGGGAAGATAATGTTATTAAAAGGGGAACACACCTTGCATCAAGCAGCAAGCATACTATTGTTATTCCCCCGTTTCTTATTATTATTAGTGCGGCAAGCGTACTATTGTTATTCCCCCGTTTCTTTTTATTCATTTTCATCTATTTCTACGATCCATTCGTTTTGAAGAACCACTCAAGATAGAAAATCTGTTCAAATACCGAAACTTTCGGCTCGATAAGACGGTTTGGATTTGTTTTTTTTCACAGGGGTACCTCAAACTGTCACCGCTGGGCTTCATGTACGGTACCTTTTGTCGCTTTCTGTCGTATAGCAATAGCATGAGTAGCAGTAATCGTAGTAGTAGTAACTAACTATGTGGGTCTCCGCAAACTGTAGCCAATCTGATGTGAAGGGAAGATATTTACGTTGATTCTTATAGTCTGCATTCCAATGACCATTTGTTACTCTGCTCCTTGCTTTCCTACAGAACAAGGGCAAAGGGTCTTTGTTTTTTCTGCTCCCACCTCATGGAATTACAAAAGGACTTGAAATTAACGGAACTCATTTCATTGAGCGATTTTAATTCCAGGGCAGGGTGGGAACACTTGAGACTGAGTCCCTCATTTGTGATTGTTTTAATTGATTTGTTATTGTATTTAATTTATTATTTTAATGCAACTGATTGTTTTAATTTTGTAACTTGTGCTGCCACTTGGCCAGGTTGCCCTTATAAAAGTGTTTTTAATCTCAACTGGTCTAATTTCCTGAAAAAAAAAGGTTAAATATATAAATAAATAAATGGAAATATTATCATCATCATCAGCACAAGTATCAAACTCTAAACAGTATCGAGCTCTAATTACTATCAGAATTACAAATATTTCCAGGGTGTCTAAGATCAGGCAGCAAAACTTTGCAGCCCCAGTGTCGCTAGTAGCAGTAGCATTAGTAGTCGAAGTCGTAGTAGTAGTAGTAGTAGTAGCAGTAGCAGAGACGGTCTATTATGAAGACGTTAGAATGAAAAGAATCTTTGGTAGTAGCAGCAGTAGTAGTAGTAGAAGTAACAGCATGACTAATGCCTAGTTGTAGTAGTAGTAGTAGTAATGGTAGTATTAGTAGGCTAATAATAGGACTATTAGTAATACAGTACTACTACTACTAATAGCATTACTAATAATGGTAAGTAGTAGTAGTAGTCGTAATAGTAATAGTAGTAGTAGCAGTATCACCAGAGGGAGTAGAGAGAGAGAGGTTCCATTGGCCCATTGTTTCCGGGTTCTATTATTGCAAGGGGGAGGGGGGGAAATCCCCCTTTAGGCAGACCTAGGCAGACCTAAGGACTGTTCTATTCAATGCTAGGAGTATTATGACACGCCCCTTTAGGCAGACCGGAACCTGGTCATGTTAGGTGCCCATAGCAACCTATTACATTGGCATATCTCTATATACTTAAAGAATCTCTGGTACCACTAATGGCATTATGCCAACAGTAATAACAGAGATTCTTTATATAGAGATATGCCAACATAATAGGTTTCTATGGGCACCTAACGCGACCAGGTTCCGGTCTGCCTAAAGAGCCGTGTCATAATGCTCCTACAATGAATAGAACAGTCCTTAGGTCTGCCTAGGTCTGCCTAAGGGGGGCCATAATAGAACCAGGAAACAATGGGCCAATGGAACCTCTCTCTCTCTACTCTCTCTGGTAATAACAGCAGCTCACGAATCTGACCTTTGCTGCGCCAGTGTCTCTCTGTGGCGTAGCCAACATGGCCGCCACACTTCCTGTTGAACTCGGCCACCAGGGAGCGGTAGGGGTTCCGCAGGATCAGGATGCCGGCGTCAAACATCTCGATGTCCCGCTGCCCGCTCTCGTGGGTCTTCACACAGATGGTCCTTCCTTTCTTCCAGTAGTCCTTCTCCCCTTTGAAGCCTAGTAGGAGTGCAAGCACACAATGTCTGTATCTGAAATCAGTCAAGGATCTTGGCCTTGCTAGGACGTGAAACGCCCAGTGATTGGATACTCAGCGGAGTTCACCAGAGTATCCAATCACTGGGCGTTTCATGTCCTAGCAAGGCCAGGATCCTTGACTTTCAGATACAGAGATAGATAGTCTTTCTCAAAACCTAGGACTGTGTCCTTCCAAGTGTATCAGTCTAATTGATTGGATACTTTTTGGTGAATTCTACAGAATATCCAATCACTGGGTGTGACTAATAAAGAGTATCCAATCACTGGGCGTGACTAATTAGGCTGATACACTTGGAAGGACACTGGCCTAGGTTTTGAGAAAGACCCAGTGTTTTCAACAGCTAATCCCATACTTCAGTTCAGTTCCCCTCACTTCATGTACCCCTTTGTAGAGTAGTAGTAGAGTAGAGTTGAGTAACTTTATTGATCCCCAGGGGGAAATTCAGGAAAAAATTGTGCAGAACCTATAACCTCACAGTCAGCAAAATAGCAAAGGACAAGATATTCAGTCCTCTAGTACTGTACACAGTATACAAAGTACACAAATTGATTAACTTTTGGAGGTCAAAAGGTGAACTGTATATCACACCTTCATTGAGTCAGTTATAGTGTAAGTTTCACTGATGAGTACAAAGTGGTAGCGTGATATATCAGCCACATTCACTTTGTAAAGCTAATTCCACTGTAGTTGGTGGAGTATTTAGACATTTGAGAGGAAGCACCAGCATGGCCGTAGCCACATATGAGGTAAGGGAGGTCCGGACCTCCCTAATTTTTAGAGAAAATAATGTATTTTTTCAATCTGTTTTTGCATACATATTTTTTTTGCATGTATTTAGTAGTTTATTTCCAGAATTGATGATACTTACCACCACCATCAAATTTTAAGTGTTCATTATGACTGGGAAAATTGCAGTTTTTATACATGACAAAGGGGATCTTTTCCATTTAATTTTACAGAAATAGATATTTTCAGCCATCCTACACAGTGCACCTTTAAAAAGATGTTGGCGCTCCGCACGCACTGTGGACCTCCCTTATTTCAAACTCCTGGCTACGGCCATGAGCACCCGTCAATGTAAGCCTGCCTATCATATCATATCTCACCTCCGTTGAAGAGTGCTCCATCGAAGTAGAAGCTTCCTGTGTAGTATCCGGTGCTGAGCTCGATGAGGTGCCGCACCCACGTGTTGCCCGCCCCGGGGAAGCTAGCCAGCGCCACCAGCGGAGCAGACGACTCAGACAGAAACGTCCGCTCTCTGCACCTGGCATCTGAACAGACCAAAATACACAGGGCATATGTGTCCACAGGAAACATAATAAATAAATAAAGAGGGAGAGAGAGAGAGAGAGAGAGAGAGAGAGAGGGAGAGAGAGAGAGAGAGAGAGAGGGAGGGAGAGAGACAGAGACTGACACTGAGAGACTGAGAGAGACAGCGAGAGAGACAGCAAAAGAGACAGACAGAGAGACAAACAGAGAGAGAGAGAGAGAGAGAGAGAGAGAGAGAGAGAGAGAGAGAGAGTGTGTGTGAGAGAGTGTGTGTGTGTGTGTGTGTGTATCTTAATTGTGTATGAGGGATGTGTGTGTGTGTGTGTGCGTGCACGCGTTCATGTGTGTGTGTGTGTGTGTGTGTGTGTGTGTGTGTGTGTGTGTGTGTGTGTGTGTGTGTGTGTGTGTGTGTGTGTGTGTGTGTGTGTGTGTGTGTGTGTGTGTGTGTGTGTGTGTGTGTGTGTGTGTGTGTGTGTGTCTTTGGGGTAGAGGAGTGTCACTGCACTTCCCTCACCAATCTGAGTTTATGCGACATGACAGCTAATTATCCTCCTCTACATTATATTATTAGCTTTGTTTACTTGACATAACATGGAGGCTGATGATTTAAATGCAGTACTGACCTAAGGCTGGCATGTGGTAGACCTGGCAGTACTGACCTAAGGTGGGACTGTGGTAGACCTGGCAGTACTGACCTAAGGCTGGCGTGTGGTAGACCTGATAGGACTGACGGCTGGCGTGTGGTAGACCTGGCAGTACTGACCTAAGGCTGGCGTGTGGTAGACCTGGCAGTACTGACCTAAGGCTGGCGTGTGGTAGACCTGGTAGGACTGACCTAAGGCTGGAGTGTGGTAGACCTGGCAGTACTGACCTAAGTCTGGAGTGTGGTAGACCTGGCAGTACTGACCTAAGGCTGGAGTGTGGTAGACCTGGCAGTACTGACCTAAGTCTGGAGTGTGGTAGACCTGGCAGTACTGACCTAAGGCTGGAGTGTGGTAGACCTGGTAGGGCTCCAGGGGAGGGTTGCTGCTGGTGTTGACGTTGCTAGTGTGGTTGCCAGGGTGACACCAGCTCTCTGCCACTCGGTTGTGCAGGGTCACGGCGTCTGAGGCGTGCATACACACACAGGAGGGCCCCTGGCCACGGCCCCTCACTGAAGCTCCCCTTATTGCAACTAGAGGGTACTCCTGTTTGGACACAAGCAGCTGCGATCAAGGTCGGGATCAATAAAGTGCAAAAGGAATTTAATAGCAGTTAAGAAAATGTTTAGATGCCAGTGGATCGTTATAAAGAAAATAGGATTACAGTGGTTGGTAGAGCTTAACATTCTCAATATGCTGTATACTGTGTTTTTTTCACTGTGCTGTGCAGACCTATATTTTGGTTTTAAAAAAATGTGCATTCTAGCATAGATAAAATGTAAAATGTATTGCAAAAAACAGTGGCATAAAGTATAATAACCAACCACACAACGGCATCTTATGACAATGGCATCTTATCACAATGGCACCTGTAATTTCACGACATGTTGTAATCTTGGTTATGGCTTTGCATGTGACAAATAAACTACTCAACTCAACTGAGCTCACTCTTTGTATTTGGTACACTGTATGCTTATATTGATGTGGGTGTATAACACTTGTTTGCCTCCATATTTTATGACAGACTTGTTTAATCCTCATTTCAAGACTATGGGACCTAAAATAAACATGGCCAGTTCTTCCTCCCTCTGGCTGAAAATGGGTCGACAAGGATTCATCTCAGTATGCCATTGGTGTCGGAGATATTTCATCCAGTCTTATGAACTGTATCCAAAGCACTCTTCTTTGAGTCAAGGTAGTTGAAGTATTAAAAACCCTTTATCTTACATCGGGGTAAACATGTTAAAAACGCAGACCGGTTTCAGCCGTCTGGCCTTCATCAGGGCGTGGTTAGAGGAAATAAATAAAGGGTTTTTAATACTTCAACTACCACCTTGACTCAAAGGAGGCTTTGGATACAGTTCATAAGTCTGTCAAGTCCTAAAAGGAATAACCAGATGCACCCCTTCAACCTGGAGAAACGACTATAGAGTGCTCGATATTCTTTCCTTTTGCAATATTTCATCCAGTGTTGGAAAGATGGAAAGAATATATTGCATGAGTTGTTAAACGAGCAGAGAGGTACAGACTATAGTCTGTTTATAACCGGCCAAATGCTGGTAAAACTTGGCTGTGGCTAGTAATACTTGCAGTCTCACTAGCCAATTTGGCAGGTAACTTATTCTATGGTATGCCATGGTATGACTTTATTCTGCAGTTTGCCCTTTGTGTATCAATATCATTGCTAGTATTTACTGTTAAGTTCAAGAAAAAGCTCAGATACTCAATTTCTATTTGTTTGATTTATTTCCATGTAGAAAGCTGTGCACTCGACTTCTTACTTTAGCACCTCATCTTCTGAGGTTAGATGTACAAGATCATGACAAAGAAAGAAAAAAACAATATAAAATGTGTGGGTAAAAAACTAGCCACAGTGGCCAGTAAGCAAAAAAGTGAATGTCAAGCCCTACTCCAGACTAACCATTTCAGTGCAGCCTTCAATGCAGCCTTCCAGAGTTGAATAAGACTCAATTATGTGATGCAAAGAGGCACGAGCATCGTATGGCTTCTGAAAGCAACCCCGGTAGTGCAGACTGCTGTCTGAAAAGGGAAAAAAGTACAGTATGTTGAATACTATATAGTATGTAAAATACTTAGTATGTTGCCAACAGCATGTGTGTACTCAACTCCAAAGAATACAAATATTATTCAGGTGCAAGTCCACAAAAAAACATAATAAACAAAATAAATTGTTGTAAGACTGTCTGTGTGCTTTTTGTGTACTGATTCATTGGATCAAAAGAATGCTAAGTAGGCCTATCCAAAAAAAAGAACAAACAATATATCAGCAAACAAACAGTGTGTTGAATCTTGTGTGATGTTGAGGACATTCTGTGCATGGCAATTATGCTTTGTATAACAGATCCTCTGTTTTGGGGACAAAAAAACAACAAATCCATCACAATTTGTTTTGCACTCACATTTGCGTTGACCTGGAGGCTTCCTATCCACCTTGTAGATGGACAGTCGCTGGATGCCGCCACAGGGGGCGCCCTTCTCCCCCTTGCAGTCCAGGTTGCACTCCTCCAGGCGCGCCTCAGGACCCGCGATGCTGTTGCCACAGTGACACTCGGCTCCGTACTCCAGACCCGCGTACTGGAACCCACTGCGCCCACGGGAGGGTTTCCATTACCATGACAACAGTCAAACTCAGCAGCATGTCGCCACTCATAACATGACACACAGACAGGGCAGGGGCAGATTTTTGTGCAGTGTTTCTGGGCAACCACACGATAAGATGTTGGTAACACTTTATTTTAGGGATACATCTATTAGCACTAATACATACAAAGTTAATGCCTGCATAACTTGTAAGGCATGTACTAAGCAAACGCTAAGGCCTACTAGGTCCTTACTAAGGTTAAATTGGTAATAAATCCCTTATTGTACATGAACAAGACATATGCTAATACATGCCTAACAAATGTTTTATTTTGCTTAGTACATGCCTTACAAGTTACTTATACAGGGACATTGTATGTATTAGTAGATAGATTAATAGATGTATCCCTAAATTAGTAGATAGATTAATAGATGTATCCCTAAAATAAAGTGTTACCAAGATGTGTATTACTATATCATGGTTTATCACTATAACACCTTTGTCAAGAGAATTTGCATCAGCAACAACTTTAAAAAACAACATTCCCTCTGAAATATAGGCGCTAATGATGCTGTTGACCGGGCAACATTGTTAAAAAAAGTTCCCCTATGTATCATGACAGTTGAGCCTCATGCAGCATTTTTTTTCACAAAAGTGTCAATAATCACTCCAAATCGGCCGCAAACATAGCATGCCAAGAGTCTGACTTGGCAGTTTCTTACATTCAGTAGACTACATTCATAGTTTAAACAGTTAAAAATTAAACGACAGTTGAGGCCAACTGACTCGTGTTTTTTGCTCAATAATGCAGTCTGAGGTTGTCTTGTATTGTGTCTCACCCACTGGCACTGATGGGTAGAATGGATACATTAGTTACAATCCAGCGTCACACAGTCCAAATTACTTGGTTTACCTGTCCAATTCAGCCAGGTGATTGGCTGGTTGAATGATCACCTGGTTGAATTGGACTGGTCAAAACCAGGTCATTTGGAATATGCGTCACTGGATTGTAATGAATCTAATGAATCAATTTTGCCCATCACATCACTACCTACTGAAGCCATGAAGGCACACTGAATGGTTCCAGCAGCTTCAGCAGGGCACATTTAAAGGTGCACTGAGTAGGATGGTGGACAGAGTAGGAATTGCAACTAGCTGCTCTTTGAAACTGTGCTGTCTCTACTGCCAAATTTGACCTTTTCATGATTATTCTGTCACAGACTGAGCTGTGACGCTTACGTAGCCAATGGCGTGCACGCAGCAATTAAGCCGGCATTTCATCCTGCTACAATTCACTATAGTGAACTAATATTTACTAGTAAAACAAAGGAGATACGCACTCCGCGCTTCTAAATTAACAATCCGGTGCAACCAGAGCAGGACCAAAACATAGGCAAAAAGGGAAATAAATCTGGTGCCACACGGATGTCTATTTTCTGTAATTTATTTTTTAGTGCAGTGAGACTAACGTTTCGACATGCGTCTTCATCAGAGTCCTCAGAGAAATGGTTTGCCAACGCCCAAATAAATTGGAGATCCACAGCAGGTGTGCGTAAGGGGGCGTGGGTATTTCCTGTAGCGCAAACCAAATCACTGGTGTGCCGTACTCAAAATACATTAGTCATTAGAAAAAGTGGATTAAAAGTTAAAAAAGAAAAAGTTACAAGCAACCATGGAAATTCATCAAGTACAAAAATCAAATATAGCTGCAAGCAGCAATGCGGGGCCAAGCAGTAAACTTGCCAGAGCCGCCACGGCAACAGAAGGAACTGCAACGCCCCCTTTGGTCCAAATCTCGCCAATGTTGGTGTGCATTCCTTGGACGAGAGTGTGATCACGTAAACCAAGTTTAGTTTGAATCCGTTGAAGAGCTGTCGAGATATGAGCTCACTTCCTGTTACCTATTGGTGGCGCTAGAGAGCTTGGGGTCTGGATTTTTTGTGGGAGGTCATGGGATGGACTAGAATGTGTGCAAAAAATCCTAACAGAAATTGACTAACGGTTGCTGAGATATGACCTCACTTCCTGTTTTGCCACCTTTATGACAATTTTGATTGGCTGTCACCGGCAAACAACAAGAGGTGTTCAAAATTCTTTCCTCTCCCCCTACCTCTCCCTCCCTCCCTCCCTTCTTACCTCTCTGTCCCTCTCCCTCTACCTCTACCTCTCCCTCTCCCTCTCCCCCCTCCCTCTCCCTCTCCCTCTCCCTCTGTCTGTCTGTGTGTGTGTGAGGAGGGGGTGGGGGGTGGGGTGCAGGGGCTGGGGCAGTGGGGCTTGACCCCCTGCCGAGAATGGTGTCAGTGAACGTGCGCAGGGGGAGCAGAGGAGACAGAGAGATGAGAAAAAATCCCTCCATTCTTTCCACATTTTTGAATGGCTGCTGTGAGCTGATAGTTTTTTCAATCGTTACGAAAATCCATACCTGGGTGCAACATGGTGTGAGGATGACCTGTGTACCAATATTTTGAAAATTGGGAGTACAGTTCAAAAGCTACAGGCAAAAATGTAGCTAAAATTTTGACCTGTTGGTGGCGCTACAGAGTTTGAGCTGGGGATCTGATTTTTTTTGTGGTAGGTCATGGGCTAGACTACTATGTGTGTACAAAATCCCAGTCTAATTCGACAAACGGTTGCTGAGATATGACCTCACTTCCTGTTTCGCCACGTTTACGTCAATTTTGATTGGCTCTCACGGCTAAACGATATAAGATATCCAATATTCCTGAAGACCCCATGTGTAGCTCAGTCCAGAGATACTATATACCGAATTTCGGGTGAATTGGTCAAAAATTGCGGGAAAATTAACATCTTTATTGAATTTTACAAAATTCAAAATGGCGGGAAAACTATCCTGGCGGAAAATGACGTCATATGGTGCGTTGGATTCGTCTTGACTCAAGGATTCCAGGGATACCAAGTTTATGAAAATTGGCCCAGCGGTTCAAAAGTTACAAGCAGAAATGTACCTGCAACTTTGACCTGCTGGTGGCGCTAGAGCGTTGGGGCGGGGGTCCTATAAATTGCTGTGGGTAATGCTGAGACTGCCCCGAATGTGTGTGCCAATTTACAGCATTTTCCTGCCTACGGTTCTATGGGCTGCCATAGACTTGCAGAGGGATAGGAATGGTGACTAGAGAATAATAATAATAAATATAGCTGCAAGCAGCAATGCGGGGCCAAGCAGTAAACTTGCCAAAGTTGCAATGGCAACAGAAGGATTTGCAGCGCCCCCTTTGGCCCAAATCTCGCCAATGTTGGGGTGCATTCCTTGGAGGGGAAAATGGGGAGAGAGACGGGGAGGGTAGGCAAAGGACCTGGGCTGGGAATCAAACCCGGGTCAGCCGCATGATAGACGAGTGCCCTACCGGTTGGCCATGGCAGGGCCTGTGCTGCCCTTGATTTATATTGAGTAACACATTTCCATTCCCTCTCAAATTAGTCTATAAAATATCAGCAAGTCATTTCTATACTTGAGAGGCTTGCTTTTTGGACAGCAATTATAATCCTCTGTGATCATTCTATTTAGTAAAATTGTTTATATGACATACAATATTATGGAAAAGAATCGGGAGCCTACTGAAAATAGATATGTCCTTGAAATCCTAAACATAAGAATCCTATAGGCTGCAATGTAATGTTGGCCAGCCTTTTGAGAGACTGGTCTGAGGAATTGGTGTATATAGAAGTAAGTGTGTGTGTGTGTGTGTGTGTGTGTGTGTGTGTGTGTGTGTGTGTGTGTGTGTGTGTGTGTGTGTGTGTGTATGTGAGAGACAGAGGAACCGAGAGAACAACAATGGTCTCTCTCTCTCTCTCTCTCCCTCCCTCCTTCCCTCTCTCTCCCTCTCCCCCTCCCTCTCCCTCTCCCGCTGTCTGTGTGTGTGGGGTGGAGGTGGGGGGGTATGTGCAGGGGCTGGGGCAGTGGGGCTTTGGTTGACACTAGAGCAATAGCAGACTACGCACACACCTAAGCTCTCGTCTCTTGTGTGTCCAGAGACCCCCTGCCGAGAATGGTGTCAGTGAACGTGCGCAGGTGCCGTTGGCAAAAGGGACAGAGAGATGAGAAAAATCCCTCCATTCTTTCCACAATTTTGAATGGCTGCTGAGAGCTGATAGTTTTTTCAATCGTTACGAAAATCCATACCTGGGTGCAGCATAGTGTGAAGATGATCTGTGTACCAATATTTTGAAAATTGGGAGTACGGTTCAAAAGCTACAGGCAAAAATGTAGCTAAAATTTTGACCTGCTGGTGGCGCTACAGAGTTTGAGCTGGGGATCTGATTTTTTTTGTGGTAGGTCATGGGATGGACTACTATGTGTGTACAGAATCCCTGCCCAATTCGACAAACGGTTGCTGAGATATGACCTCACTTCCTGTTTCGCCACATTTACGACAATTTTGATTGGCTCTCACGGCTAAACGATAAAAGATATCCAATATTCATGAAGACCCCATGTGTAGCTCAGTCCAGAGATACTATATACCGAGTTTTGGGCGAATTGGTCAAAAATTACGGGAAAATTAACATTTTTATTGAATTTTACAAAATTCAAAATGGCGGGAAAACTATCCTGGCGGAAAATGACGTCATAGGGTGCGTTGGATTCGTCTTGACTCAAGGATTCCAGGGATACCAAGTTTATGAAAATTGGCCCAGCGGTTCAAAAGTTACAAGCAGAAATGTACCTGCAACTTTGACCTGCTGGTGGCGCTAGAGCGTTGGGGCTGGGGTCCTATAAATTGCTGTGGGTAATGCTGAGACTGCCCCGAATGTGTTTGCCAATTTACAGCATTTTCCTGCCTACGGTTCTATGGGCTGCCATAGACTTGCAGAGGGATAGGAATGGTGACTAGAGAATAATAATAATAATAATGAAGAAAACCTACTAACTCTATAGGGGCCTTCGCCAGCTTCGCTGCTTGGCCCCTAATAAATATAGCTGCAAGCAGCAATGCGGGGCCAAGCAGTAAACTTGCCAGAGCCGCCACGGCAACAGAAGGAACTGCAGCGCCCCCTTTGGTCCAAATCTCGCCAATGTTGGTGTGCATTCCTTGGACGAGAGTGTGATCACGTAAACCAAGTTTAGTTTGAATCCGTTGAAGAGTTGTCGAGATATGAGCTCACTTCCTGTTACCTGTTGGTGGCGCTAGAGAGCTTGGGGTCTGGATTTTTTTGTGGGAGGTCATGGGATGGACTAGAATGTGTGCAAAAAATCCTAACAGAAATTGACTAACGGTTGCTGAGATATGACCTCACTTCCTGTTTTGCCACCTTTATGACAATTTTGATTGGCTGTCACCGGCAAACAACAAGAGGTTTTCAAAATTCTTTCCTCTCCCCCCTCCCTCTCCCTCCCTCCCTCCCTTCTTCCCTCTCTGTCCCTCTCCCTCTCCCTCTACCTCTCCCTCTCCCCCCCCACCTCTCCCTCTCCCTCTGTCTGTCTGTGTGTGTGTGAGGAGGGGGTGGGGGGTGGGGTGCAGGGGCTGGGGCAGTGGGGCTTGACCCCCTGCCGAGAATGGTGTCAGTGAACGTGCGCAAGGGGAGCAGAGGAGACAGAGAGATGAGAAAAAATCCCTCCATTCTTTCCACAATTTTGAATGGCTGCTGTGAGCTGATAGTTTTTTCAATCGTTACGAAAATCCATACCTGGGTGCAACATGGTGTGAGGATGACCTGTGTACCAATATTTTGAAAATTGGGAGTACAGTTCAAAAGCTACAGGCAAAAATGTAGCAAAAATTTTGACCTGCTGGTGGCGCTACAGAGTTTGAGCTGGGGATATGATTTTTGTTGTGGTAGGTCCTGGGATGGACTACTATGTGTGTACAAAAACCCAGCCTAGTTTGACAAACGGTTGCTGAGATATGACCTCACTTCCTGTTTTGCCACTTTTACGACAATTTTGATTGGCTGTCACGGCTAAACGATAAAAGTTATCGAATATTCCTTGAGACCCCATGTGTAGCTCAGTCCCGAGATACTATATACCGAGTTTCGGGTGAATTGGTCGAAAATTGTGGGAGTAGTAGCATTTTTATTGAATTTCATAAAATTCAAAATGGCGGAAAAACTATCCTGGCGGAAAATGACGTCATAGGGTGCGTTGGATTTGTCTTGGCCCAAGGATTCCAGTGATACCAAGTTTATGAAAATTGGCCAAGCGGTTCAAAAGTTACAAGCAGAAATGTACCTGCAACTTTGACCTGCTGGTGGCGCTAGAGTGTTGGGGCTTGGGACCTATAAATCGCTGTGGGTGATGCTGAGTCTGCCCCGAATGTGTGTGCCAATTTACAGCATTTTCCTACCTACGGTTCTATAGGCTGCCATAGACTTACAGTCGGAGAAGAATGGTGACTAGATAATAATAATAACAATGAAGAAAACCTACTAACTCTATAGGGGCCTTCGCCAGCTTCGCTGCTTGGCCCCTAATAATAAATATAGCTGCAAGCAGCAATGCGGGGCCAAGCAGTTAATCAGCCTAACTTGCCATGCCAAGAGAACTGACCAATTACATTACACTAGTTGACACTTTCATCCAAAACAACTTGCCTATATTGCAGGGCATTGCAGTCCCTGCATAAGTGTGACGAGATGCCTTGCTCAAGGGCACTGCAGCCATTGAGGGAAGAGGCAGGAATTGGTACTGGTTGAATGGAATCTGTGATATTCATTTCCTCACCATTACTCCACGACTGCCTACAAATTACAAATTACATTGATAATTTGCCCCCACTCTACTTACCATTGCCCTACCTGTGCATTCATAACTATTGTACCTAAGCCAATTGCGTACTCTACTTATCTGTACATATTCTACTTACCTATAACCACTTTCCTTTATTTTGTACTATATTACACTGAGCTATTTGCTTTTCTACTTACATGACAAATAGCAGAAGGCTGCCCTCAGTTTATATTGAGTCAGCTTAAGAAATCTCAACACCCTCAATAATTAATACGCAGCACATCAACAGATAAGAGGTCTGATACTCAGAATAAATTGAATTCAATTGAACAATTGAAGTGCTCATAAGCACTGACGCCATGGAGGGGTAAAAGGATTGATAAGGGTGGGATTGAAACCTTGTGATCTACAATCTAACTTTATGAGTGATTCTACGAATCCCCTACGCTTTTGGCAAAAGCAAAATGTCAATTATCAGTATTTTTTTTCAACTAAATGACCTAGATGTTTACATAGTGTATATATTTAAGTTTCCAAACAAACAAATTGCCAAGCTTAATCTTAAATCATTTGATAAATACTCTAATGAAAGCGAACATTTGCTTAATTATTTTGTCAACAGTGTTATGGACAAATACTGTGTCATTTCAAACATATATAAAAATACTACAGAGTTGAAACAATATATGTTTGAAAGTGCTTATGTCCCTTTGCAGTAATGTTGTCATTAATCTGTGCAACTGATATAGAAAATGTGATTGTTGAGCTTCATAAGTAGGATTTTATGAGTCACTGTGATACAGACTGACACATTTTTCATCATAAATCCCTGTAACGTCTGATTTGAATATAGTCACCCTCCTTACACAAGACTTCCTTCTCCAGAGATAATCCCTAGTGTATGTTCATAGGATTTTTCCAACACATAAGGGATCAATAGCGCAAAAACACTTTCAAAACAGTCAACTGTGTTACTCAACTATGGTCAATAGTGCAGGCCAGGGGAACAATTTGGCACTTTTTTAGGCGAAAAAAAAAAGAGCAGACAAACCCATCTCCCTAGAACACAAATTATTTTGTTTGTTTGTCTGTCAATATGGATATAAATTGGCAAAAACATACTCCTCCTCAACTGTCATCAGTGTTGCCAGATTGGGCTGGTTCCCGCCCAATTGGGCTGCTTAGGATGGCCGTGTGCGGGTAAAAATGGCATCTATCAGAAAAACCTTCCCACTGCCATATAAATCAATAGAATTGGGCGGATTTTTAGGGCGGATTTTGATCATTTTTTGGGTTGGAAATCATCAGCCTCATCTGGCAACCCTGACTGTCATACTTAATTGTAACACCATTGACGGTAACACCGTTGACATTTCAGCCATTTTTATGGTGTTGTGCTAACTGAGGACCTCAGAAGTTCCACCACAACACCTTAATCAATTCATGTATCTGTATGCTTTATCTGTGTTTTTCTACATGTGATTTCTAATTCAGATTCTTATGAATATGTTGATAACGCAGTTGACAGGCAATTTTCCCGCTATGAGAACATGAAAAAGAATGGATTAAATTATGGAAGGATGGAGCTCAAAATTTACCAAAAAGTCTTCCCGTATCCTGCCAAAGAGGTTATGACATCACGTGATGTTATTCGTATGGCCTAAGACCAAACCATTACTGATTTATGGAGGAGGTTTCAGACCGTGACACGGTTAACACAGTTTTCGTGGACACACACAAAATGGCAAATTTCATGTATAATGGAAAGGACAGTGGTCTTTCTGACAGTTTTGTCATATTGTGATGATTACTGTGAATCAACATTTGCAATCGTCTTGGGCAAAACAAGTTTCTTTACATGCTAATATGAAGACTGAATCTGACATTTGGAAAACAGGACGGCATGAAAACGCCCAAAACCAGTATTAAATATTCATTCTTGCTGAGGGAAATAATGCTATGTCTATACTTTCTGTATTATATGAAAGATAAATGTTTTCTAATGTCCAAAACATCATTGGATGCAGTTAATAGTTAGTGGAATTGCCAAATAAAATCCACTGACTTAAAAGTGTAGGCGAATTAGAGAATCACTCCTATACTATTACTGTGTTTCTCAACGGGGGCTCTACATCCTCCCAGGGGGTGTTAGGAAGCCCTGTGGAGTTGTTGAGAAGAATACAGCTGAGAGGGGGTAATGCTTTATTTGCAATTGGGTGGCCATCAGTTTATTTTATTTTTTAATGTTAAAGGGGATGTTGTTAGGCTTATGGTGAGGTGAAGGCGGCGTTGGGAGATTTAAGATAAGGTTAAGGGGGCGTTTGTTCAAAAAGCTTGAGAACCACTGGGCTAGGGAATAGATGGGAGAAGAGAGGAGGGGGTAGAAGCGTAGTTGTGGGACAGGGTGGTTAAGGACCATATGCCTCAGTGAATGAATGTGATTTCAGGTGCTTTTTGAACGTAGCCAGAATTCCACAGTTCAACTCACAAGCCGGAGTACTACGTCACAGTCTAGACTGCAGAACGCAAAGATTCAGGGAGGTAACCTAGTGTAAAAGTGCAGTATAGTCTCTCTCTCTCTCTCTCTCTCTCTCTCTCTCTCTCTCTCTCTCTCTCTCTCTCTCTCAACTTCAACCTGTGTTAATGCCTGTTGTATATACCATGTGTTTTGGAATGTTCATGTGGGCCTTATGAGTATAGATAAAAATATGCTTGACCTTAATTTCCCTCTTTGGATTAATAAAGTTACTGTAAGTTAAGTTACTCTACTCTACAAAGAGACCTTCAACAGTCCTTTATTGTGAACCATAAGTGTACTCTACATTACATGCATGTTGATCCTTCAATTCATTCACCATAAAAGGAAAAAACTCTCCTTCCGCATTCCCAACATCACCCCCCATAACCCTGATCATTACCACCTGAAAATTCTTACCACCATGACAGATTGACCAAAGCCCCTTATCTAAACACCATTATCTCTACAGAGAGAGAGAGAGAGAGAGAGAGAGAGAGAGAGAGAGAGAGAGAGAGAGAGAGAGAGAGAGAGAGAGAGAGAGAGAGAGAGAGAGAGAGAGAGAAATCACAATTGACTTCTTATTAATAATAATGTGTTTCTCATATGTAATTGTGCTTTTACTATTTGTATACAGAAATGATGCTTGTAAACTTAAACTTAAGTTTACTTTCTATACTGCTTTTCCCCCAGTTGTGGGCTGCTACAAACCACATGTAATGGTTATTTTACAGTAAACACAGAAATATTCATTTAATTATATACATAGTCAATAGGAGGAACTGACAAAATTAGAGAGAGAGAGAGAGAGAGAGAGAGACAGACAGACAGACAGACAGACAGACAGACGGAGACAGTAGTGCTACTTGCTACCTACTGCTACACTGCTATTGTTCTCTCTCACAGTAGTGCTTCTTCCTCCCTATGTGTGTGTGTGTGTGTGTGTGTGTGTGTGTGTGTGTGTGTGTGTGTGTGTGTGTGTGTGTGTGTGTGTGTGTGTGTGTGTGTGTGTGTGTGTGTGTTTGCTGCTCTGTCTGTGGGTTAGCACACACACGTAACATGACACCCCGCGCGTGTGTCCCCTCTGTGTATGTGTGCTAAGCACACATGCTTAAGTGTGTGTCACTAACTGACCCTTCTGTGACCCCGCGTCAGGCCAGAGGATGGGGTATGAGACATTCCAAAATGTTCCTCCATGAACAACACAAATTTGAATGGCTGCTGTGAGCAGATAGTTTTGTCAATCGCCATGAAAATCATTATCTGGATGCATCATAGTCTGAAGATGACCTGTGTCCCAATATTTAGAAAATCCGGCATACGGTTCAAAAGCTACAGGCAGATATGGAGCAAACACTTTGACCTGCTGGTGGCGCTAGAGGGGTTGAGCTGGGAGCCTGCATTTTTTTGTGGTAGGTCATGGGATGGACTACTATGTGTGTAAAAAACCCCAGCCTAATTCGACAAACGGTTGCTGAGATATGACCTCACTTCCTGTATTGCCACTTTTACGACAATTGTGATTGGCTGTCACAGCTAAACGATAAAGGATATCCAATATTCCTTGAGACCCCATGTGAAGCTCAACCCAAAGATACTATATACCAAGTTTCGGGCGAATTGGTCAAACATTGCGGGAAAAATAGCATTTTTATTGAATTTCACAAAATTCTAATTTGCGGGAAAACTATACACGCAGGGTACAATATCATCACTAGTTCTCGGATTTGTCCTGGGCCAAGGATTCCAGGGATACGAAGTTTTTGAAAATTGGACCAGCGGTTCAAAAGTTACAAGCAGAAATGTACCTGCAACTTTGACCTGCTGGTGGCGCTAGAGCATTGGGGCTGGGGACCTATAAATCGCTGCGGGTAATGTTGATGCTGCCTCGAATATGTGTGCCAATTTTCATAACTTTCCTATGTACGGTTCTATGGGCTGCCATAGACTTGCAGAGGGAGAAGAATTTTGACTGGAGTCAATGAGGGAACTAAAACACTAGGGGCCTTCGCCAGCTTCGCTGCTTGGCCCCTAATGAAGAAAACCTACTAACTCTATAGGGGCCTTCGCCAGCTTCGCTGCTTGGCCCCTAACAAGTACAAAATTAGCAGGTAGGCCTATAAGCATCATATATGTAAAACAAACACATCAGCTCAAAAATGTTTACAGCATTACAAAAAACAAGAGAAACTTAATTCCTCATTTAGACCTTGAGGTTCCAAAGTACCCAATGTGTATATCCAGAAAGCTTCCCTGCATAGGAGTTTTTTAATAATATCACCATGTTGGTATGGTATGATCTTTTCTATCCCCCAAAATTTCAATGAAGCAGGGGAACCGTGGTTGACCTCTTTGTAATGCCTAGCCATAGCATATGTCATATTTTGGGTACGGATGGCTGTCTAGCTGTAATATTTACTAGTATGAGCAAACCACAGTCAGTTTAGCAGCTAAAAATGTGTATTTCAGGAAATTCAAAATGGCGGACAATCGAGAAGATCCCCCTTTTCATCTATGGAAAATGCAATTTCCCCAGTCATAATGAATACTTAGAATTTGATGGTGGTGGGTAAGTATTCACGAAAAAGGTAACATCTGTGAATAGGAAGCATGAATTCTGGAAATAAACAACAAAAAAATCCGCTGACTACAATAAATCCCACTACTCTCCCATTCTCCAGCTAATCTAGCTCTCGGCAGACCGTCACCCCTGCGGAGAAGAGCAACTCATGCCAAGCAGCCTCAGTGGAGGGGGCCATAGAGGGAGAGAGAGAGAGGGACCCCGCCAATGTTGCCAGATTAGGCGGTTTCCCTCCCAATTGGGCTGCTTAGGATGGCCATCTGTGGGTCAAAATGGCATTTTGCAGGAAAACCGGCCAAATTTTTGGCCATAGAAATCAATAGAATTGGGTGGGATTTAGTACTTTCTGGAGGGTTTTGAGCATTTTTTGGGCTGGAAATCATCAGCCTCATCTGGCAACCATGTACCCCGCCACGGGAGGGAGAGGGGCTATTCCATTGACCCCCTTCACTTCAGTGGCGGAATACATTCACTCAATCAATACCGCTGTTTACAGCACTTCCTTCCATCCGACGGTTGGCCATTATGCATAAAGTGCCCCAACAGCGCTTTTTTGAAGACTGATGCGATAATGGCCACATGCTGCAATATTGACACAGTGAAACGTGTGTGTGTGTGTGTGTGTGTGTGTGTGTGTGTGTGTGTGTGTGTGTGTGTGTGTGTGTGTGTGTGTGTTTGTGCATATCTGTGTGTGTGTTCGTGTGTGTGTGCGCGTGCGCGCACGTGTGTGTGTGTGTGTGTGTGTGTGTGTGTGTGTGTGTGTGTGTATCTGTGTGTGTTTGTGTGTGTGCGCGTGCACGCGCGCGTGTGTGTGTTTGTGTGCGTGCCTGCATGTGCGTATATGTGTGTGCGTAGGTGTGTCCGTATTTATGTTTGTATGTGTTTTAGGGCTGTAACGGTGTGAAATTTTAGGTTCACGGTTATTGTGGCCAAAATTACCACGGTTTACGGTATTATCGCGGTTTTTTTTTTTAAAAATGCCAACACTAAAGGCGTCATGGTACCGCAAACCTCGAACAAAAACCTTACATTGCGCCATCATTTATAGCCTAATCCACGTGTAGCCTAATAAACACAGGAACAGTAGGCTATTTGAAAGCTTAGACCCTGAAGAATGTTTTAGCACTACTTTACAGATATTTGAACATATTGTTTGTGCGTTATTGTTGTTAATTTATTACAAAATGTCACGTTTCAAATTTCACCCCAAGCCCCCACTTTCACGGCGTCTCCATACCTTTCTACGAGTAGACATCGAAAACGTGGATAAATCCTAGCATGCATGGTGTCAAAATGCTCCTCTAGCATCCATGGGGTAAGAGCATAGTTTTTTCACTGTATTTCAACCACATGTGCAACCATCACTAGACTAACTAAACCAACTAAACCAGTTTACTGTGTTACTGTACGATCGCAGATTTTTTTTCCTCCCCTGGTGCTTTTGCATTTTCGAATGGACTACCTCCATATGACCAACGCCTTTTCACGTGACCCCTTTACAGTTAGTAAACACATATGGCCATGCGCCATGTACAGAAACTAGATATGTGTTTTTCCCCGAAATAAGAAAACAGATGGTCACGGTAACTTCAGATATGCGGGCTGTGCAAACTCCATACAGTGAATGGGTTGCGCTCTCCCGACAGCACCGCAGTGAACTGCAGGCATGGCTCGACTAGTGAGTGGGGACGCAACGCAACCTGTTTACACAGAACCTCTCTAGTGATGAGGCTGTGCACACATGCCTCTGTCTCGCTAGCCAACGTAGCCTAACGAGTTGACACCGGGCAGCAAGCACGTGAATCATGGCTCTCATATTCTGGGAATGAAAAACATAGGCTCTTCGAGACGTATGAAAAATTACCAAAAAACGAGCCAACGAGATGCTACCTTAGTTTAAACTGCTCCAGGCTGCGTCTCCCCACGAGTCCCTCCCACTCCCCCTCGTCCTTCTCATCTCTCCTATGCCAGCAAGCCCAGCGCGACTTTCCCAATTCCAAGCAGTTCTTATAGTGGCTTTTTAAAACTGTGTCAAAAACACGTTGTAGGCTAGGCTATACTGTACAGCAGGCTATGCAACAGTGTTATTTATCGGTGTAGCAATTTCAAGTGCCCAGTCTAGCCGCGTTTTGCATGCATAACCTGAATCACACTGTGCAGAAACTCGCCAGAAGACGTTTGTCGAATGGGAACTTTACAAACTTATTTGACATCATAAGAGATGACGACCCGTGCGTGGTCTATGCTTCGAAATGCATATAAGCCTCGTCTTTCTCAGCGCTCATTTTTGGCAGACAGGTAGAGACAAAAAAGAGGTGAAATAATACAAATTCGGTTTTAGTAATCAACCGCTTACAGTGTTCAAATTGGCTCGGACAATGACCACTATAAGCGGATTCCACTGTTAACATTCTGTACGGTTAAGTGAGTTATGGAAATAATTGTCACTCACGTCTCGTCACCGTCAAACTATTTAGGAGTGTCAGGGATGAAAGATATCCCGGTGTAACGGTGTGCGGTAAGGTAACCCACCGAGATAACACCGTATTTTAAAATTCAGACGGTTATCTTCACCGTCATCATATTTAAGCGCGGTTACCGTGAAAACCGGTAACCGTTACAGCCCTAATGTGTTTATGTGTGAGAGAAGAAGTGGGGTTTCATTCAGTGTCAAGTGATGGTCGTCTGCCGAGCCAAGCCTTCCTCAGAATACAGGACAGCAGAACCAAGCCTTCCTCAGTATACAGGACAGGCACTCTGTAGCACCACCCGATTTGAGGTTGAAAGAGTCAGCCATGGCATTCAGAGCTTGCACTTCACTGCTCATTTCTTTCCCGCTGGATGAAAACCCTACCCTGCCCTTCCATTGCCTGCCCCTCTCTTCCCTCTCCTTCCCTTCCTTGCCCCTCTCTTCCCTTCTCTTCTCTTCCCTTCCTTGCCCCTCTCTAAGCCTGTCACGATATACGATAAGTCAATAAATCGGACGATAACTTTTTACAAGGACGATCACTTTTCTGGCCCCGATAAGTAACGATAAGTTATTTGCGTGATGTTTTGTTTTCCCTCGCTCCATTTCTCTGCCGTATGACTACTGATGGCGCGTTATAGGCCAACGCAGCGCAATGACGCTTAAATGTTGGTGTAATTTTAAGTTTCAGTGCAGTTCTGGTTGGGAAAAAAGTGCATTGATCAGGCTACTTGCGTCTCTGAAATAGAACGCTGGTGTTCCCGCGCGTCGCTTATAAGCCTCGACAAAGAATCAGCGCTAGAGACTAGGAGCGCAATATTCTTCCAGTCTCAGTCAGCGCATCTGCAACATTCCTCAGAGAGGGGAATGAACAGCTCCAACACGGAGGCAAATGTTCATTTTGAAACATGCGCAGCAACCCAATATCCACGACGAAGACGTGTTTGTGCAAACATGAAATAGTGGTGCCGTCGCGACAAACTTGCTCTGAGGCTGTTATTTTAAACCTCGACCAGTTTCCACTATTATTTCAATGCGCCTCCTGCCCCGACGTTCGTTGTCTGTTCTTTTTGTGATTTTCGCTATATTTCTTGTTTATTTAGACCTAACAATTTGAGTAGGCAGTCCGCAAGCAAATCATGAAGATAATATTTGTGGATTTAAATCTGTCACACCAGGAGAATGTGAACGGTTGAGCGCGCTACAGGGGAAACAGAGGCATGGCGACTCATAACTCATAAGAATCAATGTATGGGCGTTCATAGAGGACTTTAAAGTGCGCAGAATTGCAACTTGTTCCAGTCGAGGGTAGAGTCGAGAGAGAGAGAGAGAGAGAGAGAGAGAGAGAGAGAGAGATGGAACTTGTGCATCTGTTCATGCTCTTTTGCTTTTTGCTGATGTTGAAATGACTTTAACAGGGCTGATTTGGGTTTTGACTGACAATTAGCAACGTGCATTTGTTTGAAAAAAGCTGTCTAAGTAATAATTTGTGAATTAGCAATACCCCACCAGTAGGTTATTTTACATCACACCATGGATAGGCCTATAAGCCATTCAGTGTGCTTGAGAAAGATAAATAACAGAAAATGTTAAAGAAAGACTATATAACTTACCTTAATAATAAATACAAAAAAGCCTATTTAGAGCCTATTGTGCTCCATGAGGATGTATTTAAAAACATATATCCCCCGCCGTGATGCTTTAAAAATGTGAAGGGGTGTAGTCACATTTTTATTGCATTTTTACGTCATTATATTGTTTGACACATTTCTTCTTGGAGCAGGCGTCAATCTTAATTATTTAAACCTCTGAGTCTGCTGGCCCAAATGTTACTGCTATGCAAGGTGCGGCCTCCTTCTTGAAACATTGAATGTGTTTTTTATTGCACATTATATTTTTTGAAAATGGCGAGAGAGACAATATTATCGATTATCGCCATAATTTCTTGTTATCGTTATCGTCTGGCAAAAATTGTTATCGTGACAGGCCTACCCCTCTCTTTCCTCCCCTTCGCTGTGCTTCTCTTCCCTTTTCTTAAAGGCACAATGTGCGTTATTTGTGTCATTTTGAAGTGTCTTACCTGCTTACGTAAAACACCTATCCATACCACGAGAGTGTGCAGAAATAATCCTTCTGACATATCCTAAACAAATGTCTTCCTCCCTTCCCTTCCCTTCCCTTCCCTCCCCTTCCCTTCCCTTCCCTTCCCTCCCCTTCTCTCCCTTTCCCTCCCCTCCCTGCCCCTCTCTTCGCTTCTCTTCCCCTTCTCTTCCCTCCCCTTCCCTACCCCTCTCTTCACTTCTCTTCCCTTCCCTTCCCTCCCCTTCTCTCCCTTTCCCTCCCCTCCCTGCCCCTCTCTTCACTTCTCTTCCCCTTCTCTTCCCTACCCTTCCCTCCCCTTTCCTTCCCTACCCCTCTCTTCGCTTCTCTTCCCCTTCTCTTCCCTCCCCTTCCCTACCCCTCTCTTCACTTCTCTTCCCCTTCCCTTCCCTTCCCTTCCCTCCCCTTTCCTTCCCTACCCCTCTCTTCACTTCTCTTTCCCTTCCCTTCCCTTCCCTTCCCTTCCCTTCCTTCCCTGTCCTTCCCTTCATTCTCCTCCCTCCCCTCCCCTTCCCTTCCCTACCCATCTCTTCCCTACCCTACCCCTCTTGTCCTTTCCCTTCTCTTCCCTCCCCTCCCCTTCCCTTCCCCTCTCTTCGCTTCTCGTCTCTTCCCATCCCTTCCCGTCTGTGTCTGTCCGCCTGGCTGCTCTGTGCTGGACTTGAGCGGCGTCCAAAGCTGCCTGCCCAGAGTCCAGAATCCACCACCTGCCTTCCCAGGCAAACAGAGCTCAGCTTATGCCCGACCGGAGAAGACACTTGCTTTTCTGTCAGACTTCACTTCACACACAAATCCTCTCTTCTTCTCTTTCTCTCACTCTCTCTAGTCTCTCCTTCTTCTTCTACTCCTCTCTCTTTCTCTCTCTTCTTCTATCTCTCTCTATCTCTCTCTCCATCTCTCTCTCTCTCTCTCTGCATGTGCGCTTCTATTTTCTCCCCTTAGCAATGTAGGCATACCTCTCTCTCTCTCCCTCTCTCTCTCTCTCTCTCTCTCTATCTCTCCCTCTTCTATTTTCTCCCCTTGGCAGTGTAGGCATACCTCTCAGAGCAGGTGTCTTGGCACAGGGCGGGGGTCATTTTGCGGAAGTCGTAGAGCACGGTGCCCCCCAGCGCGTGTGTTTGGGCGTCATCTACGAAGCAGCCCATGTAGCTCCCTGGACCCAATGCACAGAGACAAATGAACCGTGTGAATGCAATCTGTGATAAAGACTCTGTCTGTTGTCTGTGAATATTCATCTCATTCATCCGTAATCAAGGTAGTGAAAGGAGCTTGTCAGAACCGAAGAAGCATTTTGGACGAAAGGTGGAATGTCTTGATTGAAAGTCTAAAACACATAACATTACACTGACGCTTTTTTATCCAAAGCGACTAACAGATATTTTAGGCACAGGGTATTGGTTACAGACCCTGAAGCAATGTGGGGTAAGGTGCCTTGTTCAAGGGCACTCCAGCCATGGATGAAGGTGCTGATAATGGTGGGATTTGAACCTGCAACACTCTGAACTTAAGATCACTCTAACCATTGAGCTAGCTGCCCCACACATCCATCTGTTTGCAATGTAGCACTCTTGAATGACATTTGGTCCCCATTTGTCCTCACACCAAGTGTCTATAGAATGAAACTGAAACACCTGGTTTGTGACAGGTTTGGGGTGCACATTTATTTCTGCCGTGATTTGGGCAGCTATGGTTTTATGTTTGTTTTGATACAGTCTGGGTTAGCAACTAAACATCCCTTTCAGACAGCTTCCTCTTGCATCCAGAGTTAATCCTGTTGGATGTGGTTTGTCCTTTTTGTTGGTATACTGACATTACCCTGGATACCATGGCTGTTGTTACTTTGTACATCACAAAGACTTGTTGTCTTGGTCACAGATGTGCCTGCAAGACGGGCACCAACAATTTGTCCTCTTTTGAACTCTGAAATGTCACCCACAATGTTGTGTGCAGAGCATTGCAATATTTGGAGCAATACTGTGCTCTTAGCTTGCTAATTGAGCTTTCACACTCTGCTCTTACTGGTGCACTTTGCAATTATTGAACTTTGTCCACCAGGCTGGTCCAATTTAGCCAACTTCCCACACTAAAATGACAGGTGTTTCATTGTCCAACCCCTGTATTTCACACTTACTTGTAGGGTTGTGTGAACATAAAACAAGTAGAGGGGCTTATATGTACTACTTACTGTAGATTACATTTCAAACTCACAGTCAAGTGTACTGTCTTCTATTACAAGTTTGTAAACTCTGCGATACCAAGCTCCCGTTTCTCTCATTTTAATGTGACGTTTCGGGCAGCATGAAGGGCATGCTGCCCGAAACGTCACATTAAAATAAGAGAAACTGGAGCTTGGTGTTGCGGACTTAACTTTCAGTTCTCATGTGATTTTGCTAGTCCTGCACCCAATCTTTTTGAGACGGATGTGCGCGCTTTTCTTTTTTATAATATCATGAGTTTACGACTAAATTACCTTTATGGCGTCCTGAGGCATGCGAGGGACTGCTCAGTGGCGAAGGTTTACTCTGCGTGACCTGACCACCTGACTGGAACATGTGGCGTCTCAGAACCCTCCTGTCACGGTTCAGGTTCCGAACCATCACCCTCCCGAGCGCCTGCTGCTGCTTCCCCGCATGCGCGTTGCTACCAGACCTATCGGAAACATCCGCATCCGAAGGCCCCCGGGACCCAGAGCCACCCTGCAGCAGCCAGCGGTGGTGTGCCCGAGCAGGAGAGCCCTCGCTGGGGATGAGTGGGCGCTGCTGCTGGTGATGGTGGCTGTTTCTGGCATCTGGTGATGCGGAGATGGGGATGCTGGGGGAGCGCTGCAGCAGCAGGATGCTACCCCCCATGATGTACACCACGCTGAGGAGGAGGAAGAGGAGCTGAGCCTTCCTCAGCAGCCGCCGGAGTCTGTACAGGGTTTTGGCCATGTTTGATGTCGAGGGCCGCTGTCAACTTTGACCAGGCCCAGCCGGGACAAAATCAACTAAAAGTGGCCGAATGACCTAGTTCTGGGGCCACCCTTTCTCCCTGAGTCCAGGACAACTGACCCCTTTGTCCCCTTTGTCCCCTCCTTTCGGCTTCCAAAAGTTTCAGCACCAAAGTGGGCTCTTTTTGCACAAGCAGATCACATGGCCTTCCCCACTCAATTACAACACAACATTAGCCTACACATGAAAAATAACATACAATTCCAAACTCGTTGGGGGCCGTTCTGCCTAATAGCCTAATTGGAGCCCAGACATGTAGCTCAGTCCCACTTGTCACATCACTACGTCACCCGATGTATTGCTGCCTCACGGTTCAAGAGTACCGTGAGTATGGATAACTGGAGCGCGGGTAATTCCCATCGTTAGAGCACTGCTGCAGCCCAGCGCACCTGTTGCTCCGGAGTCTGCACAGGTGTATTCCTTGTGATGTGAATTGTTGCACTGGCTATTTAAAAGAATAATCCAATATTGGGTTCTCTATACGCTCAGGATGCCAACTAGAAAAAAACCCAACAAGATGACTGTTAACTATCGCGTTGAAACATGCGGCAACATCTTAAACACATTTCAGTAGTCAATTTCAGAAAGGAAGGGGTATATTAACAGACAGTCGAAAAACAGTATTTAGCCTACTGTATCTACTTTCTTCCACTACTTTCTTCAATGATCCGCTTGAATATCACTGGTTAACCATATTTTTTTTTAATTTGAGAAAATACTAGTCCTGTTTCAGCAACAGCGATAGTGAATGCTAAATGAACTAAATTGATTCCATGCGTTTGCCATCAAGCGACAAACTGTTTCCAACAAGCAACTACTATATAGGAGTATGGGATATGTTGACATACACAACCTACACACGAAAGTGAAAATCAAAACAATTTTGAGCATCATAGCCTACATGTAAGACGCGCGAAGACCACATGTGTAATTTCGCGATATAGCCAACATTGTAATTCAACCTACAGTGAAATCTGAAGGAAGTTTTCTGTCGCCTACCTTTCATTTAATATGTGTCAGCTGTTGGCAGGCTTCGGTGTAGAGAGGCAGACAAATGGTCAAAACATCGCGAATTATTACGCGCGGTTGTCCTCAAATTGGATCACTCGTTCGTCCGAATGATACCCAAAAGCTGCCTGCGCCTCCGGTACAATCTCCTCTCGCGAACCAACACAGCTGCCAATTCGCCACTTTCGCCGCTTCTCCCTCACTCCTCCTCCGACCTCCGCGTTCCTCCTTTGAATCATGTGATTTTGGCTGACTTGGACAGAGGAAACAAGGGGTTACCGTTGGAATCAATGTTTCCTTCCCGGGGACGCGCTGTCCACGCACAGTAAAAACCCATAAACAACTTTTTGCACGACTTAGGTACTGCGTGAATGTGGATGTAGGAGGTAGGGGTATTTTCCATGTAGCATTCATCCGTGTCTCTGCTGCAGTTCTCCCCCTTTACTTTACGCACGGCACAGTTTAGATACTCAGGTATGCAGTCACTGTCAGAGATGACAATATATGACAATATGTCAGATGGCAATAACAATCTAAACAGTCTCACCTGAGCATAGATGCTCTGGAATAGGTTATTCCAAATTACATTAAATAAATCAGTGTCTTATACCAATCACAATATGTTAAACATCATACTCCAGCTGTCATGTTATTTCATATGATTTTACTGACCCATTGTGCATGTTTTTGTTTTCTTTAAACAGGCTTTGCTTGTGCCTGTCTATCCCCTGTTATTCCATCTCTGTTCCAACCCAGTCTCCTACCACTTGATGCACCGTGTGTCTAGTGTCTCTGCCAGTGCTGGGTTCACAACAGCTACAGCTTTCAAATCCCCTGATGGTGCTGCCTGCTCTCAGGATAATGAATCTGAGCTGTAGACGAGCCGGTGAGTGAGTGAGTGAGTGACATCTTTATTCATTCATCAGGGCGCTGGTTTGTCTTTGCGCAACCACCCACCCACTGGCAATATTGCTTTAAGGAGACCAGGTTGAGCAGCCTACAAATTCACCTTTTTCAAAAATGTCATCTGTTGTGAAAAAGAAACCCATAGTCATCATGATGAAGAGAAGGTCGCAGGGTTGTGGTTGTTCTCCTAATGCTATACCAACAAGCCTGGCTTTTTGTTATTTGCCTACAGGACTGGACTGAAGATAAGGGCAGTCATGGGTAGTGGTGTGGATCGGCACTGCCCTCACGATCCGATTCAATCACGATTCGGGAGGTAGTAGATCCGATTCGATTTGATTCTATTAGATCCAATCTGATCCGATCCGATCCGATTCAATTCTACAATGCATTGCAATGCATTACATTTCTACTGAACCCCAAGCAAATGTTTAATCAGCCATGATGAGACAATACAAGTAGTCAGATACTGAGCAACAATTTATTGGCTGTTTTCTGTATCAGTCTGTATCAGTCTTGCAATGTTTTGAAGTGCTTTTATTTAATTTAACATTCATTTGCTCCCGAAATATCCATGGAAGTAATTGAAACTTAAAAAAAATTGCCGGATCGATTCTGGAACTTGCCGGATCGATTCTGGATCGTCCATGCCCCGCATCAATTCGGATCGCCGAATCGATCATTGTTGACACCACTAGTCATGGGTAAGCGGTGAGGGCATCAGATTTGTATCCCGAAGGTTGCCGGTTCGACTCGTGACCCGCCAGGTTGGTGGTGGGAGTAATTAACCAGTACTTTCGCCCATCCTCCTCCATGACTGAGGTAGCCCCCTGAGCATGGTACCATCCCGCTGCACTGCTCCCTTGGGGCACCATTGAGAGCAACCCCCTTGCACAGGTGAGGCATAAATGCAATTTCATTGTGTGCAGTGTTCACTTGTGTGCTGTGGAGTGCTGTGTCACAATGACAATGGGAGTTGGGCTTTCACTTTCACTTTCACGCTTTCATAATCTGACATACAGGGTCAGGGGCTGCACTAAAAATGTTGGGCCCCATGAAAGATTCAAATTTTGTGCCCCCAAACTGACAAATTGTGTTATTATCAGCATCCTTACAGGGGCCCTGCAGTGCTGTGGGGTCCTTAGAATCTTTAACACCTTTGCCCCCCTCGCGGCACCTACCTATGTACAGGGCATTATCCAGTGGGCCCCTCGCGGCACCTACCTATGTACAGGGCATTATCCAGTGGGCCAGCAGTCGTCAGGGGTCAATGCTGTTGGCTTATAAAAACATATTTTTAGAGATGGGCCCAGTATTTAGAGGTGGGCGAACAAAAGTGTCTGATTCCTTTTTATGCTCCCTGCAGGAACAGTCCTGTTTGCCTCATTTTATAAGCACCCACACACCCAAGGAGGAGTCCAAGGCTGAGGAGAACATGAGGAGGAGGAGGAGAACAGGTGGAGGAGGAGGAGGAGGAGGAGGCCAATGGAGGAATAGGTGAACAGGAGGAGGAGAATAGGTGGAGGAATAGGAGGAGGAGAACAGGTGGAGGAATACGAGGAGGAGGGGATAGAGGAGGAGGTGGTGGAGCACATGTGAAGGAGGAGGAGGAGGAGGAGGAGGAGGAGGAGAACGGGTGGAGGAAGAGGAGGAGTCCAAGGCTGAGGAGAACAGGTGGAGGAGGAGGAGGAGGAGGAAGAGGAGGAGGAGGGTGAGGAGAGGGAGAAGGAAAGTATGAGGAGGTGGAGAGGATGAGAGGATGAGGAGCAGATGATGATGATGATGATGATGATGATGATGAAAAGGGAAAAGATGAGGAGGTGTAGATGTAGAGGATGAGGAGGACATTGTGAGCAGCAGAGAGAGGAGGCTGAGATGGCTATGGCTGAGCCTGTCTGTATAAATACTGCATGGCCCCCAGGCAATCCAGGCAACCCCCCCCAGAGATGAGATGAGAGAGAGAGAGTGGGTGGGTGGGTTTTGAGGGGGAGTGAGGCGCAGGGTCGTAACCATGATTGCAATGCACACTGTAGCAGCACCCCACGCTTGCACATACAGTACGCACACATTTTCAAAGATATTTTTAAGCGGGCTTGCGGAGCAAGGACCATGCAGAGCATGGCCCTTGCAGAGCAAGGCCCGTTTATAGTAATCTCTAAGTCCTGTTTCTTTCATTATTATTATTGGTCTTGTGCAGGGATCTCCTCCTAGACCTTTCGAGATAGAGACACCGTTCAAACACTAAAACGACCGGCTCGGCTTGGAGATCGCGTATATTAATAGGCTTTTCCGTGTCTCTTGTCGTTTTCCCGTTTTTGGCGATTTTGTGAAAGCCTGGGTCCCCATTGAAAATAGTGGTGGAACCTCCATGAACCAAAATTCCGCCACTCTAGAGATTAGAGTGTAGGAGGCTTTTTCGGTCATAAAACATCAACACTTTCACCTAGAAGTTTAGTTGACGCGTTGTTAGCGAGCTCTATGGGATGTCTCCAAATTGTGAAAGTTTCATCTCCCAACTCCCAATACTTTTTAAATGGCAGGTTTGTAAAAAAAACAGGCCTGGCTCTATGGAGAATCCCATTCTTTCGAAAAGTGCATTTTTCAAGAGATCAGCGCATGTCCCACACGGAGGTCCATTTGTGCCTGAAAAATTTAACCTATAAACTTCATTCAAAGACTGTTAGAGAGATCACAAGCATGACTCCGATCTGTGAAAAGGACACGTGCCAACTCCTTTTAGTTTTTTTACAACGATGTGGTAAAGGACAAAAAACTCATTCTCATTTTCTCCCCAGTTTAGAGCTCAATACTAAGTGTCTTTCAGTCAATCACAACAGGTGCAGCCAGTGAAGTGTTCCATTTCAACTGTCACTGTCTCAAGATTCTATTCTTAACGAGCAGGTGCGAGGAACCATTCTAGAAGTTCAGCTCTGCATTGCAATGTAATATAGTCTTGCTGGACTGTGCATGACAGCTAGCTGCTTGGCTTAGTGGTAATGCATGCTGCTGCATTAGAGATATGGAGGTTGAGGGTTTGAAGCCCACCTGAAGCCGTGTTGATTTTCAAAATTATATCATATGCACTGTTCCTTGGCCAACTTAAAATGCCATGTATGTCATTTATTATCAATGGCAAATGTGCTGGATAAGAGATATGGAGGTTGAGAGTTCGAATCCCACTTGAAGCGATGCTGATTTTCAAAATTATATCATATGCAGTGTTCCTTAGCCAGGTTAAAATACCATGTATGTCATTAAGTATCGATGGCAAATGTGCTGAATTACAGATATGGAGGTTGGGGGTTCAAACCCCAGTCAAAGCCATGTTGATTTTCAAAATTATATCATATGCAGCGTTCCTTGGCCGACTTAAAATGCCATGTATGTCATTTAGTATGAATGGCAAATGTGCTGAATTACAGATATGGAGTTTGGGGGTTCGAACCCCAGTTGAAGCCATGTTGATTTTCAAAATTATATCATATGCAGTGTTCCTTGGCCAACTTAAAATGCCATGTATGTCAATTAGTATGGATGGCAAATGTGCTGAATTACAGATATTCAGGTTGGGGGTTCGAAGCCCAGTCAAAGCGATGTTGATTTTCAAAATTATATCATATGCAGTGTTCCTTGGCCAACTTAAAATGCCATGTATGTCATTTAGTATGCATGGCAAATGTGCTGGATTACAGATATGGAGGTTGGGGGTTTCGAAGCCCAGTCAAAGCGATGTTGATTTTCAAAAATTATATCATATGCAGTGTTCCTTGGCCAACTTAAAATGCCCATGTATGTCATTTAGTATGCATGGCAAATGTGCTGGATTACAGATATGGAGGTTGGGGGTTCGAATCCCAGTCAAAGCCATGTTGATTTTCTAAATTATATCTTATGCAGCGTTCCTTGGCCAACTTAAAATGCCATGTATGTCCATTTAGTATGAATGGCAAATGTGCTGAATTAGGGATATGGGGGTTGGAGGTTCGAACCCCAGTCGAAGCCAATGTTGATCTTCAAAATGATATCATATGCAGTGTTCCTTAGCCAACTTCAAATATCATGTATTGTATGTCATTTAATATCAATGGCAAAGGGGTTGGATTACAGATATGGAGGTTGTGAGTTCGAATCCCGCTCGAAGCCATGTTGATTTTCAAAATTATATCATATGCAGTGTTCCTTGGCCAACTTAAAATGCCATGTATGTCATTTAGTATGCATGGCAAATGTGCTGAATTAGGGATATGGAGGTTGGAGGTTCGAACCCCAGTCGAAGCCATGTTGATTTTCAAAATGATATCATATGCAGTGTTCCTTAGCCGACTTAAAATACCATGTATGTCATTTAGTATATCCCCAAAACGCAGAGCTACAACACTTTCAAGATGGCTGAATCCAAGATGGCTGAATTGTTTGGCCCATAACTTCTGACTGGGTGGATGGAGTTTTTCCCAAGATTTCTTTTAGCTTTGTTTTCTCAATAGTACTTTGTTTCATCTCTGCCCCAAAAGGCAAGCCCGCTTCCAGCATTTTCTGTGAGAATGCATTTCTAGTTTTGTTTATTTTTTTCTTCTTTTTTTAGAGTGCCCTGCTACACTGAATGGGGTGAATACTGTGAGACCTTGTTGAGGAGTACTTTGAATGAGCCTTTTAAAAAATTGGGCTCTGAATACATGCAGAGCGATTCAATAGACAGAACACGTTCAGAAAAAATATCAAGCACAGATGGCAAGTTAAAATAAAGACTAGGAGGCGCAGTTACGAATTCATCCACCGTAAAGTACTAGCCTGGATTTGTCCATAGGAACAGACAGTGTTGGCATGATGTGTAGAGAATAAATGAGGGAATGTTTTTTTTTCTCTCTTCTTACATGTCCCCGATGTGACCCAACTGTAAGGCTATGACATATTCGAGGGCTGTAGAAGACTAATGGCTAGGGAGCAGGGCATGACTGGGGGAGAAATAGGGCCCAGGCACTTTTGGCACTTTTTTACAGGGGCCCCTCATAATTAATGGCGCAGAGCTGACTCACTGGTGGGCCCCGCACCCTTGTGGGCCCTTATTTTCAGAAATGTTTAAAAAAAGTTTTTTTTTCTTCACATTTCTGAAAATAGGGTCCCACGAGGGTGTGGGACCCACAAGGGTGCGGAAAATGCCCGCTATGCCAGGTGGCCAGTGCAGCCCTGCCAGGGAGTAGGTCTTGCGATGGGATGGGAGGACTGCAGGTTTGGATTCCATATACCAGAGGGGAAACTACTGTGGGTGTGTGGGGAAATAAATAATTCATCCCTAGCTGTCTACAGTAAAGGACCTGTGAGCACTGCTGCCTCTGACCCCACACTGCTCCAGAGACTCTAGTCTGTGCTTAAATAACAGAACTGTAATCCCCTCTGGATGAGACTGTAAACTGGAATGGAATAGAATGGGATGGAATGTATCATCCAAATATCAGGTTATTTTCATTCACCCGTACACCGTAAAATACAGCACTGTACTATGTATAGTGTGTTATTCATTGTATGTTATTGTATCATGTGCGATATATATTGCACTCTTTTTACAGCTTGTACACAGTAAATTCTACAGTCTTAACTCAACACGCAGAGAGTACTAGAACTGACACCATTAGGGTTTAAATTAACTTGTGATGGTAGACAAATTGGTCAAATTAGGTGTTAATCCAAGGCTCATTACATGGATTAACAACTTCCTGTTAAATCGTACTCAGCAGGTTAGATTTAATCAGGCTATCTCATCCTCCAAGGTCATTAACACGGGTGCTCCCCAAGGATGTGTGTTGTCCCCCATACTCTACACACTCTATACCAACGAGTGTCGCGCTCTTGCGACTACACACTCCTATTTCAAGTATGCTGACGACACCACCCTGGTGGGGTTCTTGAAAGCAGGGGAGCTGTCAATGACCAGAGAGTTTCATTAAATGGTGCAGTGACAACTTTCGTAATGTTAACGCAAGCAAAGCAAAAGAAATGGTGATTGATTTTAGACGTAGTGCACAAGCAGTAGGCCTACCATACACTGTTGTCGATAACACATTGATTGAGAGAGTAAACACCTACAAGTATTTAGGGGTCGAAATTGATGATCAGTTTAAATTTGATAAATGTGCTGCTTCTAAGGTGAAGAAACTTCAACAAAGAATGTTTTTCTTGAGAAAATTGTGCAGTTTTAATGTTGATTCTCACATTTTAGAGTTATTTTATAAGTCTGTACTTCAGTGTCTTTTCCTTTGGTCTGGTCTGTGTCTATGGGTAGTATGCGTAAACAAGATCAGCATAAACTGCAACGCATTGTTCAAACAGCCAGTAGAATAATTGGATGCCATCAAACATCAGCTGCTCAGCTTTTTGAAGACATCATACTACACAAGGCTGAAAGTATCCTGGGAGACACTACCCACCCTTTACATAACAAATTTCAGTTTAGCCAACGCGGTAACGGGAGACTGCTGCAAAGGAAAATAAGAACAGCCAGGTTCAGCAAGTCATTTGTTCCCTCTGCAATCAGAATTGTTAATGAAAGACACAGTTCCCAGCAAGGGACTTGACACTGGTGTGTGTGTGTGTGTGTGTGTGTGTGTGTGTGTGTGTGTGTGTGTGTGTGTGTGTGTGTGTGTGTGTGTGTGTGTGTGTGTGTGTGTGTGTGTGTGTGTGTGTGTGTGTGTGTGTGTGAGAGAGAGAGATATGTATTGCAGCATTCAGCTGTTTGGGAGGAGTCAGAGAGGCATGGGGGAGGGGGTTGTATATTTTTATCTGTCATTTTATGTATTTATTTTGTTTTTAATTCCTGTGTACCTTTGTATAGCACCCTGACCACTTGCATTTCAGTTTTTGGGATAATAAAGTTTACTTTGACTTTGACTTTGACTTTGGTTAAGATCATTTAGTTGCCCAGCATTAATGTAATGACCATACTGTTGAATGTAATGTGATGTAATGTAGTGTAATATAATGTAATGTAATGTAATGTAATGTAAACGTGATGCTCCCTCCTCCCGGCTGCTCTTGACTCCCTCTACCGTAGATCTGCCATGTTTGGCCCTCCGCAGCGCTGCACGGCAACAGCTTGATGGCCAGTGACAGGCAGGGATAGTCTCTTTACACGCCGTGTCCTCTTGCATTTGTTAACAGCCAACCGATCATAAGCTCGCCTCCCGCACTGCACACCTCACTGACTGCCATCACAAAGACTGTTCCAGTTACTGTCAAGGTCAGGGAACAATCACCAAATTAAGAGCCTCTCCGCCATCTTTGTCTCCTCTCCGGGATAAAAAGGATTATAGGCAAAGCCTTCGCTCTACCGGTTGACAGGGCAGGGCAGACAACAGAGGAGCAAGCGGCAGGCAGGCAGGCAGGCACACGCTGGCCTGGCTTCTCATCTCATCTCCACGGCTCTCACACCATGTTACCACTTTCTTTTTTTTTGGTCTTTTTCCACTTAATTTAACAGGACAGTGTGAGAGGTGGACAGGAAGCAAATGGGGAGAGAGAGGGAGGGGTCGTGAAAGGACCCGGGCCGGGAATCTAACCCGGGTCAGCCGCATGGTAGCTGAGTGCTCTACCGGTTGGCCAGAGCAGGGCCCATGCTTCCACTTCCTAATGTGGGCTACTGCAGTAGGCATGGCCACAGGGGGATAAATAACAAAAGAAAAACATCTGCTTCAACCAAGATTTTTTTTTGTTTGCTCTCATTTTCTTTTTATTTTATTGGCCCATCCAGTGATCCAGTGATCCATGGGAGCAAAAAATCCTTGTTCAAAAACACTTTTACTCTCAACATTTACATGCCCACAGAGGCAACATGGGAATACTTTTAAAGGTGCACTGTGTAAGATGTTGTCCAGAGTAGGTATTGCAACTATGCTGCTCATTGAAACTGTGCTGCCTATTGTCAAATTGTATCTTTTCATGAATATTTACAAAGCTCATGTATGAAAAGTGCCATTTTCCCAGTCATAATGAATAGTTTGAAGGTCATCATGGTAGGTATTCATGAAAAAGGTAACATCTGTGAATGGCCAGCATGAATTCTGGAAAAGAACAACTACAGATATTACATGGTGCACCTTTAAGCTGCTACTATTATTAGTATATGAAATATTTAAATTAAGTCACTTGGTGTGAGGAGACGCAGAGTGGCTACTTTAATCATTCCAATGTATAGCTGTGTAAAAGCTTTGGTTGTCACTGAATTAATTACTGTACCTGTAATTTATTTTTTTTATTTCTCAATGTAGAAGGCTTAGTATATTCTGCATGTTTTGGCCCCTTGTTTCTTACGAGGTGAACTATGAGGTCAAGGCTGCCTTTAGCTTTGAGATGAAAGGAAGAGATGTGCACACTCCTTTTCAAAAGACTACATTTATTAATGTAATATAAAAAAGAAGAGCGATGTTTCAATTCAACAGTCTTCCTTTGGCATCATTCACAGGTAAAACAAGACTGCCAGGGAAGCCCATAGGTCAGGGATGTCAAGCTCAGGCCCAGGGGCCAAATTTGGCCCGCGGAGCCATTTTATTCGGCCCGCGAGATCATTTCAAATGTGTATTAGAGTTGGCCCACATACATCATTAATATATAGTGTAACAAGACTTGAACATGGAATTTGGTTTGTCACAGGATGTGCAGAGACATTTGAACTACCATATCTGATGGGAAAGAGTGTGAGTTAAATTTAACTATGAGCATGTATGCATAATTTAGTCCAATTTTTAAAACAAATGTTGGTTTCGGGTCGCGACTTTGTTCCAGATTTTGATTTTGGCCCTCAATCAATTTGAGTTTGACACCCCTGCCATAGGTGATTGGGATCAGCATGTTCTCATCAGGCTCACTCCGTCATCCATACCTCTTCTGATTTGGCACCTGCAGAAAATTACTCTTGAGGACGTACGCTCCTAGCAACACACTTTGTCCTTTGCTTTGACAAAATGTCTTACCTAGTTTTGTGATTGTCAGAGCTCGTGATTCATGGATGCATCACCTCCCAATCTATTTCCTCAGAGGCACACGGTGTCTCCTGTCCTCTCCCAAAGCCAAGCCAACGCCAGTGTGCGTGGCTCAGAGAGGAGCAGACATCTTTTGTTTATGACCGTAATTTTCCTAAAAGCTCAGCAAAGTTCGGGCACATCAGCCATAAACCATTAAGAAAGCAAATCTGAGATAAAAGGCCAATACAATACACTCGAGAGCAATTCATCAGAGAAAGACAAACCCGCATCAAGGGGAGCGCTGGAGGTCGTTTTAGTGTCATTGCACCACCTCGACCAAACTAATTACGCTGACATGAAAATGTAGACAATGACTCTCACTGTCTGTTTCATTTGAGTGCTCAAAAAGAGAAACACTGCTTTGTTATTCATATTTTATGTAGGCCTACCACACAACATGCCATTTAGTCCATTTTAGCCTGATGCTGTGTATACGTTACTTGAGGAACAACACCGGAGCAGCACAGATGTAATTCTTTGTGTTTTTTATTCAAGTGCACAACATGACTAACGTTTCGATGGTTAGACCATTTTCATCAGAGTCCATGGAAGCCCAATTTCCTGCCTCTCTCCCGTCGATGCACCAGATGATAAAGCAGAAGCGTGAGGAACTACCCTTTTGGCTGTGTATACGTTGTTTGACCTTTGGCGCCTGGAGCGACATATATGCTGCATTGAGGTTTTTTGTTAAAAATGTGGGTAGGCCTATCTTATAGATGAATGAACACATTCTGGTGCAAAATGAAGGTCCTAGCTTTTAAATGCAACATATTTTAATTTTATGTTTAACAGCCAGAGGTCATATTTTCCCAAAACGGGCTTGGGCATTCAGCAGGCGTTTTTTTGCAGGTGCCTTAGGGTGAAAGCATACATATTAAGTAGCCTACTCTCCAGAAGGAGGCAGTGTTGAAACACGTTCAATAGCACAACCACAACCACTAGCACTCCACTTAAGTCTTACAATAAAGGCCGTGCTCTTCAGATATTTGAATCCAATAATAACACTGCCTAGTACTATACTGATTGAGGTGTTGAGCCTACACACCTATTATATATCACTCTGAAGGGGGTTGTTGCTGAGGCTGTTGTTGCTGAGGCTGTTGTTTTGTTGTTGTTGTTGTTGTTGTTGTTGTTGTTGTTGTTGTTGTTTTTTGCTTGGTTTGGTCCCCTCAGGCTGAGACTACTTTTTGAGCTTCATTTTGAGATTTTGATTATCTGAGATTTTGATTATCTATTTTCAGTTTGCCCTCAAAATATTGCACAATATCTTGTAGGGAGGAGCAGGGATCAGGAGGTGCTGGCTGCATGTTAGACTGCCATTTTGTTTGAGGAGGAGGTATCGGAGGTGGTGGCTGCATGTTAGACTGCCATGTTGTTTGTGCTCATCGCTGGCACAAACAGCCAAGTGAGTGTGTGACGCACCCTGGGGCGCTCCTGAGAGGCGTGACGTCAAGTGAGAGTTAACGATCGCACTCCACCACATGTCTGCCCGTGAGTGGCCAGCCAGACTGCACTCACGCACGTTTGTTGGTCTGAAGCACTACCACCACACACACACACACACACACACACACACACACACACACACACACACACACACACACACACACACACACTCTTAGAAATAAAGGTACTGAACTTGTCGCTGTGGCAGCACCGTGGAGGGGAGTACCATTGCATCGCTTGTTTGGTACCCCCAAAAAAGAGGTGCATTTAGTTTCTTGCAACGTCGACCAATGGGCATCTTTCACCTCTTTTTGAGTTACCACCCAAGCGACGCAATGGTACTCCCCTTGAGGGTACTGCCACAGCCACAAATTCTTTACCTTTATTTCTGAGAGTGCAGCCTGGGACAAAGTCATCTGAAAGGGCCCCCCACCTATATAATGTAATGAGGACCCAATTCTGGGACTCCTTATGGGGACCCAGGACAGCTATCCCCCCCATAAACCTCTATTACGTCTGTAGCCTCTTCGTGCAGATGTGCATGCTAGCAGGCTTGTTCACTCTTTACTGAAAAAAAAAACTAACCTCAACCACATCCCAACGACATGGCTATGACATTTAGAGCCTTAACTAACAGATAAAGACTTGATCAATTACCTAGGTCAGGGGTGGGCAATTATTTTGGACCGAGGGCCGCATTGGGTTTAGAATACTGACCGAAGGGCCGGATGCCATAGACAACTTGCCCTTGTCAAAAATAAAACTTAGTGTATAGCACGCTGACATAGCTTGGCAGCAATGACATCCCTGCACATATTTAAATGAAGCCTACTGTGTCTTTGGCTAATCTTAATTTTGCAAGACAATTGTTTTAGTTAGCATTTTAAGAATGTTGAGTAACCTTTTGAATTTGGATTTAAAAGTTGTCTTTTCTTGTAAAGGCTCTGGGGGTCAAATGAAATGGCTCAGGGGGCTGCATGTGGCCCCCGGGCCTGAGTTTGCCCACGCCTGACCTAGGTCATAATAGAGGCTCTGCGCAAAAGGCTTAAAAGGGACAAAAACGTCCTTGTTAATTCAAATGAATTGTTGTGTAATTATGTGTAATTGTGTGCACTTTGCAAAGTAGCGCATCGCTGAATTGAAAAATAAGTCATTCGAAATTGAAAGCATAAGAAATGCACAATATATCAGTAGACAAAAGACATGAGTATGGATGTATGGAACTGGAAGAAAGAATAACAATGTAAGGCAAAGCAGACACCCTTTCAGACAGTGAAGACACACACTGAAAGTAGAGAGATAATAATAAAAAATACAATAGACATGGAAGATCAAGAGGAAAAAAGAAAAAGAGACACCAGACATCCTCTCAGTGGAGTGAATACCTATACAGCATATATGATCCAGCAGTCAGTCTGGACGGCTTGTGGAAAGAATGTTTGATTCAAGGCGCAGGTCTGAACACTGGCTTCTGAATCACAAGTGTTCGGTCACTGTGTGGAGTAGACGCTAACGTCATAGGAGCAGTAGCTGGCAGCTTGACTCATGGTGGCACGCTGGCTGGCTACCGTGCCCCACTCTTTATGAATTACTGCTACTACACACACTCATACTCTCTCACACACACGCACATGTACATACACACATACGCACACACACACACAGATACACACACACACACACACACACACGTCTGTACACACACACACACACACACACACTGGTGCACACACACGCATGCGCGCACATGCATACGCACACGTACACACACACACACACACACACACACCTGCGTGCACACACACGCATGCGCGCACATGCATACGCACACGTACACACACACACACACACACACACACACACACACACACACACACACAGATCATTCCCTCCATTCCACTCCTCCTCTACCTCTGCCGCTTCTCTTCTCGTGTGAAAGACGTCAAAGGGGCGTGCTGAGCTGTCAGCTTCCTAGCGCTGATCTGATGGGCGTGAGTGCTGCGTGAGGCTCTGGCACAGATCAGAATGGCTGAGGTGACTCATGTCAACAACGCTCCGCTCGTCACTTACGTTTACTGCACATTCCTATGGAGCTGTGGTGTGGTGCAATACTGTATGTGGTGCAGCCGTTCCAATCCTCGCGGGCGGCCCGTTGTGAATGGCAAGGTTGCGAGTCATTCAAGTGTAAAGAAATCCTGCACAGTGTCCATTCCACCAACAGACTTTAATACCACGTTGTATTAAAGTTTGTTGGTGGAATGGACAGTGTGCGGGATTTCTTTACACTGAAATGACAACCCCACTGGGATAATATCTTACGCACCTGCCTAACTACAGAGGTGTGCAAAAGCGTCTTTTTGAAAAAGTTGCGAGTCATGACATTTTAGTTGTATGCTGTTATCTCAGTTATAGCAGTGTGTAAATTACTGTAGTCTAATACCACAGTGGTGAAAGTGTTTTTGGGTCTTGGACTGGTGAAAAAGTCTTGGGTTCAAAAAGTAAAAACCCCGCTACTATAACTTTAATGGAACCAGTTCAAGACGGGTAGACCAAATACTCAGAATCTGTGTCACAAGTAAAATATTTGATAGCCATATGACAAAGATTATTTTACATGCCAATATTACATGTTTTATAAAATCTTGCTTACAATGTTACATAGTGTGTGCCATATAAGTAAGCACTCATATGCAACCTTTGCCAACTAGAGTTTGGCATTAGAACGTTAGTAAACCTCCCTCCCAAAACATCATAGTATTGGCAAGGCTGAGCTAGTGGTCTGGACCTTTAGCCCAGCAGTATTGTGCTGTGCCTCCCATGCCGAACTACGCAGAGCAGGGATGTCAAACTCAGGCCCGGGGGCCACATTTGACCCGCGGATTAATTTTATTAGGCCCGCGAGATCCCGTAAGTGTGCATTACAGTTACCCCCCTACACATTAACGCATTTTAATATGACTTGAACATGACATTATGGGAGTCACGTGGCTCATACAAGTGCATCAGTGATGTCTTCCACTCATTTACAACAGACTGTGCAGCAGGCACATTTGAACTACATCTGCTGGGATTTTCTGTGAATTTGAGTTTGACACCCCTGTCGTACAGCGTTGACTGTAGGTTACGAGTTTGAGCCCCAAGTGGCATACTGTAGCCTATAGATGACCTTGGTTAAACATACACATTCCATGTTTATGCATTGCGGTATACAGAACTGGTATAGTGCGTCTGCCTAATTAAAAAAAAAAAACATTTTTGTGATTAACTTTTGATTAGGTTTTTAGTAAGCACAAAAACAAAACAAAAAACAAACAAAGAAAACCCTCATCTTCATAACATGAAGTCAGGGAATAGTGCACAGGAGGGGTTTATCTAGTGGGGCAGTAACCCAAGAAAATTTAAAATTGTTCAAGGAGGGGTGCAGACATAACTCAAGGGTCTCGAAGCCAGGGGTCCCCAAACTAAGGCCCAGCCCTCCACCTCTCTGCACCTAACCATTTGAACTGGCCCAAAGAAGCAATCCTATCTTGTCTTGAAAGTTTCTCATCTCACTGTAATATAAATAGGCCTACCATTTCTATTGTATCACTTATAAACTGTCAATCACCATATTTTTCTAACCTGTCCTTGCTATTTTTACATGGTTATTAGAAATTAAAATGAACACCTGTGGTATTTCAAATTGAAAAATATGTGAAGTACTCACTTCTTTTGCAAATCACTTGTAATGCTGAACTATTTTGTGCTGGAAATTATGGCTATAACAGGCAGTGGCCTAGTACGTATACATCCCACATGATTAATCCCAGCCCCTGATCACTGTCAGGAACGATAATGTGGCCACCAGAGAAAAAGTTTGGGGACCCCTGCTCTAAGCAGTTCAGATAGTTCACACACAAAATGTCCCCATGCAGCCACAGTTTCTGGCTTTGCCGATGGGCTGGAGCTGCCGAGTTCTAAGTTAGCCATTTATCTGACATTTATCATCCAGTTGCTGACTAAATTCAAGCTCTTATCATGCCAGTAACTCACATTGTTTTTAGCTGCTGTAAATACACAAAAAAGGATCCTCCTGTAAATTATTTTAAAATGCAAGACGGTGCCGTCATCATTTAACAAACATAAACATGGATCTGGGTCTATTGTAAATAATGAGTATTGTCAGCCTAATTTGTAAGAATGGGCCACTTTTATAGCGTGTGTCGTATGCTCCCAGAGATGTATAAAGTACTGGAGAAAAGTAGAAGAGTAGAAGTACCAGTATCATCTTCTCAAATGACTTGAGTAAAAGTCAAAAGTAACATTTCCTTACCTTACTCAAGTAGAAGGACAAAAGTATTCAAAATGTGTTGTACTTAATTAAAGCAAGTAGAAGTATTGCAAGTTTTGCTACTTGAGTAAAAAGTAGAAGTAGAAGTAAAAGTACTGCATTAAAAAAAAATGGGGAAAAAAAAAGTCAGTCAAAAGTTTGAATACCATTTGGTTTATTAGAGCTCTGTACAATAAGTCTCTTATGAAGTGCAAATACCATTATGGTTTGTTATTAAAACAGCTTTGTAACACAAGTTCAGTTTTTAAGAAAACGTAGGGCAGTAGTTTTACTGCTTAAAACAGTGCTTCCAACCAGCTCGTTGTGCTTCAAGTATTATTAAAAAAAAAAAAAGTCAGAAGTGCACATAAAAAAATAATCAAATAAATTAAAATATCAAATAAAAACATCAAATAAATTTTTTTATTAAAAAAACCTTTTCCGGGCTTTGCGCCAAAAGACATGCGCGAGAATGCGATCTGCTTTTATTTCCCTACCATTGCATCGCCCACTGACCGTGAACACGTTCCATCATATCTGGTGATGACAGAGCCATCTAGCGCTCGGGCATAGAAACAAGTAACGAGTAACGAAAGCAGCACATGAAAAATATATCGGAGTAAAAGTATTAATTTCATCAGAAAAATGTAGTGCAGTAAAAGTACAAGTATGAGGAAAAAAATATTACTCAAAAAAGTACAGATACTGCAGTTTAGTACTTAAGTACAGTACTTCGTTACTTTTACTTCGTTACTATACATCTCTGAATGGTCCATACCATATTATAGTTTTATTTAGTATATTTTTTTTCCCCCTGATGGACAGTCTATACTTTCTCAAAAGTTTGGTTGTAAGCGACTGGACTGAAGAGACTGAACAGTTTTCAAAAAAGAAGCCCAGTTGCATTCAACAAAACTCATTTGGCCAAGATTATGGGTGCATGAGAGTCTTCAAAGGCATGTCTCTTCTTTCTTCACACCTCTACTCGGTTACATAGCACTAATTCTGACATTAATGTCTATTGTCTGAATACCGGCACGTTTCTCACCTTAGATATGCCATGTCTGTGGTTTGTGCTACGTTGCTCATTTTTTTTATCCGTTTAGAGAGAGTAACCCTAACCCTACCCTAACCCGAAACAAATAGCAGCATATCGGATGTCTGAATAGCGGTATGTCGGAATAGTGGTATGTCGGAATAGCGTGCGGTCCCCCTACTCACTGGTTAAAGATGGATGTAGAGAATTATGTTTTTCAGACAAAGTTCAAAACCTTTGTTGTGGAGCGTTGTATACAATAAACTAAACAAAACAGGAAGATAATGAGGAACTTAGAGATTCAAATCTATATAGGCTTACATGTACAGCTCATATTGGCCTCGTGTTGAACATTTAGCCCACCTATTGTAGTAAAAGGAAGACGTTTCTAATTTTATTTTCAGTTTTATTCAGACTTAACGCCTTTCACATAGTGCGTCATCAGCTTCCCTCAAGTGGATTATGGGCTGCTTGTATCCACTAATGATAATAAATCATAAATCTCAATGCGAACAATTCCAGTTGAGGATGTTATTTGTTTATGACACCACATTATGCTTGAGCAATAGCGATAAATTACAACACTGACAATTGCAGCGGATTAGTCATTTGTTACACGACATGTCATTTGTTTTCCGACACCAGAGTAGCACGCTGAAAACTTTCATCACTCTCTTTCTCCTTTTGGCTGGGCCCAGGACCAAGTCATCTGAAAGGGCCCCCTACATAATACATTCAATGTCATGAGGACCCAATTATGGGCCCCCCACACAGCTTACCCTTTTGTCCCAGGACAAAGTCATCTGAAAGGGCCCCCTACCTACCTACATTCAATGTAATGAGGACCCAATTATGCCCCCCCTCCCCCCCCCCCCCCCCCCCCCCCCCCGCCCCCAACTCCCTTGGCCCATGACAGCTGACCCTTTTGTCCCAGGACAAAGTCATCTGAAAGGGCCCCCTACCTACCTACATTCAATGTAATGAGGACCCAATTATGCCCCCCCCCCCCCCCCAACTCCCTGGGCCCAGGACAGCTGACCCCTTTGTCCCAGGACAAAGTCATCTGAAAGGGCCCCCTACCCAATACATTCAATGTAATGAGGACCCAATTATGCCCCCCCCCCCCACACACAAACACACACACCCCAACTCCCTGGGCCCAGGACAACTGACCCCTTTGTCCCCCACCCCCACCCCCTTGTCGGCTTCCCTGTCTGCGGTTACAGGATTTGAATCATGACAGGACACGGAACAGGACTAACAACCGCCACTTTTGCCAGTTGTTGTTTTGTAGCTCCTCGCTTCTTGCCAGGGCAGACACATGAGTGGAGACGTGCCGTCACTTTCATTTGTCTTTCAACGCGCTCCTGCGTGAGTCAGGGATTTCCATGAATCATGTCAGTGCAGTGAGGGAGAGGCGTATGGAGGTGGGGGTGATAGGGTTTACACAAGAGAGAAGAGGCGGTGGAGGGGGTGGGTGTAGTGGGGTTATAGTGTGTGTGTGTGTGTGTGTGTGTGTGTGTGTGTGGGGGGCTGTTGGGGTATGAAAGGTGTATTGGGGATGGAGTGGGGATATCGACCGGCGGGGGAGGAGTGTAGTGGGGGTGATGGGGTTTATACAAGAGGGAAGAGGCTGGAAGGGACGGGAGCATGGGGATGGAGTGGGAGGTATAGGGGGGCGTTGGATATGAGGTGTGTAGTGAGGATGGAGTGGGGGTTTAGCCAGGTGGGAGAGGAGTGTAGTGGATGGAGTGGGGTTATCGTGGGGGTTTGGGTTTGGGAGGGAATAGGAAGAGGCAGGAGTGGGGTGTAATTGATAGAGGGGGGTGGGGGTTTACCATGCCACAGCCCCCCTGCACCCCCCTTCATACTACAAACACACACACACACACACACACACACACACACACACACACACACACACACACAAATGCACACGCACGCACGCACGCACACACGCACACACACACACACACACACACACACACACACACACACACACACGCCCCAAACCTCAAACCACAACCACTACCAATGTTTACAGGAAATGTGTCAGCAGCAGGTGCAGTCCTGGCCTGTGATCTCTACCTGTGATGATCACCACTGGCAGGGCCGTAACCAGACATTTTCAAATATCGGGGTGAAATACTGCGTGCTGTACTGCGATACTGTACATTTAGAATGCTTCAAACTCATACGTTTGTTTTCATTAACCACTGCCTGAAAGATAAATGGGGTGGTGTATACAGACTGAATTTATCATTGTTGATCATATAGGCCTATCGATTTTCATCATAGATACATTTCACATTACTGAAAAAAATAAATACAAAGGACATGATCTCTGGGTCCTCAGTGGTAGTTACGGCCATGACCACTGTTCAAGAGACTCACCTCTGATAAACAAACCCCCCCACGTGTCCTACAGAGAGAGATTATTATGAAGAAAGTAATGTAGATAATATTACTTCTATGTACTGTATATTAACCTACATGGAATTACATCAAATTTAATATGCCCATATGATCTCTTATGATATCACATTTTATTTCCTTTTGCATCACCCTACTGTCGGTACTTTGCTTTTGAACTATTACAATTTTTGCCCTTGTTGGCCTTTGTTGTTTACACTTCTGTGATTAGTTGTGCTGTGAAGGATCTCTTTCAAGGAATCTACTTCGCAGCAGCAGCAGCCTTTAAAACTTACACACATTCATCATGTGCTGTTGCCTTCCTTTCCTTTTGCTCTGAATATTTATTGGCGTTGGATTGAACACAGGAATGAGCGAGCAGCAACTTCTCCAAGGACGTTTTTATGGTTTGTCAAGCGTGTGCGATGGCATGGAAACAGATTTGTGTTTCTGATCATGGAGGTCAAGCTTGAACAGGCAGCCCACATCCAGAGGGAGGTGATAAAAGAGAACTGTCATTACCGCCAGAGAATAACAACAACTTCACAACACTGAAGAGTTTCATTGCAAAAAGACGCATCCGCCATTTTTGGCGTTTGCATATTACTATTGAAAATGACTGTTGAGAAGTCCTATCATCGATGTGTGAATTCTTGCCATTCAAATATTTTGAGAACAAACCTATAAAATGCATTTTGCAATGCAATGCAATGCAATGGAATCCCCAATACAAAAATGTAAATTTCCCAAAATGTTCCGAAATGGATATACAACGTCCTTTTGCAACAAAGCTTTTCATTTACCTTTTTCATTGTTTCATAGCTACATAGCATACAGGACATACAATACTCACAACTTGTTTTTTGTGTTGTTGTTGTTGTGGACAGAAAGGTCTAGTTATATCCAGAGTAGTAAATGCAAAAGTATGACAAAGGCCTCATTGATATACAGCTATTATTACATTAATGAAAGACTTCACAAATAACACTTTCATCTGGTTTGAGTTTCATATTTTCCATTCACAAGCAATTCACATAAATGAATACGTTTTCATGGTCACCCTTTTCATGGCCATCATTTTAAATAAATGACGCATGTGAATCCATTTATAATAACAACACAACCAGCATGTGTAATCCCACTACTCTAATGCCATTTATGACATTCAGAGATTGCAAATATAAACAGTGTCTATGTCTGTTATAATGGGATTTCAGTACACAACAGTGAGATATTTGTTTTCTTTCATACAGGCCTAGTATGCCTAAAAGCCTGTTCACAAGAGAAAGATGCCAGTCAAATTAATCATGTGTGTTGCAAAGATAATATATTTATTTTTTTCATAAAATAATTTATAATCACATTTTCCACATGTTTCTACAGTATTGTGTTTTAACCTCACATGAAAGGTTTGAATTGTCCTGAGTCTGTAAGCCACACATACAATGTGATATGATGAGATTTCACTGTCTGATACTGTTATCACAATACAGGACTACAACAACATTCTGTCTTTGATGGACACACACACACACACACACACACACACACACACACACACACACACACACACACACACACACACACACACACACAGACACACGCATGCGCACACACACACACACACACACACACACACACACACACACACACACACACACACACACACACACACACACACACACACGTAACATTATTCATAGCATGGGTACATAGTGTGGCAGTGTCTGCTCGGTGAGGAGGCTCCTTTGCCAAGACGTAGGTAGTTCAGAGAATGGGTAGGGTTCTGTGTAGGGGTCTGTGTAGCTTTGCCCACTCAGAGACCACGCAGTTGACTGACAGCTGTCACTCAAACCAGAATACCTGAGAGGGCCAGCCGACTGTCCGAGCATGCTGTCATAGTCATCTCCAAGCCCTCCTCCTCCTCCTCCTCCACCTCCTCCTCCTCCTCGGTTGCTGCAGAGCAGGGACTCCTGCTGTGTGTTGTAGCAGGGGAAAGGCGGGGAGATTGAGCAGGCGTCTGGGGCCGGGACCCTTAGGTAGTCCATGTACAGGTTCTGGTTCTGGTTCTCGGTGGCCAGTCTGTGTAACGAGTTCTGAGTCTGAGTCTGGGTCTGCGGCTGTGGTTGTGGCCGTGGCTGGATTGGAGCGCGCGTCAGCGGTTGATGCCAAGACATGTTTCTGCTGCTGGTGGTGGTCGCCGTTGAATCTGATGAGCAGATATCCAGCAACTCCTGTGCGACTTCCACAGGGTTCAGACGACCCCCTCCTGCATGCCCATGACGTGTAGTCGTAACAGGAGGCTGGTAGCGCTCTGAGAGAGTAGCCGTCCGTGAGAGTATGCTGGCGGCGTTGGAGATGTTGTTGTTGTTGTTGGCTGCATTCAGGAAGACGGAGAGTGCGGAGATGTGGTTGATGGCCCTCTGCAGGGTGGCTATCTTGGACAGGCGTTTGCCGCCCAGGTCGTGGTTGAGGGCCAGGCGCAGCGCGTTGAAGGCCTGGTTGTAGTCCAGGATGCGTTTGCGCTCGCGCACGTTGGCCGCCGCCCGTCGGGCCTTGGAGCGCACGGGCCGACCTCGCTTCTGCTGCTTGCCGTCGGCGTCTGCGTCTACGTTGCTGGGGCTGCCTGCGTTGGAGCTGGAGCTGGGGCTGGGGCTAGGGCTGTCGCTGCCGGAGGCGTAGGGGTGGCCGTTAACGCTGCCGCCTTCGCTGCTGCTCTCGTCTCCGCTCAGTAGTAGGTGATCCATCACTTGTCTGGTCTCGTCTCGTCTCTTCTCTTTTTGCTTGTTGAGTTGTGTAGTTGTTCAATTCAACTCGGCCAAACTTCAGAGATCAGTGTTCAGTTGTCTTGCATCTCTTGGACACTGATACTTAAGTTTAGTTTGCGAAACAAAATGTTTTCGCCCCCAGTGAAATGCTGTCCACAGTGTGAACGCTGCCTGTTGAGTGGCTTACCTTTCTCAACTGCTACAGACAAGAGGCAGTGAAGGCATTTTTAAAGCAGTTCCTCCTCGGTCGGTCACATGACAAAATGACATATGGGGGAAGAGGCGCTCCACTATGTTTATGGGAGGCCTGGGGCCAAACGCATGTGCTGCTAGCCTACCCAGACACACCCACTCTTACCTGTAACTACACAGGAGTAGTAGTCACGCAGTAGCACGGCTGACGACATTCACAAGAAGAAGATAACAGCGGAATTTAAAATTAAAGTAGAAGTAAAAGCAAAAGAAAAGTAAATGCCTTCATTAGGTACTCATTAGGTATCGCGAAACAACTGATGTAAGAACCATGTAATATATCGTGCTGTACTTGCTTCTTCTACTTTGTACACCTCTGACACACAAGCGTGTTGATAGCTTCCAACCACACAAACAACAGAAATTTCTTTAACCTCAACACTGTGCAAAGCTCGGCAATCGTCGAGCCCTTCAGGAAATTATGTAAATTAGACTTGACAGCCTTCCAAATTATCCTCTGCCTGATGTCATTTTACTTTCAGATGTGCTGCCGGCAGAGCAGCCTTTAGGAGTAAGCAATCATTACGGCCACCAGAACTAAGTGTTACTAAGCAACTGCGCTTCTTTTTCCTGAACTTCAGAACTATGTCGTTGTGAATTGAATCGTGCCTTCTCTGGAGTTTGCTTGAAGCTCAAGAAGAAAGAAGTCCTGGGCTTGATGTGGCCTAATGGTTAAGGACGTGGGCTTTAAATCAGAGAGTTGCAGGTTCGAATCTCTCCCTTCCTCTCACTACCACATTCCATGGCTGAGGTGCCCTTGAGCAAGGTACCTAACCCCCATACTGCTCCATGGACAGGGCCGGATTAAGATGGCCTGGGGCCCCTAGGCTACAGGTTGCTGTGGGGCCCCGCAGATGGCAAATTTCGTGAAAATGTACGTACACAGTGTCATAATTATGAGCAAGAAATTCAGGATAACACTGTACTGAACATGGTGGATGTTTTTTTCAATATTGCGTCTTGTCACAAAAAAATCTCAATTCTTCACTTTTGGGCAATCAGGTGCCCCCTGGCAGGTGGGGCCCCTAGGCTGCAGCCCTATCTAGCCTGTGCGTTAATCCGGCCCTGTGCATGAACTATAACCAATAACCTGTACATAACTGAAAACTGCTTTGGATAAAAGTGTAATGTAATATAATATACTGTTAACAATTCTGGTTGCTTGGGCCTACAACAACTTCGCTCTGCTATTTGACAACCATGACCTGAATGATGAGAATCCTCTCGCACATTAATCATTACGCCGTTGAAAGTAAGCAGCACGCTTATTTGTCTCGGGCTGCTCAAGACAAATTACTCATTCTATCAGACAACCAGTGTTTTACTACATTTCCTCTCTCTCGCTCCGCAAATGGTGGTGCTGGTGGTAGTGTTGAAACCCCCTTCATTACTCCTATTTGTTCACACACAGATACAACAAGGCTGTGGTGCATTTCTCAAAACCATAGTCGCTAACTACATTAGCTACTTTGTTGTTTGCGATGCAATTCCCCATTGACAGCTATCGAAGTTGCTAACTGGCTGACAACTACACTTTGGAGAAACGCACCTCTGCCTTGCCTTCTCAGTATGGGAATCCATGAGCTGACACTCAGCGCCTCGCAGGGTATAATTTGGGTGTCTTTGTAAGCCGTCCATAAATCAGGCTCTGGAGAGCCCCGTTGGACAGGAGCAGATTAGAGTTTTTCGGACTTCAAAGGCGAAGGGGAAGAAGGGGAGGGGAAATATTTTTTGTTACAATTATAACCTGTGCAGACTCAGAGCGGCTTCCTCCTTCCGCTCATTGTTTTCTATTACACAGATTACACACTTTTCACAAGTCGCGTGGAAAATACTATATGTTTTGCGATCCTATATTGCTGTACAGTTTGTTTATCTGTCAGCCAGCCAACCTGTAGGCCTATGTTAACTACTGTATGTCCAATTGAAGGTAGCAAATGTCATTCGTTCAGTTGTGCATTTCCGTGCATTAAATGTCATTTTTCTCATTACATACACATACACATAGTGGTACATAAGAATTCATTCATTCATTCATCTTAGGGTCTTAGGGTTTAAATTAGAGATGCAACGGATCCTGATTTTTAGGATCCTGCCGGATACCGGATCCACTGCTTAAGATCCTGCCGGATCCGGAACCGGATACCGGATCCTACGAAAGGGTTGAAACTCATAGCCTACTCGCACACATTACATTACATTATTATATTGCTCTTAGCTGACGCTTTCATTTATTCAAAGCGACTTACAACTATTATTTTTCAGGGTATTGGTTGCAGTCCCTGGAGCAATGTGGGGTTAGGTGCCTTGCTCAAGGGCATTTCAGCCATGGATGGAGATGTAGGGAGTTGTCAGTGGGGATTCAAACCGACAACCCCTAGATTGAAAGACCAACTCTCTAACCACTAGGCCACGGCTGCCCCACCACACGTGGGCCCTTTTTATTACTTTGGCTCAAACTATTTTTTAGAATCATTGGCTTACTGCCACACCGCCTGCACCGGCCGCTTCCAAAGGACTTAAACTCCACGCGGCGATTGGGGTTGTGAAAGACTGACTGAAAAGCCTAGGCTGCGTAAAAACTCAACAGAACAGGTGAAGAGGGAAAACATGTGGTGTAAGTAGGCAACTGCCACTCAACACAGCTTTGACTCACTGCCATCGTGGATGATCAGTGCAAAGCACGTTCACTTTACGCTCACAAATGTAGGATCCGGTCCGGTTCGGAGCACTGGGTCCTGCCGGACCCGGACCCTGTGAAAACCCAACTATCCGGCTGGATCTGCAACCGGATCTTGGATCCGGTGCATCTCTAGTTTAAATGCAACTTATTTCTTGTTTTTATGTGCATCAGAGGCTAAGATATTTAGGTTTTTGTAGGCTGAGGGCAACTTTCCAAACAAGGGCTTAGGCATTCAGCAGGCGTTTTTTGCATGTGCTTTAGGCATCAATGGTTAAATCATCCCAAACGTGTTCCATTGGGTTCAGGTTAGGATTGGGCAAGGTTCTGGACCTTGCTTTGTGCACTGGTGCACAGTCATGTTGGAAGAGGAAGAGGCACGCTCCAAACCGTTACCATAATGTTGGGAGCATTTTTGGACAATTCCATTCTCCCAACGTTGTGGGAACAGTGCACCACCTCCTCTTCCAACATGATGTCCACTGTGTGTATTGTATGTATTTCAGATACTCTCGCTATCATTAAACTTTCTGTGCCTCCTTCAATTGTCTTTATGGGATGTTTGTACTGACACAGCAACAACAAAATATGTTGTATGCCGTAATGTCTTAGTGCACGATTCTGCCCATGGGATGCTTTGCTGTTGCTTGCAAAGGCATTATTTTAATATGCTGTAGCATTGCAGCAGGGTTATTCTATGGTAAGTACAGGTATTAGTTGTATATTTGCATCGTTATACAGTTATGTACAAAAGGTTCCACTGAGAACATTTTGGTTCCGCAGAGAATGTTTAGGGGTTTAAGTTCCATTGTGGCACAATGAAGGTTCTTCTGGAGAGTTTGAGGTGCTCGTTACACGTATCCGTATATTTTTAAATGCAGATATTTTTTCAGTTAATGTGTAAATGTGAGTTTTAGCCCCCTAAATGGGATAAGCAAACCCAGATTTTATGAAGTGCACTTTCTAACACTTTACCGTACCTGAAAATGCGAGGTCAAAACTAACGCGTTTTGAAAAATATCCATAGCCCTATACGTGTACACAGCTTCTAAATGTCACTGTTTGGAGAAGGCTAAGTAGTTTAGGATGCAGCTGTCCCGTTTGCACTTGCTACTCATTATAGGACAGACCAAATGTTGGCCACACATTTACAAAGTGTGGTCAGAGATAATTACTAAGGGAAACATGGCTTCCTAACATGACTTTTGCTGTGGCATGTTAATGGAGGGGTCTAAGGGGTTGAATTGGAAGTTTCACACACGCAGTAGTAAAAGTCAAAAGTTTGGTGCAAAGTGTAGTAGTTTGCTTGACAGAATGGATTGGAAACACAGCCAGTGTTGCCAGATTGGGCTGTTTCCCCGCCCAATTGGGCTGTTTGGGACGGCCGTCTGCAGGTAAAAATGGCAGGTTTTTCCTGCAAATGTAGTATGGCCATAGAAATCAATAGACTTTAGTGCATATTGGGCGGGATTTAGTGCTTCCAGACGGGTTTTATGCAGTTTTTTGGGCTGGTTATCATCACTCTCATCTGGCAACCCTGAACACAGCTGAAATACACTACTGCTACTATTTTGAGGGTTTTTTGTTTTGTTTGTTTGTTTTTTTGCAATTTGTTCTCTAATGTAGACTGGTGTTGGCCATATTTACCAAATAATTCTCTTTTCTTCCCCCTTCATTTCTCTATCAGCTATTGGCCACGTTTTCGGCCATGTTGGGTTTTCTTCAACGATGCGTTACTGGAATTGAGGGAAATGTTGAGTACTTGTAAATTTCTGTTGAGTCCACCTGTAGATGTACAGTACAAGTATTGCGTGAGTGAGTCCCGACTTGTGAGTGTAGGCACAGAGGTTGTAAGGGTATTAGGAGAGACTCCACTGCACTCTAGTGGCACCAACAGAGGAGTGCAGATTCCATTCAGAATGAATGAGCTGCACTCTCTTGACAGCGGCCCTAGGGGAACTGCAGGCATTGGTAAAATAGGGAGTAGGGAGGCTGTATGTAAACCGGCTGTGAGTGTGGGCTTACAAGTGTCTGCTATGTAGGCTAAATGGCCTGTAAGTGGCGAGTATGGGGCGCCCTCATGTGGCAATGTAGCATCACTGCAGCTAAGAGAGAGACTCCTGCCCTTCACTTGTGCTTGTGGCCTCTCGTTTTGCTGACGCCCCGCCTCCGTGGGGAAAACAACAAAGTTTTCCTACTGTACTTCATTCACCATCCCGATTGCAAATGAGGAAATGACATTAGAATTGAATATTAATTAATTACAAAAGATATTAAATTAATTTTCTGTCGTCAGTGACATCATCGTGAGGTCACAAGCAGGCAAGTGAGCAAGGGAGGACGGAAGTCAGCATATTGGAATCGACTGACTCATAAAAGCTAGCAATGGCATTGCCACACACAACTCGGCGAAGTTTTGAGCAGCATTATAAGAAGTAGGCCTATGATTGCACCCATTACACTACACTTGGCCGGTGCTTTTGTTTAAAGCCAGAAACAGTTATGACACAGGATGAATTTGAGCACCTGGAGCATTGTGGGGTTGGTTACGTGCTTTTGCTCAATAGCACTTCAGCCATGGAAGGAGGTGTAGGGATACACATTTGTCCTATTATATTGGCCAGGGCGGGTTTCGAACCTGCAAATATTTAAGACCAACTCCCTAACCATTAGGTGACGGTTGCCCCACATGGGCCCAGGCCAAAAAAAGTGTAAAATTAAAATATAAAATAATTAGAGATGCACCGGATCCTGATTTTTAGCGGATCCACTGCTTAAGATCCTGCCGGATCCGGAACCGGATACCGGATCCTACAAAAGGGTTGAAACATATAGTCTACTCGCACACGTGGGCCCTTTTTACTACATTGGCTCAAACTATTTTTTAGACTCATTGGCTTATTGCCACACTGGCAACGGCCGCTTCCAAAGGGCTTTCACTCCATGCAGTGATTGGGGTTGTGAAAGACTGACTGAAAAGCCTAGGCTAGAGATGCACCAGACCCTGAATTTTAGGTAACATGCCGGATACCGGATCCACTGCTTAAGATCCTGCCGGACCCGGATCCTGTGAAAAAAACTATTATCCTGCCGGATCCGGAACCGGAACCGGATCCGGTGCATCTCTAAAAATAATGAAATATAATAAGATGTGTGATATGTTGCAGCCCTTACATATCATTATACTAACAGCACCTTCAGAAAATCCATAATGGAATTAAACACTTTTTTTTCTCTCTCTCTCTCTCTCTCTCTCTCTCTCTCTCTCTCTCTCTCTCTCTCTCTCTGCTTTCCCCTAAGTTTGCACGCCTGTAATGGGACATTGGCAACCCAATATAAAATGGTCACTGAAGAAGGATTGTTTGAATTAGCCTACACGTAATTAACAATTAGGAAACTGCAAAAACATGTGCTGAGTGATTTATCACCGTCCGGATTGGATTCACATCAGCACTATATCCTAGGATAGGCCTACACAGCTATAAGAAGATATTTTTGCTTTTCATTTGAATGGAGCTAGTTGGGCCCTTTTCATGAACCAAAACTGAACATGGTAGGCTATGTGATTCAGAAATTCAGACAAACTTTAGATTCACAAAAGTATTCTGCAGAGCTTGGCTTCCCAATTAGCTTTACAGTAATGAGGGGGAAAAAACAGTGTTATGTGTTATGCGTATGCCTAGGCCTACTGTTTCCACCATGTGGTTGTTAATGTGAACTGATCGAAAACAAACTACACTGTATTTCTTTGATAACATTCGATATCTGTAGCCGTTTTAACGAGCAAAACATCTGGGCCCTGGTTGACAGCTGCCTCTGTCCATGGTGCTAGTGCGATGGTTTGTTTAATCGCGTAATAGATTTCCCACGGAATTACCTCAACGTTTTTGTTGTTTGTTTATTCGGAAAGAATGGCTTTTACGACTTCCACTAGTGCCTTAGCAATGACTCCCACTTGGCGTCGTCTAAAAGCTCTTCCACCCTATGCATCTGAAATGTAAGAATAAGAGTAAGAAATAAGAGAAGTTTTAGAAGAAAATTCTGTATCAGCGATAGGCTATCGTTTCATAATTGTTGACAACAAGCGCCACATGAATGGCACATCATTAGGGGTCTGACACACCAAGGCGGTAAAGCGGCGCGGAACGGCCGCGGTTTTTACCGGCGTCAGTGAAAATACATTGAAACCTATCTGTCCTTACACACCAACCGGCGGTAGTCGGGCGTCAGCGGCGCGGGAGCCGGCTCCGCGCCGCGCTGGATTTGGAAAATAGAACTCGAGCGTATTTTTCACGCCGGCGACCGGCGGTGTCTCATTCAAATGAATGGCAAAGTAGCATGCTAGCTTTGGCTGTGGCTAGGGTTTTGAATAGGACTGGCCGCGCACGCCGACGCTGTCAGTGTGCAAGGCAGAGAAAAGCACGCCGGCCAAAACTAAGCAGAAAGACCGCGTCCGTCCTGCGACCGTTCCGTTCCACCTTGGTATGTTTTGGCCCTTAAGAGGCTAGACCTGAGGTTTGCTGAGAGTCGATTTGGAGCTTGTGTTGGTCCTTGTGAGCGGTAGGAGACTCTGTAAGCGTCTGGCTTTCCATGCCGTTGGCTGATAACAGACCAGCTGATCGAGGTCTTGTGCCTATAGTCGTCGTCACAAATGAAGAATGCATTGTTGATAGTGATTAGACTGAACTTGGATGAATTGTGACCACATTGGAAGTGTAAAGTCGCCCACTACCATTGCTTGTTGCTGTCGGTGTCTCAACAACCGCATTCTGATCTGAGCCTCCGCTGCTCTCAGTTGAGCGGTGATGGCGTCCTGCTCGTACCCCACCACCTCACGTGCGTTTCTACCAGCGCCTTCGCGCTTTTTTAGCGTGGCTAATCGAGCATACACCCGCTGTCTCGCCGCAGCTACCTCATTCTGCACCTCTTTGGGAGGTTCCTGATAGGCCATGTATCGGGCTCTCTGCTGCGGGCACATTCTGCGCTTTTTACCTGGTGCTTTGTGGCGGTTTCGCGAGACCCGCTCCCCATCTCCGAGGCCAGAGTCACCCATGCCTTCAGCATCCAAGAAAGAATGGCTGTTCCTTCAACTGGAATACGACCTCTGTGCAATCGATGACGCACACTGTTGTATTATTACGTAGCATTGGTGAGCTGGGTGACAGCTGATGTGACGTGCCTGGGTTTATTGACTTCAGGCACAAGTCAAGTCAGTCATCTCAATATATCCTACTAAACTTCATGTCCTAATACATCGCCTATGTTCTTTTCCGGAGAGCAGAATAGTTTGTCTGCTTTCCTGGTAATAAATATGGGGTAATTTATGGATGTAAATGTAAACTTTTCCCTGCAGCAGGACAGTTTAAACTAACACAAACGATATCACATGTGCAAAAGAAGAATTTAATACACTTACAAGTGACAAGGAAGATGAAAATAAAAGCAGTACAAAATACCCAGATAATGATAGGCTAATGGCCTGTCTCACATGCTATTATCAACAGGCTACAGTTTTTTGCTGCATGGGCAACTTTATTTAGGCTGTTCAGTGCCATAAACTCAGATGTAGTAGTTCAGCGATGTAGGAATCAATAGCACAAAGACTTTGGAAGACAAAAAATTCATTTCTTCTTATTATATTCTCTCTCTCTCTCTCTCTCTCTCTCTCTCTCTCTCTCTCTCTCTCTCTGTGTGTGTGTGTGTGTGTGTGTGTGTGTGTGTGTGTGTGTGTGTGTGTGTGTCTGTGTCTGTGTCTGTGTGCATGCTTGCATCTTTATTTAGGCTGTTCAGTGCCATAAACTCAGATGTAGTAGTTCAGCGATGTAGAAATCAATAGCACAAAGACTTTGGAAGACAAGAAAATGCATTTCTTCTTATTATATTTTGTTTGTATGTGTATGTGTGTGTGTGACAAGACAAGTAATAGACAAGTAATAATTGTAGAAATTGGATGTTCATTTGATTCATATATGGATATATGCTACTCAACGAAGCTTCTGAAATACCAACCACTGTGTACTGCTTTAAATAATTGCAATTACTCATGTAAAGTAATTGTGCTCATTTTTGGTAGTCTGGGCCATGTGCATAAACTATGTTTGCGTGGTCTTCAGATCTGTGGACTGACAAAAAGAAGGGCCAAGCAATTCACAAAATTTTGCTCAATATCTTGCATCATTGGGAGCCTCTTCATATGGAAACGCAGGTGCCACCTTTATCCTTAGGACATTATGAATAGAAGATTCTAGTGCTGTATTGGACTCCTTTTAAACCAAATTTGGATTGTGCCATGATAATTGTATATCTGTCAATCCAAATAAAGAAGTAAACTGTGTGTGTGTGTGTGTGTGTGTGTGTGTGTGTGTGTGTGTGTGTGTGTGTGTGTGCGTGTGTGTGTGTGTGCGTGTGTGTGTGTGTGCGTGCATGGGTGAGTATGTGTACTTGTGCACGTATGTTTCATACGTATAAAAAGCTGTTCTGCCACATGGCACAATTTAAATACCACTATTATTAGTACTCAAACAGTTCTTTAAACTGAAATGATTGTAAATCTAAAGAGGTAGGCCTACAGTATATCATGTCCTTTTTTGTTGAATCACACCTCCATGTAAACGTGTAGTATTATATTGAGAAATCCTTGGGTGCAAATCATCCTACTTCCTCACATCTTTGTACCCAAACACTTGTACCCAAACACTTGTACCTCAGTGTTAATAAAAAAGATTTACCCATTTATCAAGCAGCGGAGAGTGGCTTTTTGAGCCCCCCGTCATCAGTCATAAATTGAGTGTAGATATCCCACCACAGCATCTTCATTTTTATTATGACGACTGGACTGGGAAGTTTCCTCCAAGTAGGCCTACATGTGAGTATAGATCCTGTAGTTTCTTTTCCCTTCCCAGTCTGTCTTGATGATTCTATCCCACCTGGTCTGTCTGTCTGCCTGGGCTTCAGTAGAATCTGGTGGCTTGTATAGCTGTCCCATCTTGTTCTGTCTTTCTTTTGAGCTGTGGTCGAGGCGCTGAGTCAAAGAATCCTCTATTAGAGTAAGATACATCAAGTCCATTCTTTTCCTGGATCCATGTGACGTCAGGTGAACGCCCCTATTGGAGATCTTCAAGTTAGTAGACTTTAGGTTGAGAATAAATGGAGTTCCCTTAGCGCTTTAGATGGCAGTAGCGTACATCCTGTTCACCAAACACCACAAAAAGAGAAGTAGGGGTCAACGCCCCCTTGGGAGACCAAACTTGAGCCCACTCCTTTGCATTGGGTGGGTGGAGTTTGAATGATCTTTCTCTAATAGACGATTCTTTGGTTGAGTGTTGGTGACCGCCAGTCGAGCCACATCTCTTCCCTTAGCTTTGGTAGCGCTGAGTGTGTCTCTCGTCGTGAGTCCACAGTAAACCAGCCCTTCAGCTCTTCTACTCCAGACTCCTCTTCACAAAGGCGTTGGTGAACCTTTCAAACGAAGACCATTGGAGTTAATATTATTTACTTGATGCAAACCTTTCTGAATATCACGTCATATGCCGGTCTCAGCTGTCCATACAAGCGGGGCCAAGTGGCTCTTTTAATTAAAATATGGTTGCCTCATCTTCCAATACAGCTTTCTCTGTCGTTATCCTACAGTAAACTTTCTTCCTCCAATTCTCATTCAGGTTTTGCACATGCACATGCATATGGCCATTGACATTAGCCACTTAGCGAAGCATGAGAAAGATCAAGTGACATGGGAGTGATACGTTCACTTATAACACCATTTCAGCTATTAGAATATACACGAGGAAGCAAGACAAAATATTTGCAATATTCATATTTTGTACCAACCTGCTTCTGATGGAAACACTGTGCGTAGCTGTTCTATCACCTGGTATAGGTTGTAGGTTGTATCTTTTTCTTGGTTTTCGTGGTTGTGGTCTATGGACAATGAAGGGGAATTCAGGAAATGTTCATTCACCACAACACCTACATCAGTTTATGATTATTATTAACCATACACATCACAGTAAAGCAAACACTTTGCTTGATTTCTTCTTCTATGCTCAGCCTACTGTTTGGAAGTGGATGGCCCCTATCTTCCCAATGGTTAAAGCCCCTTGTCTTGCAGTGAAACGAGGTCAGAGACGTTCGCCTGATGAACCATTGAAACATTGGTTGAAAAAACATGCATTTGCAATTAGTTTTGATTTATAAGAAAACATACAGTATATGTAAGTCGAGGCACTATGTCTGACACATAGTCAAAAAATAAAGACAAAAACTCCTTCCTCCTATTTAATTTATAATCTCTATATACGATAGCCCTGTTGCTGTACCTGTGTTGTGTTCTCTCTGAGGTTGAAAACACTACTCGGAGTTGTTTTAAAAGGAACATTTGTGTTTCATAGCAAAGGTCGCATCCCAAGGTCATATCCAAAGTCAATGCTACCCCATATCTCTTTCCTGATCATTTCCTGTCTGCTCTCACATTGTCCTGTCTAAGGCCACTACGTTGAACTTCGGCTTTTTTTCGCACACCTCAGCTGGCAGGTGCGTCGGAGATGGCACCATGGGTCACTCAGCAATAGTTCAAAAAAACTCCCGCACACTGACCATTTCGCTGTTCTTTCTTTAATAAACGACGTTTCGGTGCTAGACCTTCATCAGGCAATCGGGATCAGGATTGCCTGATGAAGGTCTAGCACCGAAACGTCGTTTATTAAAGAAAGAACAGCGAAATGGTCAGTGTGCGGGAGTTTTTTTGAACTGTCTAAGGCCACTAAAATAAATTTAATTTTGGCCCTATGCTGGCTCTAACAGTAGCGCACTGGGCTGCTACGCCGGCGATCCGGGTTTGAGTCTGGCCCAGGTCCTCTGCCGAGCCTTCCCCATCTCTCTCCCCATTCACTGGCTGCCTCTCCTCCTGTCTTATCTTCAAGAAAGTCAAAAAGACCGTAAACATCTACTTGAAACGCTTAATTTACCTAATGAATTTATCCCCCCGCTGCTGTAGCCTGGCTCTCGCGAGACCCCTAGTGCTTCGTGCATCTTCAATCCATCTGCGAGAGCCAGGTTACCGCTGCTGTACCTGTGTGCGTGTTGTCAGTGGTGGTGGGGTCTGTGCTGGGCAGTCTGCTGTACCTGTGTGCGTGTTGTCAGTGGTGGGGGGGTCTGTGCTGGGCAGTATGCCCAGAGGAGGACCCCTTCTGAGGCATGGGGATGGACCCGCCGACTGGCTGTCTGACGATGACACACTGCTATCATCCGAGTCATCCTTGGGCTGAGGAGAAGAGATTCATCATACGTAAGTAAGTAAGACACGCACACACGCACGCACGCACAGACGCACACAGGCACACACACACAAATGCACACGCACACACGCACACGCACACACACACACAGATGAGGACAGACCAGATGACTGGCTGCCTGATGACGTGCTATCACTGTCCTCCGTGTCCCCTCTGGGCTGGGGAGAGAGCCAGAGACAGAGACCCCCTACAGGTAATTGTCTGTATTGCTGGATAGCAGAGTACTCAAATGCCCTTTACACACATGCAAATGCAAACACTCACGCACGCACTCACACGCACATGCACGCACGCGCACGCGCACGCACACACACACACACACACACACACACACACGCATGCGCACACACACACACACACACACACACACACACACACACACACACACACACACACACACACACACACACACACACACAATCAAAACGCAAAAACCAAGAAAAAAAACACACACACACACACACACACACACACACACACACACACACACACACACACACACACACACACACACACACACACACACACACACAAGAACAGTCCAGCTGTCTTCTGGCGGACTGGCTGGTGATGACGTGCTGCTGTCTTCAGAGTCGTCCTAAGGGTGCTGCTGACAGAGACCTCCTGAGTAATGAGTGTTGTTAGATAGCATGATTCTGAAAAGCTCTTTATGCTTACAGGATGCAAGCAGGCACACACACACACACACACACACACACACACACACACACACACAGTCACAAACACACACACTACTTGCAAGAAACTACTTGATGCCTAAGCAGTCCAAAAGAATAGTCCTTCTACCCACCTCTCGATCCCACCAAAGTATGCCCATCCTATTGTAACCGCAACGCATTTTTAATCCAAAAATATATTGTGTACTGTTTACAACACATACAAATTAATTGGATGGACAAGAGCAGATGCTGTTACATTAGAAAGTCCCAAAAATCCCAATCATGAACTATTTCAGCCATTACGTAACATCCAGAAAACGTTGTAGAAGTTTGAAAGCTCCAAAGCAGTTTCAGTTTGAAAGCTCCAAAGCAGTTTCTTCCACCAGGCACTTCTCTCTCTCTCTCTCTCTCTCTCTCTCTCTCTCTCTCTCTCTCTCTCTCTCTCTCTCTCTCTCTCTCTCTCTCTCTCTCACTCTTGCACACAGACACGCACACACACACACAGTCACAGTCACAGACACACTCACACACACACACACACACACACACACACACACACACACACACACACACACACACATACACACACACACACACACACACACACACACACACACACACACACACACACACACACACACACACACACACACACACACACACACACATGTGTATCTTTTGATGAGACAAAACACAAAGAATTTTACTCTCCTACACACCTATAACGAGATGTAATAAAATAAACCTTGAATCGTGATGAATCTTGAATCTTAATTGCAATACCCAGAGCTGTCCAGCAGGGGTCAGTGCTGTCCCACCTTGAGCAGTGTCCTGAGCCGGTGTAGCTGGGACTCCAGCTGCTGGTTGTGCTGCTCCAGGATGTGCATGCGCGTCTGCAGCCGTCCCCGGTGCTGCTTCAGCATGCGAGCCTCCTCCAGCAGGGCCTCGTCCTCCTGGACCTGGACCACCACCGCGGCAGCTGGGGGGAGCCCCGACTGTGAGGCCTGGCCCTGGGCCTGGCCCTGGCCCTGTACCTGGCCCTGGCCCCCACCACCACCACCGCAAGGGGAGGCCTGCTCTGTCTCTGTGTGCAGCCATCGCAGGCGCCGGTACTCCCTCTGCAGGATTCTGAAGGAAAAGCAGCACTTTAGATACAAGGGAGCAGGAGTGCGTCTCATGTGGCAAAAAAATGAAATGATGCTTCATACATCAGTTAAGTTTATACATCACTTAAGTTGCTTTATATATGATGGTGATGATGATGATGATGATGATGATGATGATGATGATTACATTACAGATGATTGCATTGTGAAATGTTGAATCCCTTTGTAAGACTTGATTAGTCCTCATGACGTCCAATCAGTAATTCACGAATGGTCTGATTACGCTTCTCTGGGGAGGGTTTAGTCGTCCATCAGATTAGACCAGATTGGACCGCCAAATTGGACCAATAAGTGAACGCGCTTGAGTGCATAACAACATAAGTCATGAACATCAACTGTCAGCGATAGGTCACCACTCATTTCAAACCAGAACTGAGCTCACTCCTCCCACCTCCCAAGCAGCTCCAGGGCATCGAGGATCCAGACCAAAAATGAATGACGAGGTAATTCATGTGGTCTGGTAAAACCAGGCTAAGGTACCCCAGCTGCACCTGTTCTGGTCCTCCAGGATGGCGATGGTCTGCTGCAGCTCCTCCTGGCTCTCGCGGCCGCTGCAGCTGCCACTGAGCAGGTGGTGGAGGGCAGGATGCTCCAACTCCACCCCCGACCCCAGAGGGTACTGGTCCTCATCACTCAAGAGGAGGGACATCAGGGGAGTGGCAGACATGGTGAAAGAGTAAAGTGAAAGTAAAAGTCACTCCCAATGAACAACAACAAAAAAAAAGTAATGTGAATCCCATTACACCCCTTAGCCCTACGCCAATCCCCTTTGCCTCCGTTTTGCGCGTCCACGTGTAGGCGTAGTGGCATCCCAATTCACGTTCAGACAGATGGGTAGGGGCGCGGCGAAGGGCTTGAGCGGAGATTTTCTGATAGCACACTCCGTCGACAGAGGGCTTCGACAGGTTTCCCTGAATGCATTGCGAATTCATTTGAAAATTGGCGGCAAGCCGTGGCACCCACAACAGCACACAAGTTTAAGTATTTTTGCCGCAATGGATGGTTTTAAAGTGGTAATAATGATTCCATTGTACTAAGTTTAACATTGTCCTAATATGTGATGGCCCTTTTCTCCGTGAAACGCACATGAAAACAACCGCTATTAATTTCAACCTAATGCATGGAATTAGTGACAGCTGTGAGTGTCATTCCATGATTGTTGAAGGGGCATGCCAATCCAAAGGGGTTGCGTTTCAAGCCCTACACCTTGCAGCTTTGTTTGAAAGCACGAGGGGCAAGAGAAGGCAAAGGGGTAGGGGTGGAGATTAGTAATGGGAAAGGCCCATAGTCAGTGGAGCATCAGTGTCATAATCAGCCAAGTAAAAGTGCAGGTACTCACAGGCTGTGGTTGAAGAAGGAGCAGTTTTGGTGTTCCATCTGAGCCAATCTGAGGAAAGGAAACATTGGAAGACAAAACTCAGTGGTACTGGACATCCAACAGAAATGTCAATCCATAGTGCTTGCAGCCTAATGTGTGACTTTTGTAGTTAGATGAGATACTGTAGAATGTGAATGTGTAGCAGACAGCCTGAAACTGCCTGAAAGGACATTTCCCATTACCTGTAACATTCTGCTTGCAGCATAGGCCTAGTGTATGTAGTAATATATTTATTTTCCACATAAAAACGCTGAATTACAAGCACATGCACCTTTGTTTCAGCTTAAGTATTATTAAACATACAGATGAATGAAACAAAACAGCCTAACATTAGTGCAATTGGTTTGGTTTCCATGCAGCGTTCCATCACATTATCCAGTATTTTAGCTTTTTAGGAATGCATTGCCTATTTTCCAAGTTGTCCCATTTGACCCAAGTCTTTCTAATGCCCACCCAAGCATCTCCTCTGTCCCTCTCGCTATCTAATGTCCACTCATCTCCCCAGTCATCCGCTGTGTTGCCAGATTGGGCTGTTTCCCACCCAATTGGGCTGCTTAGGATGACCGTCTGCAGGTAAAATTGGGTACAAATGGGCATTTGGAAGGGTTTTTTGGCAAATGTATGACCATAGAAATCAATAGAATTAAGTTCAAATTGGTGAAAATCAAATTTAGTGCTTCCAGACAGAAGGTTTTGAGCAGGAATTTTTTTGGGCTGGAAATCATCAGACTCATCTGGCAACCCACTGGGTGAGTGGCAGTGAGTGAGTGACCCTGTCTGCCCGGCCCGCGTGTGGTTGCCAGTCCTGGAGGCTGGAGTCCAGCTGATGGTGTGGAGGTTTCTGCTTCTGCCACTGTTGTTACAGCAGCAGCAGCTGGACACTGATCTGATGTGAGCTGGCATGTCTGCTCTGGCCCCTGGTCAGACGGGCAGTGGCCAGAGAGAGAGAGAGAGAGAGAGAGAGAGAGAGAGAGATGAGAGAGAGAGAGAGAGAGAGAGACAGTGGCCAGAGAGAGAGAGAGGGGGGGGGGGGGATCAGTGGCCAGAGAGAGGGGGGGTGAGAGAGAGGCAGTGGCCAGAGAGAGAGAGTGGGGGGGGTGAGAGAGGCAGTGGCCAGAGAGAGAGGGAGAAGGGGGGAGGGGGGGAGAGACAGTGGCCAGAGAGAGAGAGGGGCGAGAGTGGCAGATGGGGAGAGGTCTGTGGGGCTTGTGATGATGTTGAAGAAGTCTCTGTTTCTCTCTCTCTCTCTGTCTCTCTCTCTCTCTCTCTTTCTCTCTCTCTCTCTCTCTCTTCCCCCCTCCACACACACACACACACACACACACACACACACACACACACACACACACACACACACACACACACACACACACACACACACACACACACACACACACACACACACACACACACACTTCCCATAACTGCCCATCATCTGTTGGCAGTGCACCTTTCACACCCTCCACTCTCCGCTCTGCCTCTGGATCATGTCCACAGTTCATGGGCTGCCACGGCACAGACAGGCTTCCTCATCCTGGCACAGGCTGACCCAGGCTGAGGGTTGAAGTACTGTAGGTGTCAAGATTTCAGCAACCGATTTGTATTCTCTCTACACTGTATTTTAACGTGTTGAAAGCTGCTTGTCAGAGTGACGTTTCGCAAAAGAGGCGTAACCCTCGAGGGGGGCAGTGGGTCGCCAGTGAAACCACTTCAGGACTAATAGCACAGGGCTTGAGCAGAGATTTTTTTTAGGAAGGGTATATATGTCCCAATCGTAAGTGTCCAAGTGTGTCCAAGTGTGTGTTTTTATGATGGACTGTTTTTATTTATTTATATATTTATTTACTTATTTATTATGTATTTGTCCTGTCTTCCTGTTACGTGTTGTATGTATGACCAGGTGGCACTCAATTTCCCCTTGGGGATTAATAAAGTCTCTCTCTCTCTCTCTCTCTCTCATAGAAATGAACGGTGAAGATTCGTAACGCAAATATGGCGTCTACCCGCACATCTCCCGCCTTTCTGGCAACAAGAACCAACTGCCTGCTGAGCTGCTTTGCCATTGATCCAATCATCTAGCTGCATCAGCGCACACGAATTGTTGCGCATGCTCAGTTGTGAAAAGCTGTCACTCTCGTGCCATTATGGAACTACTGTGCTTGCACAGTGTCAAGAAAGCCGTGAGAAAAGTGGCTTAAAAAGCTTTATTTTGACTCGTATGACACAACCAAGTAGTCTAGATTGATCAGTTTTTCACGGTGGTTTCAACCATATGGTTTTCACAACCGCTGGGTTCCCTCCCATCCTATACTCAGTTTCCCCTTTCATTTTTCCCATTGACTCTCAGATCTGGTCTCACTAATCGTGAAATAGCACCCCGAGGGCATCAACAAGATGGCGGCGACTGTCCCGTCTCGACCTAAACCGTCTCTGGCTTGAGGCTCTAGGCTCTGGGCTGGTGGCTCCCTTAAGCAGCCTGGGCCGCGAGCGAGCGAGCGCGGCTCGGATATGGCAGTGTAACCCCGGCTATTGTGGAACAGAGGTCTTCCTGTTCTTGCAGTTCAGCCCTAGGCGTGTACTGTGACCCGTCATATCAGGACTGCTAATGGGTAGTGTGTTTTCTTTTTTGTTTTTTGTTTTTTACAGCGCATGAGCTGTATGAGGCATGACGTTTAATGATGTGTTACATTTCAAGGAAGCGAATAGTTCGGTAAACTCAAACTTTTGAGTTTAGCTGTGTGTGCATCTTTTCAAATAGAGACAGAAGACAGAATGGGGCAGCCATGGGTAAGCGTTTAGGGCATCAGATTTGTAGCCCAAAAGTTGCCGGTTTGACTACCGACCCGCTAGGTTGGTGGGGGGAGTAATTAATCAGTGCTCTCCACCATCCTCCTCAATGACTGAGGCACCCTGAGCATAGTACCATCCCGCCGCACTGCTCCCTTTCAGACACTATTGGTGGCTGCCCCCTTGCACTGGTGAGGCATAAATTCATTTTTGTTGTGTGCATGTGTACTTGTGTGCCGTGGAGTGCTGTGTCACAATGACAATGGGAGTTGGAGTTTCCCAGTTGGCCTTTCATGGCTTTCTCTTCATTCTCTTCAGAAGTCATTTCCCTAGATTACATCATCATCACTCGACTCTGAGACGCCAAGCCCTTTAGCTCATTTTGCACACTGTTCCACCATTGGGAGCACTGTACCAGAGATTCTTTAAGTATAGAGATATGCCATTGTAATAGGTTGCTATGGGCACCTAACATGACCAGGTTCCGGTCTGCCTAAAGGGCCATGTCATAATACTCCTAGCATTGAATAGAACAGTCCTTAGGTCTGCCTAAAGGGGAATTTCCCCCCCTCCCCCTTGCGACAGTAGAACCCGGAATCAAAGGGCCAGCGGAACCTCTCTCTTTACTCTCTCTGACTGTACTGGTCGTTGAAAAGACTTTACTACCATAGGTACAACACTACTACAACTTAACACAGAGTGCGTTACAATATGCGACCTTGCCTCCTCCACTTGTGCTTGTTTCCTCGTACTAGGAAGTAATATGTCATGATGACATCACTGACAACAGCATTATATTTCAATATCTTGCAAAAGCTCAATTGTAAAGTCTTTTTCTCATTTGCAATTGAGATGGTGAATGAAAAACAGTCCCTCAAAAGTTGTTGTGGCTAGGCTGACAGCTGGGAAACTTTATCGTTTTCTCCAGGGAGGAGGGGCCAGGAGGCGGGGCGATACCACAAGCACAAGTGGAGGAGGCAAGGTCGCATATTGCAACGCACTAAGAGTCTTATAGTAATACATTAGGACTTGGTAATTGTCATTCTTGCAACAGCAAATTTATAACACAGGCCTTGTCTTTAGACTTTGGTTTCAACCAACCTGTTGGCAAATTGTTCGATTCTGGAGTGTGTCTCCACATGGGAGAGTTTTGGAGATGATGCCGGACTAAAGAGAGAGAACATAAAAACAAATATAGACACATACATGCATGGGAATTACTATATTCATGGGTCAGTGATGTTTTAGTGGTAGCACAGGTCAGGGTGGTGCAACCACAGCTAATGCCACCATGTTATGAGTTTTTGTTTTTAGTTTGTTTTGTTGTGGATTGTCTAAGAAGCATATTCATAGCAGTACATTAATTAAGAATTACTCATTCATTTATGGGCGTTATGGGTTGTACCACCTGACATCTGATCCCAAAACTGTCATTGTCCCACATGCATGTATATAATTGAGAAACATTATGACACTTATGACACAGAGGTTAAAGACAGGGTTGAGCACTTTCTTTCAGGACCTTGGACAGCGTATAAGTAGTGTAGGGTGTGTGTGTTTGTGTGTCTGTAGTAGAGTAGAGTGTACTTTATTGTCCCTGGGGGGGAATATTTGTCTTCGTGTGTGTGTGTGTGTGTGTGTGTGTGTGTGTGTGTGTGTGTGTGTGTGTGTGTGTGTGTGTGTGTGTGTGTGTGTGTGTGTGTGTGTGTGTGTGTGTGTGTGTGTGTGTGCGTGTGTGTGTGAGTGTGGGTGCGTGTGGGTGCATGTGCGTGTGCGTGTGTCCGTGTGCGTGCGTTTTGTGCGTTTGCGTTTTGTGCGTGTGCGTTTCGTGCGTGCATTTCGTGCGTGCGTTGGTTCTGTCTGACCTGCTCTCCCTCTCCGGTCCCATGGCTGACTGCACGGGCAGGTATCCCCTCTGGGGGTGCTTGCTGAAGTACTGCTTAGAGCGGAACTTGTTCTTCAGGGTCTCTGCAAAGTCCCGCATCTTCTCTCCAGATGTGCTCTGGGCCAGCAGTCAACATGAGAACAAACACACACACAACTGTAATAATAATAACTGTATTTGTATAGCACAGTATCACACAAGGCATGCAGCTCAAAGTGCTTAACAAGTGGTTTAACATCAATGTTAAAAATGAAAATAAAAAGTGAAGTAGAAAAGAGAGACAGAAACAAGAAAGAAGAGAAGAGAAAAAAACTAGACAGGATAGAGAAAATAAGTAGATAGGTAAATGAGTAGATGGAGAGAAAATTAAATAAGTTTAAAGGGTTAGGCCCAGAATAAGTGATAAATAGTCACAGTGAATGGGGCGCTCAGCTGTGGCCCAGATGACTACTTGTCTTGTATTGTCTTGTCTTCCCATGTACCATGCACTATACCACCATAGATGGTAAACATGGCATGATACAACTACAGCTTGGAAATAGTATGCATGTTTAAGATATTCTTTAGGGCTTTTGTGCTTTTATTTTTTGTGACAGGACAGTGAAAGAGGGACAGGAAATGAGTGGGCGAGAGGGAGACGGGGAAGGGATGGCAAATGACCTGGGCCAGAAATCGAACACGGGTCGCCGGCATAGTAGCCGAGGTTAGGCCACGGTAGGGCCAAAAGTGTGCGTGTTTGATAGGCTGGTGATAAGCTTGCTGTGAGCCTTAAAGTGATACTGTCCCATTTTTTGAAATCAGCTTATTTTACACCTCCCCTTGAGTTAAATAATAGGGTTTTACCTTTCTCCCGTACTTTCAACTGTTCTCTTGATATGGCAGTGCAAATGTTACCTCCATGCTAGCAGTTAACATTGAGTCATATGAGACCAGCTCGCGGTTAACTGGTCTCATAGGACTCAATGTTAACTGTTAGCTTGAAGGTAAAATTTGCACTGCCATAACTAGAAAACGGTTGAAAGTACAGCAGAACGGTAAAACCCTGTTATTTAACTCAAGGGGAGGTGTAAAATAAGATTCTTTCCAAAAATGGGACAGTATCACCTTAAATTATGCATGCCACCATGTGCAACTGACTGCTCATGCAGTACTTGCTTTAGGAAGCACAAGACCAATACACACAATACTAGAGGGTACCATCCAGGGAGCAGAGAGCAGCATTGCAATCCAGAAATTGGAAACAAAGATTGTAAGGAAAACAAAAACAAAAAAAAGATGGACTCCCTGGACGAGGAGGAGACGATACTAACGCTCCGACACGGTAAAAAATGCAGTGCTATTAACAACACTTAGAGCGTATTCTGAGAATAAATATGGAAGTTAAATTAACTCTGTAAGTGTTGAATTAATTCTTTATTTTTTTATTGCGTACTACTGCGTGCCAAGAGCGAAAGGAAACTGATGTAGATGGGCCGTTAGGCCCCTCAAGCAAAGCAGACTAGAAAATGGGGAATTCGTGTGTGTGTTTGTCTGTGTGTGTGTGTGTGTGTGTGTGTGTGTGTGTGTGTGTGTGTGTGTGTGTGTGTGTGTGTGTGTGTGTGTGTGTGTGTGTGTGTGTGTGTGTGTGTGTGTGTGTGTGTGTGTGTGTGTGTTTGTGTGTGTGTTTGTGTGTGTGTGTGCGTGCGTGCGTGCATGCGTATGTGCATGTGTGTGTGCATGTGTGTGCGTGTCTGCAATTGTGTGTGTGTGTGTGAGTGTGAGTTTGGGTGCGTGTGCGTGTGTCCGTGTGCATGCGTTTCGTGCGTGTGCAAGCAGACCAGATTAGAAAATGGGGAATTTGTGTCTTTGGTCCTCCCGGTCTCACCAGAAACACACGATCGCCCCCAGCAATTTTGACAATATTACAGTGAATAAACACGTCTGTGTGCATTATCTATCATGGGCAAAATTGACATGAAATACGCACGGCAACGCATTCGTGCACAAAACATGCCGACGCACACGTATGCTGCAGCAAGCATATCGACAACCTTAAAACTATGTGTATACCAGATTACTAATGTTTGAGAATCATATAATTCATTTTTATTGTATTTAACAAACTCTTCACAAAACATTTAGCAAAACTTTGAAGTGGGTTTTTGAGTAGTTTGTTGTGGTCCATGTGTATGGGAGCAAAGTGGGAATCAGTTCTGTATGCAGGCTGTGTCATTGTGATGAAGCAGTGCTGCTTTTGATAGGCAGTGAGTATGCACACTTTGCCTGTTTGATGCATTCTGGTTAGAATTTTCTAACCACAATCGTGCCCATATGACTGACATTTCTCTATGCCTTGCCTACTGGGTGATCCTTAGACGAGGGGGCGAGTGGCTGGGGGTGCAGTTCTAATGGCCTGTTAATAAGGCTGCAGAAAAGGGGGATTTGTGTGCCCAACTGATGTGTTATCTTGATTCTAGGGAATGACTCACCTGCAAACCATATATACAGGAAATGTGTGTATTTATAGCAGGCCTATGCGTCTAATAGGCGGTGCACCTGTCAATCACCCTATGCACTGCATGGTTGGTTGGAGTGCGCGCTCAAGGAAGTAAATAAATACTAACACAAGGCCAAATACAAAAGACAAAACATATTCTGAAATAAAATAAATGAAAATATGCATAAAATAAGAAAACTAAACCAGGAAACCCATGGATGGATATATATACACAGCAGAATGGACATTCTCAGATAAATACATAGTGCTTTATAAAAAGCAGGACAAGTCGAAATCATCATTAAGTCCATGTGGATGTAAAGTTTTCAAGTAATAGATCCAACGGGCTTCACACTGCAGGATCGCCTGGCCTGAGACGCTCCTCACTGTCAGGAAATATCATTTAGCTACATGTGCAGTAAATGCTGCCTGTGTTACATGTCTAGTGCTCAATGATTGGGGTTAACGTTTGTACCACAGTTTTAGTCATTTTGCCACTGCCCTACGGTTGGCTGGTTTGTATTCTTACCGGCGTGTAATACTCGATGATTGGATAATGCAGAGGCTTGCCCTTCAGAGCCTGTCCGGACAGGAAGCAGGATTGGCAGATGTCCACGTTGAACTGCTTCAAGCTGCGGTACCTGTAGTGTGGAGACATATAGAGGTGAAAACACTCTTCTCTTCTCGTCACTGAAGGGCATTGCATCGGTCCTTAAATGGACACGTGCATACGGTGTGGTTTGAATTTAAATGCAAAAGCATGCAAACAAAAACAAACACACACAGACGCATGCACGCAGGCAGACAGGCACGCAGGCACACACACACACACACACACACACACACACACGCGCGCGCGCACGCGCGCACACGCACACGCACACGCACACGCACACGCACACGCACACGCACACGCACACGCACACACACACACACACACACACCTAAACCCCCGTATGGGGCTGTGTCTGCATACGGAGCAGCGTGCCTGGTGTAGCGTACTCTCCGCCTGGGCCACTCTCTGCAGCAGCGGGAGCCACACCACCGACTGGGGCTCCAGGGCCATCCACTCCAGGAAGTCACTCAGGCCCACGGACGCCTTCCCTGGGACCTGCAGATAAGAGAGAACCAGCTCATCATCATCATCGCTTCATTGTAGGGCTGCACGATTATGGAAAAAATCACAATCACGATTATTTTGGTCAAAATTGTAATCACGGTTGTTAATCACGATTATTGATTTTTTGCAGATTTTTTGAAAAAAAAAATTAAAAATTAAAAAATTATATACGGGATGAGCAAAATAAAATTAATTGTAATAATTATGTAAAGGCAATAGCATGAAACTTAGGTGGACAGATTTCTAGCCAGAAACACCAGCCTGTCAGTATGTTCTGGCTTCAAGGACGCTCTCAAAGGTAGGTCACTATTGCCACGATTAAATCACGATTGAAATCACAACTTCGATTTCACAATTTTATCACGATTTTCGATTATTTTCGATTAATTGTGCAGCCCTACTTCATTGCATTCATGGGTTTGAAGGTGCACTGTGTAATGTTACTATCCTATATTAGATCCTATATCAGATCCTATTAAAGTCATTAGGTCAACTATACACATTAATATAAACAATAAACAAGTCATTAATATAAACAATCAATGTCAATGGTAAATATATGAAGTTCCAAGGAGTCAAATTAGTTTCTTTAAAGATGCACTATGTAATATTTTTAGTAGTTTATTTCCAGAGTTCATGCTGCCCATTCCCAACCTTTTTCATCAATACTTACCATCACCATCAACTTCTAAATATTCATTATGACTGGAAAGATAGCACTTTTCATGCATGAAAAGGGGGATCTTCTCCATGTCCGCCATTTAGAACTTCCAGAAATAGACATTTTTAGCTGCAAAACTTACCATACTTTGGTCATACTTGTAAATATTAGTTTATTATTCAGTAAACATTGGGGGAAAAAAAGGGAAAATTTGGCAATAGGCAGCACAGTTTCAATGAGCAGCATTACATAGTTGCAACATCCACTCTGTCCATCATCCTACACAGTGTACCTTTACATTACTGTAAGTAAGTACAGTGGTGACATTTCATGTGGCTTTAGTAAAATGTACAGTTCGCACAAGGCCAGTCATGAGTCTTGTTCATGTGTGCCATGCGCTATGGCCGGGGTTCCCAACCTTTTTCAACTTGGGGCCCAATTAAGAATAAAATGCGCTTTGGTATTGGTATTGGTGCCATGTTTAATTACCAACATGCAAAACAGGTTAAAAAAAACCACCCTTTTACCAAATTTGCTAACCAGCTCCATATAAAATGTGTTGTAATTTCTAATCGGGATACTTCTCTGGTGTGACAGCTGGACTAATGTGAGACCCCAGTTGGCCTTTTCATGTGATCGACACGGCTGTAATTCCATTTGGCCAAATGTGAGCACTGAGCAGCACTACCACAGTAGAATGACGGCACTTTAATGGGCTCAGGGGCGGATCTAGACATTTTGGGGCCCTAGGCGAAATATAAATACGGGGCCCTCAAAGGTCATTATATACGTAGATATAAAATGCTGTGTTTTCGGTGCTATTTTAGTGTTTTGTCTCAAGTATATCTTCGATTACTTTACATAAGTGACACATTAAGATCAAGCCTACTTTTTGGTGTGTTCTCTGTGACTGATGTGACAGTTGAGGCCCCTATGTGAGGCAAATTTGGTTGGGGCCCTTGGAAACTGCCTAGGTTTTCCTTATGGAAAGTCCGCCTCTGAATGGGCTCAATCAGCCACTGAGCACTGCTCTCCCTCTTCAAAGCTTTCTGTTGTGATGTGATAGAAAGAACGCAATCCAATCCTCATTACTGAACTCGTCAAGGCAAGTTCTCTTTTGACCCTCCCCCTCCATTCGCTATTAATGTCACTGCCAGATTTGGGTCCAAACACACTCTTCAGTGTGAGACATGTGCACAGCAGGAGACGTCTGATCTGACGGGAGGCTGATGTGATGTGGGCATACACAATAGAGAGCCCTTCTCTGATCATCCGTCAACATTCAATTACAGTTTTAGCCACCAGGCGGCGATGTGGGGCATGGTTGTAGATCAGACACGAGTCTGGTGAACTGCTGCTTTAGATGCTGATGTGTGTGGCTGTAGTAGTAGTAGTAGTAGTAGCAGTAGTAGTAGTGGTAGTAGTAGTAGTAGTAGCAGCAGCAGCAGTAGTAGCAGTAGTAGTAGTAATAGTAGTAGTGGTAGTAGTAGTAGTAGTAGTAGTAGTAGTAGTAGTAGTAGTAGTAGTAGTAGCAGCAACAGAAGCAGCAGCAGAAGTAATAGTATCAGTAGTAATAAAGCATGCTGTAAGAATAGGAGATTTGTGTGTGATGCCTTTTTTTGAATTATTAAAAATGACTTATGTGTGTGTGTGTGTGTGTGTGTGTGTGTGTGTGTGTGTGTGTGTGTGTGTGTGTGTGTGTGTGTGTGTGTGTGTGTGTGTGTGTGT
>NC_085863.1:16319493-16336993 GCF_034702125.1 Engraulis encrasicolus | reverse complement strand
AGGCTTCGTGAGAAAGTAGATTAACCACTGCGCTTGGTACGTTGCTATGGGCACCACTTCCTAATCTAGTGAGACGCGCCTCTATCGGAGGCATGTAAGGACGCACGCAGAACGTTGGGGTGACTTGACAACCAGATAGAATTATGTAGACCTCCTTGGATAGAATTGACGACTGGGTTTTTGATTAGACAACCAAATACGATAGAATTAACGACGCGGTCTTGACTAGACAACCAGATGTGATAGAATTAGTAACGGCCCTTCGCCAGAAAGTTAGAAAAGAAGCCACTTAGACGCCCGCACGCCCGCATGACATCATAGGTGTCCTGCTACCGGGGAATAAAGGACACCAGCTCAGCCAATCAGAAGACGTTCCGTCTGCTCACCGGGTGATAAATTACTGTATATTAGGGCTGTAACAATACACTTAACTCAAAACTTGGTTCGTATCATGATCTTTAACCTACGGTCCGATACACCCTATGATTATTTAAATGTATCTTTTTAAACTAATTTAATTAATGTAAAAAAAATCACATTTGCCAACATTACAAAAGAAAATCATAAATAAAAACCATGATAGTTTATACGTGAGTAGAACAGGTTACAAGAGACTACTAATCTTTTTTTATGTTTAAAAATAATAATGATAAGGATAACAGAACTTTGAAAGGGCACCATTTCTTGCACCATGATACAGTATTGTGATTCTTTGTATCAAGATTTCTCGGTTCGATACAGCATCGTTACAGCGCTACTATATGCTAGCCTGGAAAACCAGCGCCAACTGCTGGACGGCAAAATGTTTTGCATCCAATCCATTTAGGCTGGTTTATCAGGCTAACTGTATGCTACACAGTCAGAAAATGCCCTTGACAAATGCAGAGATGTGTACTGTGCATAGAATAGTTGTAATACCCATGGCCTTATAGAGGTCTGTCATCTGTGGGTGATCCCAGCTTGTGGCCTGAACTTCATGACTGTTGGGAGAGGGAAAAACAAACAAACAAACAAGAGGTACAGTAATAAGGACAAACAGACAAATAATGCAAAAAAATAAATAAATACAAAATAGTTAAGATTAAATAGATTAAATTAAATTTGGACGGAGTGGTATGATGGTATGAGTCATTTGTTTCGCTTTTTTGCCTCTCAGTTTAACAATGTCCCCCAGGCGAGATGTGCTCTGCTGAATGAACATACACAGGAAAGCTTTCACTTTAAGGGCCAAATCAGCTGAGTACAGTGCAATATCCGGGAAACATGCCACTGTACAACAGCAGTTACAGTAGAGTGTGTGTGTGTGTGTGTGTGTGTGTGTGTGTGTGTGTGTGTGTGTGTGTGTGTGTGTGTGTGTGTGTGTGTGTGTGTGTGTGTGTGTGTGTGTGTGTGTGTGTGTGTGTGTGTGTGTGTGCGCGTGCTTGTGTATCTGTATGCATGCTTGCATGCATGCGTGAGTGCGTGCGTGCGTGCGTGCGTGTGGCAAAAAAAGTGTGTCCACACTTACTTGATGTAGTAGGGGACTCTGTTAGGTGATATAGCTCTCTCCCAGGGCCTTTGTACTGATCCTAAATAGGTCCGACAAGGAGAGGAAATTAATGTTTTTAAAGTCGTGGCAGCTGCCACAGTATTGCATGATACAGGCACATTGGATCACACAAGACTGTCAGACTAAAATGGAAACAGGATGCAGTCAAATGTGCAATAAAGATGGCCATGGGCTTGCTTGAAATTGGCCGGCTGGACAGCATTCTCGACTTGACTTAGTGACATTTTTGGATCTGACATCACCATACGTAAACGCCAATTCCACATTTCCTGCAGAACACATCACATGATCAGAGGGACTTTAATGGGCAGTTTCATGTGAAATATATAAACAGTACATTTTTGCAACTTTTAAAATTACATTCACTATTCAAAATTCAATCTTCTCAGATGATAGATATAATCAAGATATAAAATCACTGTACACAGCTATTGAATGAACAAGAATCCACACTGTAACCATGTACTGTATGTTGAACATTGCATTTCTTCCAGGCTGTCCAACCATTCTATAATGCTCAAACAGGAAAGCCCAATATAGGGTAAATACAAATTTGTTTTCTAGAATGACATACAAGTAATTACGTACAGTATGCGTCAACGCATCAGCCTGACATGTCTATTTGTATGGAATAAAAGTCATTACAGTTAAAGGACCAGTTCAGTCAATTTCAATATGCTTTTGTATTGCTCACGCTACCCTTGACTTGCCAGTACCCGGTGATGCCTCATTTTTCAGCTAAGCCCTTTCCGAGATATGAGCTATTCTAATGGGGACAGCGTTTGTTTACTTTTTTATTTTTAAATAACATAGGCCTACTCCAAATATTTTCCCCAAAGGTACCGCTGTTTGCTAGTTGTCTGCTGATGTTGTATAACCTTTCGGATGTTTTTGGGAATAAATAAAAATGTTTTATTGAAATGTAAACAAAGCGCTGCCCCCATTACAATGACCAAGATCTCGGAAAAGGCTGAAGAAGAGGGGAAAAAAACCCTCAGGTACTGACAAGTCCAAGGTGCATTACAACTGCATGTTGAAATTGACTGAACTGGTCCTTTAAGAATATGTCTGTCAAGGTTCTCATTCAAGTTGTAAGCAACTGGGCTTGAATAGACAGACCATTCATTCCAGTGGCGGAACAATTGCACATAGGGCCCCAAGGCAAAACACTTATCGGGCCCCCTATATGGCCTGACAAAATCACAATTAGGCCCCCACCACCAGCAGAGTGCCCTGGGCCCAGGGGCAAATGCCTTGATCGCCCTATAGCTCCGGCCCTGATTCATTCACCAACTGAGGAACCTCAATATTTCTCTGGTATAACTGTGGGAGCAGTGAGAGTAAATAGAATGGAGATCAACATTCCGAAAGCCCTTGCATTGCTAAGGCTACGTGCCCACGACAATGGTCTAAGTCATACACGAAGAAGTGCGTTTTTTTTTTCTCCACAATTTATCTGCGTGCTCACGGGCGTTTGAGGGTGGATATCTGTCTAATACTACCCATGGACACACATAGCAACGCGCATATCTATAGGATATTCAGAGTGAATATTACATTATATTCCTTCCAGGTGCGTGTGGTAAGAAAACACGTGTGCACTTCTGCGTTTTGAGACGTTCCAACGACGACGGCAGGTTGGAGCGTTTTCAAGATCTTCACTTTGGAGAGTGTTTTTGTTTTCTGCGTTTTGAACTTAAAAACACGCCATCGCCGCGGGCACGATATGCACATCTTTGGAAATGTTCTACGTTTACCTATCATTATCGTTGTCGTGGGTACGTAGCCTAAGACACACTTCCGTGAATTACACCTGGAGCCAGGGTCTCAAATGCTTCAAAACCATTGAATTGAGGAAAAAATAGAAGCTTGGTCTCCATTCTATTTACTCTCACTGGGTGGGACAACTACAGTCGGAGATGCATCTATGGAAGCTCAAATTTGAAGTAGCCTCTGACCTGAGAGAAAGTGCTGGGAGCTGGCGCCAAAGCTTTTATGGGCATCCTGTAGGTCCCTTAGTCTCACCTCTATTGAGTCCTGTAGAAAGAAACTTGGCATTAGAAAGTAATTAAAGTTACAATTCAAAATGGAATAATGCTGTATGCTAAACCCCGGCCTGGACTTCCTCATACTCATTAACGGTGTGACGTTTTCCATGTGGGTTACGCCCATTTGTGGGGGAAAACAACCCATGCAAGTCAATTGGTGATGTTGAGGTTTAATAAACGAAAGATACGGACCTGTAGACTAGCGTTGTTCACGCGCAACGTGCCGAAAACGTGTTGTTGCCGGCTGTTCAAATAATAGAGCCAAACAGCCGTGGCTGAAGCATGGACTGAGTTAATTTAGACAAGCCGATGTAGCATGTAAGTTGATGACACTCGGTTTGTTTTCACCCATAAAGGGGCGTAACGCACATTTACGAGCAAAGTACACGGATGGCCATTCATGAGAATAAGTCTCCCAACGCCTCCTTGACCTCATCAGAAGCCTGCCAATGCCTCCCTTACTATTATAAAGTAAAATGGGCTATTTCCCCCTAATGGCAACTAAACACTGGCCCCTGTCAGCTGTATCCTTCTCAACATACCCCAAGGAGTCCCCAACGCCCCCTGTTGTGAAAGACTACTGCAAAGGATTAAACAAACATCTTCTAGTAGAGTAAGATCATTCAAACTCCACCCACCCAATGCAAAGGAGTGTGACCAAGTTTGGTCTCCTAAGGGGCCGTTGTCTTCTCTTTCTGTGGCATTTGGTGACGGCCTGCAGAAGATGTGCGCTACCTACCACCTACAGCGCTCCATTCTTTTTCAAACTTAAGTCTCCAAAGGTCTCCAAACCAAAGATCTCCTAAAAGGACGTTCACCTAACATCACATGGATCCAGGAAATGCAAGGGATGAAATATCTTACTACACTAGAAGATGTTTGGATTAAAGTTTACAGCAGACTGTAGCATCAACATTACATGTACAGTATGTATATTCAGCAGTAACTTTAGTGGTGTGCATTGGCACTGCCCTCACGATTGGATTCAAATACGATTCCGGATTATGGCACTTGCCAAATCGATGATTGAATTGTCCTGTCCCACATTGCAATGCATGGCCGATTTGATTATTGTTGACACCACTAAGTACCTTCATACACTAACTATGTCAGCCCTCTGAATCTACATTGTGAATACAGTGCTATACCAACCTGGGGGCATGCCTAAATTATATGTCTTTTTTTAAAGATATGTTTATTGATTTCACATATAAAAGTACAATTAACATTGAAAGTTTCATTTTCGTTTCTTTTTCCTTTCAAACAAACATTTTCATTCCCCATCCCCCTCCACCCTCCTCACTACATACAATACAGTGTGTATACAATATGGTTAAATAAGCTACTTTCAGAAATGTATAAAGACATGTCCCTTCTACTGGCAACCATCAAATAATTAAAAACAAAGAAAACCCAACCTATAAACATCCTTTAACTGAGCACATGCAAAACAGTAGTACGGAAAATAAAACACACACAAAAACAGTAGAAAAGTTGGTTAGGGTTCAGATTATGATCTAGCAATGCTTAAGAATCCTCAAGCATTTTTTAATTTGCTTATGTATTCTAATGTAGAGTTCCAGGTTAACTCGAACTTCTCAGGAGCCCCTCTTCAGTTGTATTTATTTTTTTCCAGACTAAGAAACATCATGATGTCTCTAAGCCATGGTGATACTCTTGGGACACACAGTGATTTCCAGCACATTAATATTCTTCTCCTTGCAAGTAGGGATGCAAAAGCAATGACGTTCCTTGCCCATTTTGTGAACTTCTCATGATTTGGCATTATCCCAAAGACATCAATTTCTACACTTGGTAGCCGTGAAAAATCAAGACATTTGGAGATGTGGTGGAAAATAGTAGTCCAATAATCATGGAGACAAGGACAAGACCAAAACATGTGTGTCCTTGTTGGCTGAAGATGAATTGCATCTATTGCATGTGTCTTTGACATTAAATTATATGTCTGATGTCATATACAGTAAGTTTTATGTGTACAGTAGCAACTCACATTAGATCAGTAGAAGAAGAGTTAATTAGTTTTACCAGTCGTAAATGCCCATTACATATAAAATGTGAGGACAGGAGAGCGCACGTGTTTGTACTGTACTTTACTTTCTGATTCTGAGAAGTCCCATCTCTGGTGAACCCTGAATGCACCATCATCACCATGGAGCTGTAGTTAAGCACCCAGCTGCCCATCCACCAACCTCCCCTCGGCACCCCTGTTATCACAAGCACTGAAAGGATCTTAAAGGAAGCCAGTCGCATGAATAATGCAATCAAGTCTCTCGCAGTCTGTCTTTTACTTACCTAGTGTGTGTACAGACACACACAAATGCAGGCATGCAGGCGTGCAGGAACACACGTGAACATGCGCACGCACAAACACGCACGCACGCACGCACACACACACACACACACACACACACACACACACACACACACACACACACACATACACATACACACACACACACACAGACACACACACTCTGATGGGAAAAGTGTGTGTGTAATGTAGGCCCCATGGGATGATCGTAAGTAAACATGCTGTTCTATCTCCCATTATATCAGTTAAGTGGTGGGACTCTCCCGTGGGACGTGATGACATCCAGCACACATAATGAATGCAGTGGATGTGATGTGCCTGTTGGTCTCCGAACACTTAAAACAACACTCGCTAGTTCTTTTTTTTCCAACTTAAAATAATGTTTCTGAAATGGTCTCTGAGGTTCCTCAACTTGTACCATCCTTTGGAGAGGCACTGAGGAATACACTTCACCCCTCTCCATCAGCCTGGACTGCCTGGACTATGTATGACTGCTCTTAGTAAGTCTGGAGAAAGAATTGTACTGTAGCTAGGCTACTCACCGTAACTACGCCAACATAAATGCCTTCAAAGCCTTGGTATTAGGTTGGATTTTGTAGTTACTGCAAATTTGAAATTAGGGATCGGATATCGGTATGGGTATATCGATATCGGGTTCAGATATCAACATAATTCAGAGATAGGATCGGATCGGAATTTTCCCAAAGTATCGGAATTTTCCTGATACTGACATTGAGCCAGGTGTAATGTTAATTTGAATTCATATCACTTGCATATTAGTTTTCAGGATGGGATTGTTACTTTTTTACTTGCTACTTTTTACTTATTAATTGTTTTCCTGTTCTTCTGACTCCCTTTTCTGACTAAATAGTCTACTTGGGCCTACCTCAAGTTGAAACCCATGCATATATGTGGTTTTGGTATTGGATCGGAGTAGTATCGGTATCGGCAGATATCCAAATTTAGATATCGGGATCGGATCGGAAGCGAAAAAATGTGTATCGGTGCATCCCTATTGAAATACAGTGTAGCAATATATCTCTAAAACAGGAGACATTTGGACCATAAGGCTTTGTCACAAGATAAAGCATGTGTAATGAAGACCATTTTCAGTCTCTAAACTCAAGTTTGGCAAAATAAAGTGTGGCTACTCCACTTTGCCTTTGTAGGGCGGTACTGAACCGTGAATGAATGAGGGTCGTCATGGCAATACAGTTCCAATAGAGCTTGAAAGTCCCGCCCCTTAGTTCAGCATTCACTGGACCTAAACTGACTATCTAACAACATGGTAGCGAGTAAATATCTTCTGATCTCAGTCATTATATGCGCTGGGCTACAAATATGCTGTTTAACCCCTTAAGACGCGGCTTTATACATTTGTTGTTACCAGTATGGTAATGACCAAGTTGTGGTGCATTACTAAAGGGCCTGTGTTGTGTCATGGTATTGTAGTGCTATGGTACTTACATTTCAATGACTATTACAGCGTGCCACTGGAGGTACGGCGCGCAGTAAGGGGCTACGAGGCTAGATAAACAGACCTGCAAACTCATCAAAGAAAAAAAGGTGCGGGGAGCGGGGGTTCTATTTCTATTCACGTGAATGACCTAATTGGCCGGGAAAAAGGTGACTGTCACCAAAAGGTGACGAGTTTGCAGGTATGTAGAAAAATGATTCATGCAGAAGTATCAATGTTTTGTTCCGAGGCCGTCTGCATGAAAAATGTGAAGAAACACAGCTTTCTAAAAAGTGTGGGGGTTCGTACGAAAAATTAAACAAAAATATCAGAAACAACATATGTGGAGCTCGTGGCACAACTCGAAGGGGATCGAAATATCATTTCAATACCGACATTGGATTACATGCTACGATTTCTGGCTATAAACGCCGTTGAGGTCCCATGAAATCGGGGGAAGTGACGTTAGGGGTGGGCGATATGGCAAAAATGTCATATCACGATTTTTTAACATGAAATCTCAATTTCATTTTTTCATTTCATCCAAAAATGAAAACAACAAAAAACAACTTTCATATACTTGCAATTTGTAATTTGCAGTCAATGAAATGTTAACACACTGATGATACTCTTATAAAGTGTACAATTGGAATACAATAATGTAAAGAATAAAGTGAAGACAACAACACAAGTGAGAAAACGTCACTCTGATACTGATAATAAACATCCTCACTGCAAGACGATCTTTACGATTTCTCCACTTTGACAGATTCGGGACGATCTTGTACTCAATATCACGATTTAATATCGTCATATCGCCCACCCCTAAGTGACGTCACTTTCAAGCTCTATACCTGTAGCGTGGTCCACTGGTGGTTGAGCTGCGTCAGGAGCTGTGTATTATGGGGTGCCAGCTGCACCCCCGAAACGCTGAGCTGCTGGACCAGTTCATTGGCCCGCCGCACTCCCTCACCCACGGGCACCAACTCCTCTTCAAACAACTGGAAACAACAAACACAATAACAACTAAACAGGGGTGCGTTTCTCGACAACATCGTTGCTAATTACAGTAAAGGTGGGGTTGCTGGTTAACCACTTTAAGAAAATGTACTATTATGACATCACGTTGGGGGTTCCGCAGGCTCATAGGAGTGTATGTAGAACCTTAGAATCCTGGGGGAGTTCCCCCAATGTGATGTCATACCTGCAACCCCACCTTACGCAACTTGCTTGGTTGCAATGCAATTTCCCATTGGAAACCTAGTAAGTTGCTAACTGGTTGCCAACGATGCTTTCGAGAAACGGGGGTTCAGGTAAGTAACAACCAAACAGATGTTGGCGTATTTCAGGCGGACATTTCCCGTGAAGACTCTGCTCACCCATGGCTTGCAGCCTACTGTGTACTGTGCCTAAGAAAGTTGATTGGCACTGATTGGTAGATAATCTGTTGTTCCATTGCTGAGCATCAGAATCAATTATTTTCTAAATATATAATAGGCCTGATACAAATTAACCTGGTGGAAAATAGAGGAAATCAATGTGACCAGAAATAAACACTAAATGAAGACCGTAGACACCGTTCCATCACTGGGACGTTGAGTTGTAATAGTCCCTGAAAACACTTTACTACCATAGTACCAGAGAGAGTAGAGAGAGAGAGAGGTTCCATTGGCCCATTGTTTCCGGGTTCTATTATTGCAAGGGGGAGGGGGGGAAATCCCCCTTTAGGCAGACCTAGGCAGACCTAAGGACTGTTCTATTCAATGCTAGGAGCATTATGACACGCCCCTTTAGGCAGACCGGAACCTGGTCATGTTAGGTGCCCATAGAAACCTATTATGTTGGCATATCTCTATATACTTAAATAATCTCTGATAGTACTACACCACTATGACATGTATGTATGTATGTATGTACGTATGCGTGTATGCATGTATGTACTGTATGTACACAAAACAAACATTCTACAGTGTTCTTGGTTTCAGTTCATCACAATTCCCTTTGATAAAAAGCAATGATCATGTGTTAATGCATACCTTGAATGTAGTATGTAGGCCTATTGCACATGTACAATTACACTATTGTAAACATTAGTACTGCTCCTCACCCGAATGGCGTCAATGTGGTCCTGCAGGGCATCCACCAGCAGCTCCCCCAGGGGCTCCCAGGCCTCCTGCACCCCCACCGCCTCCCCCAGCTCCTGGGCCACGAAGCCCAGCGACCCCTGCAGCTCCTCCATGAGGACCAGGGCCGCCTCCAGGTGCCTCTCCCTCAAGGAGCAGTCCTCCATCAGCTGGCCCCACAGGGACTCCATCACCTCGGCCTGGTGCCACACGCGGCCTGCCTCAGTCTGCTCTTCTGGGTCCGCTTCTGTGGAGGTAGGCAGAGGACAAGATGGAAGTTGTTATTTGGTGTTTTTGTTGTGGTGCTGCAGAATGAACTGCATATGTACAGTGGCATGACACTGTTACAAAGACATTTAGGTAACACTTTACTTGACGCCAGTGTCATAAGCATGTCATAACAATGTCATAATAGTGTCATAATAGTGTTATGCATGTGCCATAAACATTATGTCCATGTCATGAACATGTTATGACTGTTGGCCTTAAGTGACATTCGGTTATGTCTTTGCCATGACCGAATGTCACTTAAGGCCAACAGTCATAAAATGTTTATAACATGGACATAATGTTTATGACTTATCTATGACTGACTAATAGTGTCATGACACTATTATGACACTATAATGACATGCTTATGACACCGGTGTCAAGTGAAGTGTTACCGACATTTTTATTTGAATGTTTTACAAATGGTTCTATGGTTGTACGTGCCACCAATGCAGACACTAGAACCTAAAACTGAAAAAGGTCAAAGAAATGGAGGATGGCACTCCTTTTTCTGCAGCTTGCAAAGCTATATGAAGTCGTAATGAAACATGATCATTTAGGTATTTTTTTTTTGTTACACATCATAAAGCGTCAATTATTTTGACGCTGCAAGAAGATGTTCATGCGATTTCCTTGACAACCATGAGTTGCGCAAAAATGAAAAATGATAAAATACAGTATTACTGTCACTGTGCAACTTGGCATGCCATTCTGGTTACAACCAACTTATAGCAGGGCTTGTGTCAAAAGCAGTTAGTAACAAGATCCCCATTTCTAGCCATTCTGATGCCCTCAGCACAAAATCTTGGTGGTGCCCTATGTATAGTGCATGATGCGCATTATGGTAGCACTGACCCTGTTAATAATGAAACCTAGCAGGGAGAGCAGCACTGCGGGGGGGTTACATGTGTGGCCTGGCCAAGGCCAGCTGATGGTGGTGGTGCAAACACAGAGACGCTCGGTTGATGAGTTGAAAAATGGCCCAAGGATGTAAATTACTTGTGACCTACATGTATGCTTGGTGGTAATGCACATGGTGTACACATTAGTAACCGCTGTTCTGTTCTGAAGGCCAGGGTTGCCAGATGAGGCTGCTGATTTCCAGCCCAAAAAATGCTCAAAACCCGCCTAGAAGCACAAAATCCCGCCCAATTGTATTGATTTCTATGGCAAAAATTGGGCGGGTTTTTCTGACAAATGCCATTTTTACCCGCACACGGCCATCCTAAGCAGCCCAATTGGGCGGGAAACAGCCCAATCTGGCAACACTGCTGAAGGCTGGGACTAGTTTGAGGGATGGTGGATGTAAACTGGCTGCTGGCGCTTCTTCATTGTATTAAAATAAAAATGTCAAGAGCGATAATGAGTGTCATATCACTGGCAAGCTTAACAGGAAATGACTGATTTAGCATGGTGTACTCAAACACAAGACTTTTGCAAGCGTAAATGTGTACCCTAGCTTTACACACCAAAGACTTAGTTAAACAACAAACAGTATGACAAAACAGACTGTGATATTCCATAGCTGAAGACAGCACTTAGTACAGGAGCAGAGGTCCTCAATGTTACTATATTACTCTACTACACCGTTGTGGATATACTGAGGTGATCAGAATTACTGATAGATGCACAGTGCACCTTTAAGGTGAGGAGATGTGTTCTTTTTTTAAGATATTTTTTTTAGTCTTTATTATGGACAAGACAGTATGAGAGGTAGACAGGAAGCGAATGGGGAGAGAGACGGGGAGGAGTTGGCAAAGGACCCGGGCCGGGAATCAAACCCGGGTCAGCCACATGACAGGCGAGTGCCCTACCGGTTGGCCACGGCAGGGCCTGAGGAGATGTGTCTGTACGGTACCTTGGCTGCTGAGGGGGTCTTCTGTGTGTAGTAGCGAGGGGAAGTGTGAGGTGTACTCCTGGGCAGACTCCAGTAGGGAGAGGATGCAGGTGCCTCTGGACTTCACCTCCTCAGTGAAGAGCTGTGGGGCACAGACAATGAGGAGTTAGCACTTGACGTCTCACTCAGGGGCGTAGCAGCACATTTTGGGCCCTATGTACAAGCAGCTACAATGGACCCCCCCGTCACAACTTCATAAATCGAACTGTCTGTCGACCCCCTATATACATGGGGTCGGGGACAGGTCTTTTCGTCGAATGCATTCTTCCGAGGGGACCATTCGTATGAAACGTGGGACCATTCGTATAAGCCATGGGATCTTTGGTCGAGGACGTTCCGTCTACCGCAAAAACCTATGAAACGTCCTTTAATTTGAACTAAAGATCCTTAGGTTTGAACTAAACGTCCCTTCAGTAAATCAGCTTTTCACACTTTTAACCCCCTGAACGACACCCCTGGTCTCACTGTTAATTGTATTTGGAGCGTAGGGGCCACTCTCTGGAGTGTTAAATTAGCACAGCAGCATAGTCAAATCTGAATGTTGAACTTTTCTCCACATTTGCAAGCATGTACTAGATTTAGCTTTGTGCATTTCTTCATACTGCCGCAGACAGAAGTTGCTAACACTTTATTTTAATGGTTCACTATTACAGTGGATGGATCTACCACATTAGGTACAGTGTAATAACCAGTGTAACAATATTTAATACCATGTAATACAAGTGTAATACCATGTACTAACCCCAACCCCTAGATCTAAGAACAAACTTGGTACATGGTGTCACACTTGTATTACATGGTATTAAATATATTGTTCCACTGGTTATTACACTGTACCTAATGTGGTAGATCCAATGTAATAGTGAACCATTAACATGACGTTTCACCAAGAAGTAGGCCTATAGTTTTCCCTGCAAAATCAACAGCACGACTGTTTGGTAGAAGGGTTGTGAAATGAAACACACGCGATCACGTCTTTTGTCTTGTATCCAAATTAAATGAGAAACCTCAGTGAACTGGCAAATATGCCCACGAGCAAATGATAGGACACACACACACACACACACACACGCACGCACGCACGCACGCACGCACGCACGCACGCACACGCACACACACACACACACACACACACACACACACACAGACACACACACACACACACACACAGACACAGACACAGACACGCACACACACACACACACACACACACACACACACAGAGTGACTGCATTATTCTTGATCTCTCTTGACAAACTAGCAGGCAAGGCAACATTACCACAGGGGGTTAACTCCTGGGAACACCGCAACGCTGCTTATTTATTTATTTAGGGCGTATGTCACATGACAACTGAGCTTGATGTTTCTGTCACAGTCTTAACTCATGGAAAGACAATAAAACTAAACAGATGACACATTTTAAACAATGCATGAAGCAAAGCATGAAATAAATGTAGTTACACCATAATGTAATATTAGGTGCCTACACTGTACAAGCTGAACACTGTGCACTGGTAAAGAGTTAAACAAAATACTAATAGACCTACTACTGCAATAGAACTAATATTACTACTAAGAATATAACTACCAATAATCATTAATTAATATTAAAAAACATTACACTAAGCCTACACTATTTTCAGCAGAATTAAAATGCTTTCTAAATAATTCTGCCTGTGTTTAGATGTCTAAGGTCTTTGACAGTGAGGAAGGAGCTGGGCAGTTAGGCAGTGCATGGCACTCTGTGAAGGTTGTCAAGGTGACCTGAAACAATGGCAGTGCCAGTCACATCCCTGTGGAGGACAATGTGTTCATCCGCAGAGAGTAGACTTGACAGACTTCCACACCTACTGTAACGAGGAAATTCACACTAGGAAGCCTGTGCCTGGCTGTGCAACTTGTCAGTCTGTGGCACCTTAAAGGGACACTGTGTGAGATTTTTAGTTGTTTATTTCCAGAATTCATGCTGCCCATTCACTAATGTTACCTTTTTCATGAATACTTATCACCACCATCAAATTCTAAGTATTCATTATGACTGAAAAAATTGCACTTTTCATACATGAAAAGGGGGATCTTCTCCATGGTCCGCCATTTTCAATTTCCAGAAATAGCCATTTTTAGCTGCAAAAATCACTGTGCTTGGATCATACTAGAATATATTAGTTTATTACTTAGTAAACTTTCATGAAAAGATCAAATTTGGCAGTAGGCAGCCAATTTCCAATGAGCAGCATAGTTGCAGTACCTTTTTTTACCATTTCCTGCACAATGTCCCTTTAAAGGTGCACTGTGTAGGATTGTGGTCAGCGTACTGTAGGTACTGCAACTATGCTGCTCATTGAAACAGTGCTGCTGGTTATTGCCAAATTTGATCTTTTTATGAATATTTACTAAGTAATATTTACTAGAATGACCAAAGTACAATACGTTTTGCAGCTAAGATGTCGCTTTCTGGAAATTCAAAATGGTGGAGATGGAGAGGAGCCACCTTTTCATATATGAAAAGCTCAATTATCCCCGTCATAGTGAATACTTAGAGCAGGGATGGGGAACCTATGTCTCGAGGGCCGTTTGCGGCCCTTGAGGCCGTTTGATCCGCCCCCCCGATGCACTTTTAATGTTATGCAGCTTCACATTGAATATGACATATTTTGAAATGGAATCTTAGAAAATGCATTTGCAATACAATTAAGTGATATTCAGGGGACATAGAGAAGGTGGGGGTCTGTTTTAAAGTTGGCTGCCTTCAATATAGGCCTAAAGTGCACGGGGAAATCCTGGTTTGTCTTCATAGTACGGCCCTTGGAGGACTTTTGCGGCCCTCGGATGAATTTGAAGTGGCCCCTCGAATGACAAAGGTTCCCCACCCCTGACTTAGAGTTTAATGTTGGTGGAAAGTATTCATGGAAATAAATAACATTTGTGAATGGGCAGTAAGAATTCTGGAAATACAACCGACTAAAAATATTACACAGTGCAACTTTAAGAAGCATTCAGTTATGCTTACACCTTATAAATTTACTATAGGGCCAAATCAAAATCACCCATTTGTTATGTTCGGACGAACAGCCATTTTGTGTTCAATGATAGGCTAGCCTGATTATCATCGACATTCAAATCTCTTCGAAACTTGGTCTTACCAAGAGCATAACAATTATAATTTCCCAAACAGCATTTCCCCAATGGCCTCCCTTGTTTTGCTAATGATTGTTTGCATATTTGGGAACTCAGAAAGTACTTGCATTGACTCCTGACCTGACTAGTAGCAACGCTGAAGCTGTTGCGTCACTAGGAGGGCACGGTCTGGTTAGTGATAGGCTTACCTGATGTTCCTCTTTCTGGTGCTGCAGTGTCGCTACGTCGCCCCCTGGGGCCCAGGCGTGGGAGAGCTCCTCGTCCTTCAGAGAGAGCCAAGCTACGGTGTCCTGCAGGGCATCCTCAAGGCACGAGCTGCACTCCAGCTCCTCACTCACAGGCCTGTGGAAGATAGATAACACCACCATATAGGGTTTTCACACCTGGTCCCCTTTAAATGAACCAAATTCAGTCCTGAGTCCACTGAAATATTTTCCGATAGTCACATGTGGACAATACATTATCCCTTACATATCATAAAGGACAGTAATAGAAGGCCCTGCCGTGGCCTAACAGCAGGTCACTGGGTTACTACGTTGGTGACCCGGGTTCACTTCCAGCCCAGGTCATTTGTCGAACCTTCTCCATGTGTGCATCCCAATATGTGACCTTGCCTCCTCCACTTGCCTCCTCCACTTGCTTCTCGTCATGATGACATCACTGACAAAAGCATTATATTTCAATATCTTGCAAAAGCTCAATTGTAAAGTCTTTTTCTCATTTGCAATTGGGATGGTGAATGAAAAACAGTCCCTCAAAAGTTGTTGTGGCGAGGCTGACAGCTGGGAAACTTTATCGTTTTCTCCACGGAGGAGGGGCCAGGAGGCGGGATGAGGAGACAAGCACAAGTGGAGGAGGCAAGGTCACATATTGGGATGCACTCCATCTCTCTCTCTCCCAACTCATTTCCTGTCCCTCTGTAACTGTCCTGTCACAATAAAGGCATAAAAAGCCCCAAACAATCATTATTATCAATCATAATATTATACATTAATAATACTATATATCATAAAGGATCATTTCTGTGAGTATGAAAACATAGACTGCTGTACACAACAAACTCACTCAGAGGTCTGCTGGGGACAGGACTGGAAGTTAATGAATTGGTTAATTTACAAAATCACAAAATTTAGACATTATAGTCAGTTTCACTTGTATTGCTTTCACTGCTGCATCAAACACTTTGGATGGATTTAATCCATCAACAGTATTCAAAGGTATAGATTTATTTGTCCTACGTAGTCTTGCATAACAGTGGTTAACAAATTCCCTCCTCCACCACTGATAAAAGCAAGAAAACAAAAAATGAAACAGTAATCGTATTTGCTCCAGGGCTGACTCCTTTTTCTGTCTTGCTTAAACGTCTTGTCAGTACAGCAGATTACTGTACATTGTTTACTGTATGTGTTCACCTACAGCTCTGGGCAGACACGGGCGCTAATCCACTGCCATCCTACATCTCTCTTTAGTATGTATTTCTGGATTGGCCATAGAGCATACAGGGCATTTGCCTGGTGGACTGCTGATGATTTTGGGCTGGTCCTCCCCTCAGTGTAGTGGTATCAGTCCTCATGCCGCTACAGCTGACCTGTCTAAGTCAGAGTTACATATTCATTTTGGCTGTGGTCAAAATAGCATGTTGATTTGAAAAAAGTCCTGCACACTGACCATCTCGCTTAGATCCTAGATCTTCATCAGGTAAACAGTTTACCTGATGAAGGTATACCAAAACGTTGTGTATGGGAGAGAAAAACAGCGAAATGGTCTGTGTGCGGGATCTTTTTCAAATTGTCTGCTGAGTGACCCATGGGCTATCTCCAATGCACCTGCCAGCTGAGGTGTGCGAGAAAAAAAAAAATCCAAATTTAGCAAAATAGCATTTTGTCAGTCACAGATTTCTCTCAATGCCTGGCAGACCGAACTTTGTTGAAAATACCCGACCTGATATTTTGCATCAGTCCAGCCCTGTTAGCGTGTATGACTGATAGCAATGCGCTTCCTTTCAGCCTTGAGCACCCTCAGCTAGCCCTCAGCTCTCCATCCGACAGAGCTGAGAGGAGATTTGTTCTTTTCTACCACACACTTACAGTACAGGCTTGTAAAGAATTCAATGGTCAAGAGCACCACACACGCACACCACTGAAAAATTCTTCCCACGTCTCTGATAAATGAAAACACACACACACTTTAGCTGAGGTTCCTCTAGCAAATTGTTGGGTGAGAGAGAGAAAGATATTTTTCTACTTTTTTTCTGAAAACAGACATAGATGCTACCTTTCATTCCCCTTAGAAGACCGAACTTGAGGACACTCCTTTGCATTGGGTGTAGCAGCTCAAACTCCATGTTGGTAGGCCTATCCCATACACTGTAAACCCCAACATGTTCCACGAACTCAAACATTTTGTGGAAACTTTTTCCCGTTAAAGTTTTAGTTTTGTGACCAAATGTTTTAAGTTAATACTACATACATTCATGCATATGTTGGATGGTTCAAGTCCTATCGGGGCAACTCTGCTTCGCTCCGCTTCACTGCACAGACACATTAGACAACGCCAGAACATAAAAGGGAGACCATACTGTAGCGTCAAATTCACATGATACAATTTATTTTTTAAGTGAAGGCTGCGTGCAAGAGGGAACGACCGGCGTGGAGCGGCGCTGAGAGAGAGAGTGAGCCATCGGAAGC
>NC_085863.1:16314493-16316993 GCF_034702125.1 Engraulis encrasicolus | reverse complement strand
AATATGTAGCAGTTCTGTTTACTGTTTTATATTGTGCAAGCCCAGTAGCCCAGTGGCATGGATATTGCCATTGACTGAATGATAACTCGTGCAATATTTGTGCTGTTGATCACATTAATGCTTGTGCACATGTGACAGGAGAATGTGGCTCACACATCGACGAAGTGCTGCAACGCCTGTGGGTTTACTACAATGAGTTACACAAGCAGTACAACTTTAGTTTGAGAGGGAAGGAAAAAATGTCCTTCGGATGAATGTGTTCTAGGGCCTGATGTTCCAAAAGATCAATTAGTTAGTTTTTTTGTTTTCTTTTTCTGAAAAAGGAGTCGGTTTCTGTGTTTTTAGAAGTTGTTGGTTTTAAAACAGTTTTGTGGATGCTCAAGGAAATTCTTTTACTTGCGCATGGGATTCCATTCGACTACTCTGAGGAGATTGAAGAAAATTCCATTACTTACACAGTACACACCTTGCAAAGCAAACTCGAGCTAAAATACAGTAGTGCCACTACAATGCAATCCAATGTGGGGCATGGACGATCCAGAATCGATCCGGTAAGTTCCAGAATCGATCCGGCATTTTTTTAAAGATTCAATTACCTCCATGGATATTTCGGGAGCAAATGAATGTTAAATTAAATAAAAGCACTTCAAAACATTGCAAGGCTGATACAGACTGATACAGAAAACAGCCAATAAATTGTTGCTCAGTATCTGACTACTTGCATTGCCTCATCATGACTGATTAAACATTTGCTTTGCTTTCAGTAGAAATGTAATGCATTGCAATGCATTGTAGAATTGAATCGAATCGAATCGGATCGGATCGGATCGCATGAATCGAATCGAATCGAATCGCTAACTCCCGAATCGTGATTGAATCGGATCGTGAGGGCAGTGCCCAGGGCCGGTTTTAAGCATAGGCCGACTAGGCGGTCGTCTAGAGCGCAAGAACTCAAACTCGCCTAGGGCACCAAATAAGCCAGAACCGGCCCTGGCAGTGCCGATCCACACCACCAGTGTTGTGTGTACAATACTTAAAGAAATGACAACACATAGCCTAATAAATGTATTTGTACATGTACCATATGTAGGTGTATACACACATGTTTGTGCATATGTGCATTCCATGTATTGTGTTACTGTATCTATTGTTGTATAATGCTGTAATTGTATAGTATAGTATACCTGTCCCGCGCAGTGCCAAGATGGCTTGCGTCTGTGCTGCCTCCACTGTCCTGGCAGCTCTCCCAGTATGGATGTATACATGTCTGTTTGTATTGATGTGTCGTGTGTACATACTGTATACATTGACGGTACGTAGAGTACATAAGTAAGTGGGCTAAGTAAGTAAATCCATGTATTGCTTGTATTGTATGCACCTGTCCCTACCATAGTTATGTACAAGATACTGTATGAATAAGTAGTTATGTGTGTCACCAAGTATGTATGAATATGCATGTACAGTACATTCACCTATTGCTTGTATTGTATGCACCGGTCCCTACCATAGTTATAATATATCATATTAGCCTATATATAAGATTGTACGAACGTAGGTACTGGTATGCATAAGTAGTTATGTGTGTCACCAAGTATGTATGGATGATTTGCATGTACAGTACAAGTACATTCATGTAGTGCTTGTATTGTCTGTACCTGTCGTCCAGAGTGGCAGGATGGCTGTGAGTAGCGTTGGGGCTGCCTCCTCCTCCACCTCCTCCTCCACCTTCTCCTCCTCCTCCTCCACCTCCTCCTCCACCATAGGCCTGGCAGGGCTCCCAGTACTGCCTCTCGGGCTGCCCGCTCAACTGCCCGTCTGAAAAGCTGCTGCTCCGGCTCCACTCCCACTCCTCCGCACGCAGGAGACGAGGCCCCCGCACGCGCTCACTGGGGGGACACGGGGCCCACGCCAACGCCGCAGCTGAGGAGGAGGAAGAGGAAGAAGAAAGAACAGGAAGAGTGAGAAAGATGGAAGCAGGGAGTGGGGGAAAAGATAGATAGAGAGAGAGAGAGAGAGAGAGAGAGAGAGAGAGAGAGAGAGAGGACGAGAGCGAGCAAGGGAAGGAAAGGGAGAGCGGGACACTGTGGGGACACGGGGCCCACACCGTAGCTAAGGAGGAGGGAGAAGAAAGAAGAGTGAGAAAGATGGAGGCAGGGAGTGGGGGAAAAAAAGAGAGAGAGAGAGAGAGAGAGAGAGAGAGAGAGAGAGAGAGAGAAAGAGAGGACAAAGCAGAAAGATTGCAAGAGAGAGGATGAGAGCAAGCGAGTGAAAGAAAGGGAGAGCAAGACACAGCAACTGAGGAGGGAGAAGAAAGAAGAGTGAGAAAGATGGAGGCAGGGAGTGGGGGAAAAGATAGATAGATAGATAGATAGAGAGAGAGAGAGAGAGAGAGAGAGAGAGAGAGAGAGAGAGAGAGAGAGAGAGAGAGAGAGAGAGAGAGAGAGAGATCGCAAGAGAGAGGACGAGAGCAAGCTAGGGAGGGATAGGGAGAGGGAGACAC
>NC_085863.1:16276993-16306993 GCF_034702125.1 Engraulis encrasicolus | reverse complement strand
AGGCACAGTTGTTTGACCAGAGCATAGCAGACGAGACACCAGAAGAAAGACACTCACTCACCCCCATTGCCATTAGAAGAGAGACACTAACTCAGCCCCATTCAGGGCTGCACAGGGATAAAAGATCAGGCCGGGTTTTTTCAGCCTAGACCGGGCCGCCAGTCATTGAGAGAGACATTGAAGCCTGTGACAATGTTTTTAGTCATATATTACTAGCTCTTTTGACCACAACGGGCAAAATGATTATTTAATCCGACTTCGACAGGTCAGCTGTAGCGGCATGTCTGAGGACTGATACCACTACACTGAGGGGAGGTCTTGGCCAAACTCATCAGCAGTCCACCGGGCAAATGCCCTGTATGCCTTATTGCCAATCCCCCTATGCCCCAGTGTTGTAGTCTACTTTTTTATGGTGGGTATACTGTATATTTGAGCATTTTTTGAAGTGGGTATACTGTATATATTTGTGCTATTCAAAATAATGGATCAATCAATTTTAAGTGGGTATACTGAAATCCCTGAAATTTAGAAGTGGGTTTACACCGTATACCCGCGTTCTACGTAGACTACACCATGCTATGCCCCCATTGCCACTTGAAGAGAGACACTCACTCACCCCCATTGGCAGTCTTGGCATCGCTCCACTCTGCCCCCTGGTGTGCCCTGGTCTCCAGGCCCTCCTCCTCCTCCTCCTCCTCCTCCGCATGCTTGGCAGCGTACTGGCATCTGTGTGTCTGTTGGAGACATGGAGGAAAGAAGAGAAGAGATGAAGGCTTGGGTGGCTTTTTTTCTGGGTTTGGCATGATTAAGGGGTTTGTGCTTTTTATTAATTTGGCATCTGTGTTTGAAATTGTTAAGTAGTCTTGGAATTGTTATTAAGATATGGTGCTGTGTGCACACAAAATGCTAGGGCTCTTGTCTATGAATGGGCTAGCATTCCCATCCTATGCGACACACACCCAGGTCTGATCAGCCTGTGGTGGTGGGCCTGCCACAGAGGAGGGTGTCTTGTGTTACGTAAATGGACGAAACACCTAAAGATACTGGGAAACACAACTGACAATGTGTTGTACAATAGAGTAACAACACTGAGTGGTCCAAGCAAGATCTCAACTGGAGATTGAACTACTTGGGATTGAAACATCAAGTCCTTTCGCGTAACTTAAAGGGACAGTTTGGTCAATTTCAACATGCAGTTGTAATGCTCACACTACCCTGGACTTGTCAGTGCCTGAGATTTTTTCTTCTTCTTCTTCAGCCATTTCCGAGATCCTGGTCATTGTAATGGGGGCAGCTCTTTGTTTACATTTCAAAAAAACATTTTTATTTATTCCCAAAAACATCCAAAAGATTATAAAACATCAGCAGACAACTAGCAAACAGCAGTAACTTTTGGGAAAATATTTGGAGTTGGCCTATGTTTCATTTTTTAAAAATGTAAACAAACGCTGCCCCCATTACAATTGCTCATATCTCGGAAAGGGCTGAGCCGAAAAATGTGGCATCACCAGGTACTGACAAGTCAAGGGTAGCGTGAGCAATACAACTGCATGTTGAAATTGACCAAACTGTCCCTTTAAAGATATGGTGATGTGCACACAAAACGCTAAGGCACCTGTCCATGAATGAGCTTGCATGGGGACCCAGCATCAGGAGTCCAACCTGAGTTATTTCCAAACCCTGGACTTCGACTCTGAGGAAGACGCAGGTGCATCGAAATGTCAGTCACTTTTTGCACCAAAAAATAATAAACCTCTAAAAGTAGGCCTATGCTGAGTGCTCCGGTCATCCCTGGGTCTAGTCACTGAGAAGTAGCCCAGTCTGTCTGCACCTGTCAATAAATGGGATCGCATTCCCATGGCAACCCAGCTTCGAGTCCGGCCTGGGTCATTTCCCGACCCTACCCCATCTCATGTCACTTTACTGTTACTGTTTACTGTTTACTTGTTACTGTTTACTGTTACTGTTACTGTTTACTATTATTGATAAGCTAGTGTAATACTACAAGGTTGGTTCAGAGCACTTAGAGTAACCATGAGATACCATGGTAGAACCATATTTACTACATAAAAATAGTATTACTATGGTCACTGCATTAAAACCATGGTAAAACCATACAAAGTAAACCACAGGACTTTTTTTTGTAAGGGTGGGAGGGAGTTCTGCTGTAATGTGAAAAATATATGTTCTTGAAATACAGCTGATGAATGCAATCACAGAGAGAATCACATACTTCAACCTACCATTACTCCAGGATGAAATCAGAGATAAATCCACACATCGAAGAACAAGATGAACACAGTGGAAGTTGTAATATCTTCGAAAGCAGGATGAACGCAGGAAGGTCATGAAAAGAAAAACATCTCTCAAAAGGCCGAAAAAGACACACACACACAAAAAACTCAGCCAGTATACCGAGAGCTGCTTTCCTCTCCTTGGAGAGACTTCACCATCCAAACAAAAAAAAGGACAAAAAAAGGTCAAGTAGAACTGAGAGACTGGAGAGACCGAGGCAGAAGAGATTGCAAAAAATGAAAGTAAAGAGAAAGCAGAGAAGCTGTGATGGGAAAGAAGACAAACACAGAAAGCATGAGGACGATGAAGCACAAGACAAGAAGACTGAAATCTGTAGAGAGAAAGTTGGACAGATAGGGAGAGGAGAGAGTGGGTGAGAGAGAGAGAGAGAGAAAGAGAGAGAGATAAAGGAGAGAGAGAAAGAGAGAGAGAGACAAGGGAGAGAGAGAAAGAGAGGGAGAGAGAGAGAGAGAGAAAGAGAGAGAGATGGGCGGGAGGGAGGGAGGGAGGGATATAAAAGCAAGTTGATGAGGAGAGTGTAGCGGAATGCAGAGTGAGAGACAGAGTGAGAATGCAGCCAAGAGAAAAAGAAGCTGAGAAGTTGTGATGAGAAATGTGGGGGAGAAAAAAAAAGAAAAGAGGACGAGGAGGCGGAGGAAAATAAAGACGGAAGGACAGCCAGAGAGAGTGACACAGTGAGGGAGAGAGGGAGAGAAGGAAAAAGGCAAGTGAGATAAAGAGATGTAGAGCGCCCGAGAGCAGAAGAGACCGACCAAGAGAGTAGAAGAGAGATAGAAAGAGATGGAGAGAACTTCAGAGCAAGACAGTGAGAGAGAGGGATAGACAGAGAAAGAGAGAATAGAAGACACGGAGAGACGGTGAGGATGCGAGGCACAGAGAAGTATAGCGAGAGAGTGGAAGTGAATACATGGAGTGAGAAGAGATTGTGAGAGAAGAGAAGAGAGTAGAGAAGAGGGGAGAGTAGAGAGGGGAGAGTAGAGAGGGGAGAGCGGAGAGCGTGGCAGAGCAGGGCTGAGAGAGGGCAAGAACGTAACGCTAAGAGAAAGAGAGAGAGTAATGATGAGTGAGGTAAAGAGAGAGAGAGAGTGAGAGAGAGAGAGAGAGAGAGAGAGAGAGAGAGAGAGAGAGAGAGAGAGAGAGAGAGAGAGAGAGAGAGAGAGAGCAAGACTAAGAGAGAGAGAGCAATAATGAGAGAGATAGTGTGTGTGTGTGTGTGTGTGTGTGTGTGTGTGTGTGTGTGTGTGTGAGAGAGAGAGAGAGAGAGAGAGAGAGAGAGAGAGAGAGAGAGAGAGAGAGAGGGAGGGGGGTAGTGAGAGAGCAAGAGAGAGAAGGAGTGAGAGCACGACTGAGAGAGAGAGAGATAGAGAGCAATGATGAGAGAGATTTAGAGAGAGTGAGTGAGAGAGAGAGAGAAAGAGAGAGAGACAGACAGACAAAATGTGAGACAGAGCAATGATGAGAGAGGTGTAGTGAGAGAGTGAGACTGAAAGACAGAGAGAGGGGGGAGAGGGGAGGGAGAGAAAGAGAGAGAAAGAGGGGAGGGAGAGCGCAAGGCTGAGAGAGAGAGAGGGGGGGGAGTGAGCAAGGCTGAGAGAGAGAGGGGGAGAGAGAGAGAGAGAGAGAGAGAGAGAGAGAGAGAGAGAGAGAGAGAGAGAGAGAGAGAGACAGAGAAAGAGAGAGAGAGAGAGACTGAGGGACAGAGGGAGAGAGCAAGGCTAAGAGAGAGAGAGAGTGGTACAGATCTAAGAGGAGGCATGGCGTGGTGGTGGTGGTGGTGGTGGTGGTGGTGCCCACCCCAGAGCCCAGCGATGGCACTGCCAGCTCCGCTCAGCCTCATTATCCCTGTGCACTCCTCCCCCCACTGGGCCCCCAGAGAACACACAGCACAGCACGGCACAGCACTAGCAGACCAGACTGGGGCAGAGGGAGCAGGGCTAAGGTTTAGGGGTAGGGCTTGGGTTGGGTGGTATGGGGATGCATGGGGCAAGGTGGCATGGGGATGGATTGGGGGTGCATGGGGCATGGTGGCAAGGGGCAGGGGAGTGGGGTGGGGATACATGGGGCAGGGTGGCATGGGGCAGGGTGGCATGGGGCAGGGTGGCATGGGGCAGGGTGGCATGGGGATGCATGGGGCAGGGTGGCATGGGGCAGGGTGGCATGGGGCAGGGTGGCATGAGGCTGGGTGGCATGGGGATGCATGGGGCAGGGGAGTGGAGTGGAGATACATGGGGCAGGGATACATGGGGCAGGGTGGCATGGGACTGGGGATGGATTATGTGGGGTGGCATGGGGCAGGGGAGTGGGATGGGGATACATGGGGCAGGGTGGCATGGGGCTGGGTGGCATGGGGCAGGGTGGCATGGGGCTGGGTGGCATGGGGCTGGGTGGCATGGGGCAGGGATGCATGGGGCAGGGTGGCATGGGGATGCATGGGGCAGGGGAGTGGGATGGGGATGCATGGGGCAGGGTGGCATGGGGCTGGGTGGCAGGGTGGCATGGGGCTGGGTGGCATGGGGATGGGTGGCATGGGGATGGGTGGCATGGGGATGCATGGGGCAGGGTGGCATGGGGCAGGGTGGCATGGGGCAGGGTGGCATGGGATGCATGGGGCAGGGGAGTGGGGTGGGGATACATGGGGCAGGGTGGCATGGGACTGGGGATGGATTATGTAGGGTGGCATGGGGCAGGGTGGCATGGGGCAGGGTGGCATGGGACTGGGGATGGATTATGTGGGGTGGCATGGGGCAGGGTGGCATGGGGATGGATTGGGGGTGCATGGGGCATGGTGGCAAGGGGCAGGGTGGCATGGGGCAGGGGGGTGGGGTCGGGATACATGGGGCAGGGTGGCATGGGGCAGGGTGGCATGGGGCTGGGTGGCATGGGGCTGGGTGGCATGGGGATGCATGGGGCAGGGTGGCATGGGGCAGGGTGGCATGGGGCAGGGTGGCATGGGGCTGGGTGGCATGGGGATGCATGGGGCAGGGGAGTGGAGTGGAGATACATGGGGCAGGGTGGCATGGGACTGGGGATGGATTATGTGGGGTGGCATGGGGCAGGGGAGTGGGATGGGGATACATGGGGCAGGGTGGCATGGGGCTGGGTGGCATGGGGGAGGGTGGCATGGGGCTGGGTGGCATGGGGCTGGGTGGCATGGGGCAGGGTGGCATGGGGCAGGGTGGCATGGGGATGCATGGGGCAGGGGAGTGGGATGGGGATACATGGGGCAGGGTGGCATGGGGAGGGGTGGCATGGGGCAGGGTGGCATGGGGCAGGGTGGCATGGGGCTGGGTGGCATGGGGCTGGGTGGCATGGGGATGCATGGGGCAGGGTGGCATGGGGCAGGGTGGCATGGGGCTGGGTGGCATGGGGATGCATGGGGCAGGGGAGTGGAGTGGAGATACATGGGGCAGGGATACATGGGGCAGGGTGGCATGGGACTGGGGATGGATTATGTGGGGTGGCATGGGGCAGGGTGGCATGGGGCAGGGTGGCATGGGACTGGGGATGGATTATGTGGGGTGGCATGGGGCAGGGTGGCATGGGACTGGGGATGGATTATGTGGGGTGGCATGGGGCAGGGTGGCATGGGGCAGGGTGGGGGCAGGGTGGCATGGGGATGCATGGGGCAGGGTGGCATGGGGATGCATGGGGCAGGGGAGTGGAGTGAGGTGGCATGGGGCAGGGTGGCATGGGGGAGGGTGGCATGGGATGCATGGGGCAGGGTGGCATGGGGCAGGGTGGCATGGGGGAGGGTGGCATGGGATGCATGGGGCAGGGTGGCATGGGGCTGGGTGGCATGGGGCAGGGTGGCATGGGATGCATGGGGCAGGGTGGCATGGGGATGGGTGGCATGGGGATGCATGGGGCTGGGTGGGGATGGATTGGGTGGGGTGGTAATGCATGGGGGTGCATGGGGCAGGGTGGCATCCAGTGGTATGGGGCAGGGTAGTAAACATGGAGATGCGATGCATGGGGCTGGGTGGTAGACAAAACAGGAAGATACAGTGCATAGTGCATACTGTGTGTGTGTGTGTGTGTGTGTGTGTGTGTGTGTGTGTGTGTGTGTGTGTGTGTGTGTGTGTGTGTGTGTGTGTGTGTGTGTGTGTGTGTGTGTAGGGGGTAGAAGTATGTGTGAACGTGCGTGTGTGTGTGTGTGAGAGAGAGAGAGAGAGAGAGAGAGAGAGAGAGAGAGAGAGAGAGAGAGAGAGAGAGAGAGAGAGAGAGAGAGAAACTCAAAGAGAGGTTGTGGTGGACGAAGCCATAGTACACGATGACAGAGAAAGGGAACCTAGTGTTCAGAAAAGACCTCAATACCTCAGAGACGAGCGCCTGCCTGCCTGCCTGCCTGCCTGCCTGCCTGCCTGCCTGCCTGCCTGCCTGCCTGCCTGCCTGCCTGCCTGCCTGCCTGCCTGCCTGCCTGCCTGCCTGCCTGCCTGCTGGCCCAGTCTGTCATCTGTGTGTTGGGGAAACAGGAGAGGCATGTGCAGGAGGACGGACGGCTCTGATGAGCTAACGTGCTGTGGCCCCCCTCCTCCTTCTGCTCTCCACCATATGGAGACATAAAAAGAAAAAAAAACGTCAGCTTTAAACCAGGATCTTCTGCTTCCACTTGATTTTTACATGACGTTTTTGGGGGGGGGGGAAACGTATCTGAAGAAGGGTTTTTACCCGAAACGTCACAGAAAAATTAAACAAGTAAGAAACGTTTTTACCCAAAACGTCACGGAAAAATGAAATAAGTAAGAAACGATTTTACCAAAAACGTCACAGAGGGTTCCGGTTTGGCAAATGGCGGAGTAGGTCGCAAATCGGAACAGCTCTGTCTGAATTCGACATTTATTGGACATTTTAGGAACTGAGTGACTTAAAGACGCAAATAATTGCCAGTAGGATCAACCGGCACTTATATTTTATTTAAACAAAAACAGTTACCGATGCCAGTTGCCTTTTATGATGGGGAAAACAAAACCGCAAAGCAAGAAAACTGAAGGTGACGCGGAGCTAGGAGCAACCATGGCTAGCAATGATGGAGACGGCACCACTCCCGTGTCCCTAACCGACATACAGGCATTGCTTGCGGGCATGGAAGAGCGGATTATTACCAATTTGACTTCGCAAATATCGACCAACCACGCAGGTATCGCCAAACATGACGAAACAATACAAAGCATCGAGACCTCGATGAATGACTTCCAGGATAGAATAACTGCCCTTGAAGCATCTGTCGGCTATCTTTCCAAAGAGAATGAGCAGCTAAAGCTAAAGCTGGATGACTTGGAGAATAGGTCCAGGCGATGCAACATACGTATCACAGGCATACCAGAGGGAGAGGAAGGGGGGAAACCCACCGCTTTCATCGAATCCTGTCTACAAGAAATGTTCGGAGAAGGCGCCTTCCCGCGGCCCGTGGTTGTCGACAGGGCGCACAGACTAAATATCAAGAAAAAGAAACGAGGGGACACACGCCCGCGTCCTTTCATAGCCTGCCTGCATCACTTTCAGATGAAGCAACGCGTTATGGAGCTTGCTAGAGACAAGGGATCGCTAGACTACAATGGATCAGAAGTCCACATCTTCGCGGACTACAGCGCAGAGGTTGCCAAAAAGAGAGCCGCATTCGCCCCGATAAAAACCCGGCTGAGAAATGATGGACTACACTTCAATGTGCTTTTCCCTGCTAAACTCCGAGTGAATGTCAACGGTGCTACGCACGACTTCAGCTCACCTGAAGAGGCCGCCGCCTTCCTGGATGGTCCACGATTACCACCGCAGCCCATGGAACCATCACAGGAGGACTAATTATCAGGACAGTTTCCATTTCCCATTTTTCAAATCTGATCGCTGGACGTTTTGGTGAGTGCTCTGGTGTGTTTTCCTATCGCGGCATGAGACTGCTTGCTGTAGCCCACGCAGTTCTCCCCTATTTCGCGCATTGTTATGGGCTACTTTGTTAAATGGTTCACGAGTGTTTTGAAAGTTTGCCAAGCCTTTGAAAGTTGCTCAAACCAAATACTGGTTTGATCCAATTACGTTTTATTTATGTTGTCTTAAGTTTAGTGCACGCATAACCTACAGAACCGGACTGTTTTCTGTGTCAATTTGACCCTACATTATTTGAAAACCTGAAATCGGTGCAGATTCATTTAGCCTGTCAAACAATATGAAAGATGATATGTCTAACAGTCACAACCAGCTGCTTATCACGGGACTGTTAACTTCATCACTGAACTTTTTTGTTTTGTTTCCCCCAGCTCTCCTTTTCAATGTATTATTTTCCTTTCTATTCTTTGGTTCTCTTTCACATTTACGAGGGTGATGTAGGCTATAGTAAGGGTCAATGTGACAAATGTTTACATGGATAAAAGGCAATGGTTTATTATAATTAAAATGTTCCCTCCTTTTCAGACAGACAGAGTTAACAGTGTTAAGAGTGCAAGTTAGAAGTAAGCACAAGAGTGTAAGGGTATTTGGTATGGGTTTAGGACTTACAGGTCATTTTTTTTCATTTTTCTTTCTTCTCTTCCCCTCCCCTTTCCTACCTTTATGCACACCACTACACATCTTCCTCCCCTTTCCCCCGCTGCTGCCTCTACCTCTCTCACATTCTCACTTTAAGTCACAATGACTACTAATACAGCTTCTAAGGTTATGATGAATAACCCTGTTAAATTCATATCCTGGAATGTGAAAGGTGTTAACAACGCTACTAAGAGACGGAGAGTCATGTCTCATCTCCAACAGTTGAAGGTCGACATCGCATTTTTACAAGAAACACATCTTTGTAATAACAATATTGCTTGGTTGAAACAACACTGGGTTGGTCATGTATTCCACAGCACATTTAATGCCAAAGCTAGAGGTACAGTCATTTTAATAAATAAAGGCATCTCCTTTGAGTCTAAACAAGTAATCAAAGACCCAAACGGCCGATATGTCATTGTAGTTGGACAACTTTTTTCCAATCCAGTGGTCCTGGTTAACATATATGCACCCAACTTTGATGATCCACATTTTTTTGAGAAAATGTTTTCTTTAATACCTAATATGGACACTCATTTTCTTTTAGTAGGTGGGGACCTGAATCTTGTTCTGGAGGTCAACTTGGATAGATCATCCAAAACGTCCCAAAATCCCTCTAGATCTGCTGGAGTAGTAAAGAATTTCATGAATCAGTGTGGCCTCTCTGATGTATGGAGGTTTAAGTTTCCTCAGACCAGAGCATATTCTTTTTTTTCTAATGTACACCACACCTATTCACGTATTGATTATTTCCTACTAGATAACAGGTTGCTGCCTAAGGTCAAGGCAATTTCATATAATAGTATTGTTATCTCTGACCATGGCGCTGTTGTGCTAGACTTGAACATCCCTAATCGGCCACCCATTAACAGGATTTGGAGACTGAATCCCCTACTATTATCAGATGACATATTTGTAGAATTAATATCAAATCAAATTCAGTTTTTTCTAGAAACTAATACCTCCCCTGAGATCTCTCAAGCCACATTGTGGGAAACGCTGAAAGCCTACATACGAGGGCAAATCATAGCATATGCGGCTAGAGTCAAAAAAGAAAAAAGTTTCAAAATGACAGAGATTTCACAACGCATCCTTGACATTGACTCAATATATGCTCACTCCCCAAACTCAGATCTTTATAAGGAACGGTTGAGGCTCCAATCTGAATATAATCTTCTTTCCACTGAAGAGGCTGCACGTCTTATTCTGAAATCCAGGCACAATGTTTATGAACATGGGGATAAGGCGAGTAGATTATTAGCACGTCAAGCCAGACAGGCTGCTGCATCACGTTCCATCACAAAAATCCAATCACATACAGGAGAGATCCTGACAGATCATAACGATATAAATAAAGCATTTCAAGACTTCTATGTTGACCTCTATACATCAGAATGTAGAAACGATACACTTTTGAACACCTTCTTTGAAAACATTACCGTCCCAACTGTGTCAGAGGAACAAAATGAAAAACTGAATGCAGATATCTCAATCTCTGAGATAATTACAGCCATCAAATCAATGCAAAACAACAAGTCCCCTGGTCCTGACGGATTCACAGTTGAATTTTATAAAAAGTTTCCCCACCAGTTGGCACCAATTTTACAAGCAATGTATAGTGAGGCCCTTTCCACAGGGAGTTTACCTACGACACTGAGGCAGGCGTCCATTACACTGTTGGCAAAAAAAGACAAAGATCCATTGCTGTGCACATCCTACAGACCTATCTCTTTGCTTAATGTAGATTTCAAAGTACTTTCTAAGGTTTTGGCAAAGAGGTTGGAAAGTGTTGTCCCTGATGTGGTTTCACCTGACCAAACAGGCTTTGTCTTAGGAAGACATTCATACTCCAATTTAAGAAAACTATTTAATATCATTCACTCAGTCGGATCAAAGTGCCCTGAGGTAGTTATTTCTCTGGACGCGGAGAAGGCCTTTGACCGCGTGGAATTTGCATACCTATTCTTCACACTTAAGAAGTTTGGTGTTGGGGACGGATTTATATCCTGGATTAAGTTGCTTTACTCTTCACCACTAGCATCTGTTGTTTCCAATAACATACAGTCTTGTTACTTTAACCTTGGAAGAGGGACTAGACAAGGCTGCCCCCTTTCCCCGCTTTTATTTGCATTGGCTATTGAGCCCTTAGCAATAGCTCTACGACTTCATAAGGACTTTAAAGGTGTGAAGCGGAAGGGACAAGAGTATAAAGTGTCTTTATATGCGGATGATCTGCTTTTATATGTATCTGACCCAGAATCATCACTCCCCTCTATTTTGGATACTCTGAATGGTTTCGGTGAAATATCTGGATATAAAGTAAATTTTCAAAAGAGTGAACTTCTACCTCTCAACTCTGCAGCAGCTGCACTACCTCCTACACTGTTCCCCTTTAGAATGGTACAAGAGCACTTCAGATACCTAGGTATTGAAGTCACACTCAACTTGTCAACCACTTTCACAAGGAATTTCACCTCTCTCTTTAAAAAGTGTAAACAGGACATGATGCGCTGGACCTCATTACCATTATCATTAGCTGGACGAGTTAGTTTAATAAAAATGATAATACTGCCAAAATTTCTGTACTTGTTCCAAAATATCCCCATTCTAATTAAAAAATCCTTTTTTAAAACGCTAGATAAATCCATTATACCTTTTATTTGGGGAAATAAATCCAGCCGAATTAGCAAAACCATGCTCCAGAGATCAAAGAGTACAGGGGGACTGGCATTACCTAATTTTATGTTCTATTATTGGGCATGTAATATTCAGAAGCTAATCCACTGGGTAGAGGACACACCCATGACTGACCGAGCAGATTGGGTGCAACTTGAACTTGCATCATGTCCCACACTTTCCTCACTAGTTTTCTCTAGTCTACCTCTGCTTGGCTGTAATTTGAGCTCAAATGTAATAGTTAATAACTCACTACGAATTTGGGCACAATTCAGAAGACATTTTGGGTTCCAGGCAGCTTCCTCTCTTTCCCCTATTACATCAAATCATATGTTTACACCATCTTGTACAGACACTACATTTAATTTATGGTTCAATAAGGGGATCAAAACAATCAATAACCTGTACAAAGATAATATATTTATATCTTTTGCTCAGCTAGCCGAGACTTATGATTTACCTAAAACACATTTCTTTCGCTACCTCCAAATCAGAAGTTTTGTGAAGAAGACATTTACATCATTTCCTGAGAAACCACCTGAGACTCAGTATGACTCCATATTTTGGCTGAATTCAAACGCCAAAGGATTAATAGCAAGAATGTATGGGTATATTAACAACATCAATCCCCATTCAACAGAACATTTGAAAAGGGCTTGGGACAATGATTTGGGAGTGACCATGACAAAAGATGACTGGGAGTCAGTTTTGGACCTAATACACACATCATCTACATCTGCATTACATGGGCTGATACAACTTAAAGTGGTGCACAGGGTTCATTTAACCCAGGCCAGACTGGCAAGAATTTACCCTAACGTTGAACCATTTTGTCCCAGATGTAGAGGTCAACCAGCAGATTTGATACATATGTTTTGGCTATGTCCAAAACTTTCTTCTTTTTGGCAAGATATTTTCAAAGCATTTAGTGAGATGTTTGGTACACAGTTTAACCCCAATCCTATTAGTGCTGTTTTTGGACTCATACCAGAGGAATGTAGAGACCTTTTACCAAACAAAGCCTATGTCATCATAGCTTTCTCTACACTTCTTGCGAGACGTTTGATTCTTTTGAAATGGAAGCAACAGGCACCACCCTCCTTTGTGCATTGGATCAAGGAGGTGTTGTACTTTTTGAAGTTGGAGCGCATTAAGTATACAATCAAGGGATCTACACAAGCTTTTGTTAAAACCTGGAGGCCTTTTTGGGACTACTACGACTCACTACAAGAACCTCTTGATGTAGAGTAATAATGCACCTATCCTCTCTATTTCATAATTGAGATTCAAGGTAACAGCAGCGGCATGCATGGGAGATTTTGTTTATTTGTATTACCATGTTGGAAAATTATGCAAAATGTGAGGACATGTAGGTGACTTTTATGTAATTCTTTTGAAAAAATCAATAAACACAATTTAAAAAAAAAAAAAAAAACGTCACGGAAAAATAAAATAAGTGTGAGCCGAATATCCTGGTGGAAGCAGACTATTTTTTTTTTCATTTCATCTGGTCATCTGTCTGTTCTGCACCCAGGTCAGACGCTTGGGATGTGAGGGGTTTAAACTACTCTCTTTGCACCATATGGAGGGGGCATCTGATGAGGGCAGCCTTCTCTACTCCAGTGTTTCTCAAACTTTTTCAGACCAAGGACCACTGTGTCGCCCCAAAAATGTTCAGGGACCACCTGTCAACTGAATTGGCAGTTGAGGGGTGATCATTTGACACTGCCAAGTTCGATGTAGATCACTTCTTTTTTTATTCACATTTACAAGCCTGACTAGTAGAAATCTCCTTGAGGACCACCTGAGCATTGTTGTGGACCACCAGTGGTCCCCGGACCACACTTTGAGAATCACTGCTCTACTCCATCCAGCATCTCCCAGCCTCCCCTCGCTCTATTTTTGGACGACTAAATGGGAAAGGGTGGGAAGGTCGTGGTTAGTTAAGACTACATGGGATCACCATTGTGCATTATACATGTCCATCTGCAGTTGTGTGTGTGTGTGTGTGTGTGTGGGCGTGTGCTTGTGTGTGTGTGTGTGTGTGTGTGTGTGTGTGTGTGTGTGTGTGTGTGTGTGTGTGTGTGTGTGTGTGTGTGTGTGCGTGTGTGTGTGGGGGGGAGGGGGTGAGAAGGTCTCTAAGTGGTGCATAAGTGTTAGATTTGTGTAGTAGTGTGGGAATCTTAGAGACAAAAAGGAAATGAACATAAAATGCTGTACTTTTATTGTTTTTCATTTTATGTTTCTCAAACTGCTTCCCTTTTAGTTGTTTTGTCAATATATCCGGTGAGTCTGTTTTGCAAACAATTTCATAATTGATCATTTTACATCTGTTCTGTTCAATACAATAATGAATAACTATGGTATTGTGAAGTTGATTTGGTTAAAAAGTTAACCATTTTCATTTGAACAGTTTTGTTATAGCCTACCTGTATGGTTACTTAGCTGACGTGCAGAGGAACATCCCCAGCTTAGCGTTGAAGGAAGGTAGGCCTATACATTCCCATGTGTAAGTGATAGTTCAAATTCACAGATCCCGAAATGTACTAGGCTGCATTATTTAAAGAATTTAGCTAAACAGCAAGCCACAACATCTTGAAGATGAAAATGAGGTAAGTAGTCCTCATTACAGATTTCCACACGGCTCTGGATTTCCATGTCTCACTACTCCCTCTAGTGGTACATGAAGTAAAGCACATGTGTCAGTCTGTGTGAATGCATACGTGAATGTGTGTGCCCGTGTGTGCGTGCATGTGTGCATGTGTGTGTGTGTGTGTGTGCGCGCGTGTGCATGTGTGTGTGTGTGTGTGTGTGTGTGTGTGTGTGTGTGTGTGTGTGTGTGCGCGTGTGCATGTGTGTGTGTGTGTGCGAGAGAGAGAGAGAGAGAGAGAGAGAGAGAGAGAGAGAGAGAGAGAGAGAGTTGTGTGTTGGGACTACATCAGCCAACAGCTATCTATGTATATAATAACAGGGTTAGCACAGAAGTTTGAAATTGCGTTTGACCAGTCTCCAATGTGCAGTTAAACTAAAACATAAATCAGACATTAAAAATAATCTTTCTTTCTCGCACACACACACACACACACCAACACACTGCATTAAAAACTCACACATGAATTTACATTCTTTCTTTGACACATTCACTCACAACACACACACACACACACAAACTCTACACACGAATGTGCAGTTTCAAAACACTAACATACTGATATAGACCCCCCATGATCAACCCCTTTACCTGTCCTCTGCCAGTGTGAAGAAGACTCTGGCCACCATCAACCCACGCAAAGCAGCTGGCCCAGACAACATACCTGGGGTGCATCCCAATATGTGTCCTTGCCTCCTCCACTTGTGCTTGTCTCCTCGTCCCTCCTCCTGGCCCCTCCTCCGTGGAGAAAACGATAAAGTTTCCCAGCTGTCAGCCTCGCCACAACAACTTTTGAGGGACTGTTTTTCATTCACCATCCCAATTGCAAATGAGAAAAAGACTTTACAATTGAGCTTTTGCAAGATATTGAAATATAATGCTGTTGTCAGTGATGTCATCATGACGAGAAGCAAGTGGAGGAGGCAAGTGGAGGAGGCAAGGTCACATATTGGGATGCACCCCTGGCCGAGTGTTGAAGGATTGTGCAGAAGAGCTGAAGGATGTCTTCACAGACATCTTCAACATCTCTCTGGAGCAAGCAGTCATCCCATCACTTTTCAAAGCTGCTACCATCATACCCGTGCCGAAGAAATCATCACCATCATGCTTCAATGACTACCATCCTGTAGCACTGACGCCCATAATCATGAAGTGCTTCGAACGGCTAGTCCTGTCACACATCAAAGCCACCCTACCCCCCAACCTGGACCCCTACCAGTTCGCATACCGAGCCAAGCGATCCACGGAGGATGCAATTTGCTCTGCCCTCCATCCAGCCCTCACCCACTTGGACAATAAAGACTCATATGTGAGAATGCTGTTCATTGACTTCAGTTCAGCATTCAATACCATAATACCACGACAACTCATCAGAAAACTGGACAAACTAGGTTTCAGCACCTCCCTCTGCAACTGGCTGCTGGACTTCCTGATGCAAAGACCACAAGCAGTACGGGTAGGGAATAACACCTCAAGCACCCTGACCCTGAGCACGGGGGCTCCGCAAGGTTGTGTTCTCAGCCCCCTGCTGTTCACGCTGCTGACACACGACTGCACAACGACCCACAGCACTAACCATCTAGTGAAGTTTGCGGATGATACAACACTGGTGGGCCTCATCACCAAGGGCGATGAGACTCACTACAGAGAAGAAGTAGACCTGCTGGCCAGATGGTGCAAAGACAACAACCTCCTGCTGAATGTCAACAAGACCAAGGAGATTGTTGTCAACTTTCAGAGGGTCCAAAAACAACTGCCACCACTGACCATCGACGGCGATGCTGTGGAGAGAGTGAGCAGCACCAAGTTCCTTGGAGTGCACATCAGCGACGACCTCTCTTGGACCACCAACACTACATCACTGGCGAAGAAGGCCCATCAGCGTCTCTACTTCTTGCGCAAACTAAAGAAGGCAAGTGCTACACCCTCCATCATGACAACATTCTACAGAGGAACCATAGAGAGCGTCGTGTCCAACTGCATCACAGTGTGGGGAGGAAGCTGCACGGAGAAAAACAGGAAGACACTCCAGCGTGTTGTGAACACAGCGAAGATCATTGGAGTACCACTCCCCTCCCTGCAGGACATTTACACCACACGCCTCACTGATGATCATCAGACACAAGCCACCCTGCACACAAACTGTTCAGCCTCCTGCCCTCTGGAAAGAGGTACAGGCGCCTCCGTTCCCGTACCACCAGGCTGGCAAGCAGCTCAATGCACCAAGCGATCAAGTTACTGAACACTCAACCCACTCTCCCTCCACTGTCAGCCTCTAGCCAGCAAGGCCACTGACAACCCCCCCCCCCACCACCACCATATCTGCGACTGAACATTCCACCTGCACTTCTATATTGTGACTGAACTCTCAACCTGCACTAACTCAAAACATGCACACACACACACACACACACACACACACACACACACACACACACAAGCACACTGCACTTTCTGCACTAAACCCAAACATACACACACTGACACACAACTCACACTCACACACACACACACACACACACACACACACACACACACACACACACACACACACACGAACACAGACACAGACGCACACCGCACCTTCTACCTGCACTAAACACACACACACACACACACACACACACACACACACACACACACACACACACACACACACACACTGCTGCTGTTGTACTTGATAGACCTTTTTAATATTTATTTTTCTTCAAAATGCTACTATTACTATGTCAGAACGCTATAAAGGACTCTTTAGGAAAAAAAAAAAAGAAAGAAAAGCACAACAATTACCTCTTAATGTATGTTCTCTACAAGTCTTCTGTTGTCCAGTCTTGCACTTTAAATGTCTGTATGAGCACTGTCTATGTCCATACTGTCTTAAGTCCATGTATAAGTACTGTCTATGTCTATACTGTCTATGTCCTTACCTAGATTAGTCTATGTCTGTATGGGAAAGCAAGAAATTTCTTTGTATGACCAGTGCATGTAAAGAAATTGACAATAAAACCGACTTAACTTAACTAGACATGTACACAAACACACACACACACACACACACACACACACACACACACACACACACACACACACACACACACACACACACACACACACACACACACACACACACACACACACACACAGTGTGCAATAAGAAGACTGAAGTACTGATGGACAATAAATACAGAAAAACACACACAGGTAAAGTGCAGTGGTGTAGATGCTGTACACAACATGCAAATGGTGGAGAAATGTTTCTGGAATATCCACCAGTGACCTTGGAATGTTCATGTGGTTTTCTTCAGTGCGTTGATGAGTCTGATGGCTTGTGGAAAGAAGCTGTTACTCAGTCTGCTTGTGCGGCACCGCAAATTGCGGGAGCGCTTCCCTGATGGTAGTAGTGAGAACAGTCTGTGTGCTGGATGAGTTGTGTCTTTGATGATGTGCATTGCAATCTTGGAACACTGTGAAGTGTACAGGTCCTGAATGGCTGTAAGAGGGCATGGCAGGACAGTGTTGGCATCTACTAACTCTTCCCTCCCAGGGCCGTAACCAGACATTTTCAAATACCGAGGTCAAATACTGCATGCTGTAGGCTACTGCATACACATTGGGAATGCTTCAAACACTTCAGTCAAACTCTTACGTTTATTTTCATTAAACACTGCCTTGAGGATAAATAGGGGTGGCGTATAAAGACTGAATTTTTCATTGTTGATCATATATCGGTTTTCATCAATCGATACATTTTACATTACTGAAAAAATACAGAGGACATGACCTCTGTGTCCTCAATGGTAGTTACGGCCATGTTCCCTCCAGCTACAGAGGTGACACAGTCTCAGCAGACCACACCGAAAAAGATGACAGGTGCCACAGGAGTCGTAAGGTACAATTTGTCAACTTTTGTCAGCTTTTCCCCAACTGCTATTGCCTTAAAAAGTAAATGAATGAATATTAAAATGTAATTTTCCTATTTCTTTACCCTGTGCATGTGGTTTTTTTTGTATCTCAACTGATATATGTGAAAATGTAAATTAATGTGACTCATCATTTGGAGCAGAGGGGGGTGGTTTTAAAGGCACAAAACTGACAGATTGTCTCGAGGAAATTATCATTGCTATTAGCAGTATCCAAACATTATCATTATAATTATTTATTTCATAGGATGCAGCATATCTGGCTTTGCCACACATATAGCAAGGCCCTGGCAGGTTTATGAACACATGACCATCAATAAGATGCTGGTTATATTTATGAAGACATTTTTAAATGCAATATTTTTTTATCTGTTAACATGTAAACACAGCAAAACCTTCATTGTGACAGGTATGTTTTAGCTTCCTAAATGGGATATTTTTTAAACCGGCGTTTTGAAATGCACACTCTAAAACTCTGTTTATGTGTACGTTGCTCCAGCCAATTCAATGAACCAGCTAATGAATTCACCTGTGTTGAGAGCACAGGCCGAAGGAATACCTAAGCAGGTGTTTAATTGTTCTAGTCCAGTTTTTCCACCCCTGGTTAAGGCCTATATTTCAGCGAAACAATTACACACACAAAATAACTCTACCTATCATAAAATAAAGGTTGGCATTTAAATTTGTCTCGTACAACTCTAAAGGGAGACATTTGGAGCTTGGGACTCTCACTTTAGTGTAGACAATTATGCACACAGGTGTGTCTAGGCTTGCAGGCCTACTGGTGCACAATGAGGTGGCATGACTACAGAAAAGGTCTACAGTAGAAGACATGGGGCTAAGTAATCAATGCTAGAATTCAGTCATTAAGCTAACCTGCTGACTGTGATCATATAGGTGTATTTTACATATTTCACATAATCATTTCAGTGAAGCTAGTCTCCCATCAACATTATGACCATAGTAACTGTAATGGCAAATTCTAACCACTAGATGGTGCAAAAGTGGAGGTAAGTGAAGACTGAATCATGTCATCAATGATGCAATCCTGTCCCATTACTTTATCATATTTATTCATGATATTGTCATCAATGATGCAGTACTATCTTATTACTATATTCCTCCCATCCTCATGTTGATGACATCAGCTATATCTCCAGAGAAAATACCTCAGAAAAGTGGGCTACTTAGAATGTGATGAGAAATTATAATTTGATTACAAAAAAAAGGTAACTGTATAATCAGTTACCGTTCAGTTAAAAGTGTGCAATTAACGGTAGCAGTTACTTACAGTTAATACATTTTAAGACTTAACAAATTTTTAGATGCATCTGAACATTTTAAGTAAAACATTTATGAAAGACTATAAATAATGTTTGGCTATATTATTTATTTATTTGCATGCTTTGTTTCTTGTTTATATACTGTATATTCCATTTAGCATTCAATGCCTTGCCTTGGTGATTCTCTCCTGCATTGTACGTCCATTTCTGCTTGTCTCTGCAACAGTGAAGCTTTGTTTCAGTCCCAACTTTTTTTCATGAATGACAGAAGGACAATAATCTGAAGTAATTAGCTGCACTACTTTGTATAGTAGCCTAACTAAAATAGGTATTACTGCATCATAATATTTTGACAAGCTAACTGTATCGAATTACATTTTTAAGCAACTTTCCCAGAATGTGCCTCCATTGCAAAAGAAGGTTATACCAGTAGTTTTCAAAGTGGGGGCTGGGGACTCCTAGAAGAAAAAGAATAAGTATAACAAGAAAGAAAAAGTATAACATAACAAAATAAATGATTTCATAATTAATATACACCAAAATTAACAAACATAAGCTAAGTAACATTCCGATTAATTACTGCGTTATAATAATCTATTGCATCTCTGAACATTACTCCTATTATCGTTATTCTATATATCCCAATGGGGTACTGATATACAGACATAGGGCCTTTCCCATTAATAATCTCTACCCCTACCCCTTGCCCCTCGTGCTTTCAAACCAAGCCGCAAGGTGTAGGGCTTGAAACGCAACCCCTATGGATTGAGATAGGCTACCCCTTCAACAATCACGGAATGACACTCAGGTTGACGTTAATAGCGTTTTTTTTACGTGCGTTTCACAGAGAAAAGGGCCATCACACATTAGGACAATGTTAAACTTAGTTTGGAATAATTATTACCACTTAAAAACCGTCAATTGCGGCGAAAATACTTAAAACTTGTGCTGTTGAGGATGCCATGGCTTGCCGCCAATTTTTAAAGGCATTCGCAATGCATTCAAGGAACTCTCTCGTAGCCCCCCGTCGGAGTGTGATGTCGGAAAATCTCCGCTCCGAGGGGTGGAAAGCCCTTCGCTGTACCCCTACCCCTCTGTCTGAACGTGAATCGAGATGCCACTACCCCTACACGTGGACGCTAGGGCTCGGAATCGATCCAAATTTCCTGGATCGATTCGATTCCAATCCAGAAGGTCACGATCCGATTCGATCCACGATCCGATTCAATTCGATTCGATATCGATCTTCTTTATTGCTGGGTTGTCACTTTAACCCATTTATGTCTAGAATTCTAAGATCGGCTGTATAAACCAAAATATCTCAGCATTTGATGCCCACACAAACATGACATACCTTGGTATGAAAGAAACAAGCAGGAAACTTGGTATGAGCGAGAAAGGTGGGATAAGACTGGCACTATTTACTTGAACAGGCCGTGTGTATTGGTGCATGTAGCCTACATGAATGTGAAAAGAGCTACAGGATGTGGTTGAGTAAATAGTGCCTATAATCATTGGCAAAAGATCAATCCACAAAGTTGTGAATCGCTATCGCAATTTTCAATCGTGAATCGATATTGGATCGCAGATCGATCTTTTGAACCCAGCCCTAGTGGACGCGCAAAACGGAGGGGAAGGGGAAAGGCGTAATGCTAAGGGGTGTAATGGGATTAACCGAAAGACTATGGTTGTGAAAGGGGCTCCAGTGCACAGAATAAAAATGTGTGGTACAACCAATGTAAGGGGGGCTGAGGCAGGAATCTGCTGGTCTACTTGGGGGCCTTGTCATGGTGAAATTTGGAAACCTCTGGGTTATACAAACTGTACTTTCTCTAGACTACCAGCAGATGGCAACAAAACAAGATGAGCTTAACATTTCACACTAAATGGTGCTAATAAAACAAAAAATAAAGAAAAAAAGCCAACACAGAGCGGAAGATTCACACATCAGAAATCAGAATGAAAACGCGTCCACATTCACAAAAGGCTGCAATAGTGCAGAGAAAGGCCATTTTTGATGCTTCAATAATTTCTACTCGCATTTTCAAAACGTGTATTTCATAACCACTGTCAAACTCTCATCTGTTGCAGCGTTGTCTAAAGGTGAAGAAGCACAACTTGCAAACCGTTTCAAAACACAAGAGTTTATTGCCTGAAATTAGCCAAACATTTCTGTAACTCACCTGCATGCATCGCCCATTTTCTTGCTGGGGCAAAGTGTGAGCGTGCTCCATGGTCAGTACATGCAGGTTTTCCCACCATTTTTAAGGCCGCTTTTAAGGCGGTAAAGCGATTTTTACCGGCGTTGGTGAAAATAGGCCTACTGTACATGGAAACATATCTGTCCTTCCACACCAACCGGCGGTTGTCGGGCGTCAGCGGCGCGGGAGCCAGCTCTTTGAATGAGACACCGCCGGTTGCCGGCGTGAAAAATACGCCCGCACCGCTGACGCCCGACTACCGCCGGTTGGTGTGTAAGGACAGATATGTTTCCTTGTATTTTCACCGACACCGGTAAAAATTGCGTCCGTCACGCGACGCTTTAGGGGTCAAACATACCAAAGCCGAATGGAACAGACGCGGGACGAACGCGGTCTTTCTGCTTAGTTTCAACCGGTGTGTTTTTCTCTGCCTTTCACACTGATATGTTTCAATGTATTTTCACCGGTAAAAATCTCGGCCGTTCCGCAACGCTTTACCGCCCTAGTGTGTAAGACCCCTTACTGCCCTAGTGTGTAAACGACCTAATGGGTAATTTTCCTGGATGCGGGGTTTGTGTTTATAATTATGCACAGGTCTTTCTTTCTGTGTAGGCCTACAGTATATATTTCGCTTAAATATGTATAATTGTTTACCTGTTTTCTCCTTATTCTTGCTAAGTTGAATGATTTATTTTATAAATGGGTCGTACCTGGGGCTGTCTGTGGCAAGGGTTGTAGCACTGTAAAGGGGCTAGTAGTGGTCTTCTGAGCCGGCCATTCGGGTAGGCCTACTTTGTTCATGAATGTACGTTACGCCCCTTTTTGGGGAAAAACAAACCGAATGTCTTACTAACTTACATGCAACATTATCTAGCCCAAATGAACACAGTCCATACTTCAGCCATGGCTGTTTGGCTATATTATTTGAACAGCCGACAATACAACACGTCTTCAGCATGTTGAGAGTGAACGACGCTAGACTACAGGCCCTTGCTTTCGTTTCTTCTTTCCCAACACCAGCAATTACTTTGCAATGGCTTATCCCCCAATGTTTTCCCCCAGAAAGGGGCGTAACGCACATGGCACATGTCACAACGGTTACATGTATACTCATGAACGGCGTGACGTTTTCCATGTGCGTTATGCCCATTTGTGGGGGAAAACAACCCATGCAAGTCAATTGGTGATGTTGGTGTTTAATAAACGAAAGATACAGACCTGTAGACTAGCCTTGTTCACACGCAACATGCCGAAAACGTGTTGTGTTGCCAGCTGTTCAAATAATATAGCCAAACAGTCGTGGCTGAAGCATGGAATGTGTTCATTTAGGCTAGCCGATGTAGCATGTGAGTCAATGAGACATTCGGTTTGTTTTCACCCATAAAGGGGCGTAACGCAAATTTAAGAGCAAAGTACTTGGATGGCCGTTCATGAGTATAGATGGGTTTTTTTTGGTTATCAACACAGTGTTGTGAGGAGGGGCAAGACACTGGCAGCCAACCATGTGAGGTATTTTTTTTTGACTGACAGCAGTTTCCAACAATCAGAGGTAGGGTTGTGCGCAGCTAGTTTCACGCAGTCAGGAGAAAACAAAAATTTAGAACTCATGTATAGAAGAAGGTTGTGTCACCCTTCCCTCCAGGCTAACTTACTATGGTTTGCTAACCTGGTTCCTGGAATACCTAGTCTGACTCTCGCTAAACCCTCATATTTCCGCTCAGCTTTGTTGAGCTCACACCAGGGTCTGGACGACCTTCGGATTCGCCCTGCTCCCAAACCAAAATGCAGAAGAACCAATCAGGATTGCAGGATTTTCAGAGATATGACGTAATCAAAAATTAAACGTAGTGGAGATGGGGAAAAATGAGTGAAACGAGACAGTTCTTTCAGCATCAAAGTAGCACCTCATTAAACATTTCAGACAAGTATTTCCCAAATCACATGCAAGTAGGGTTGCCAACTCCCTGGTGCAAAAAATAAGGGACAGCTCATTTTTGTGGGGGTCTGGGGGTACACTCCAGAATTTTTTTTGCTTCTAAATACGGGACAATTCCGTATTTCAAGGGACAGTTGGTAACCTTACGTGACCCTACGCGACTCCCGATGGATACTCATGAAGCAAGGCGGAGTCCCTTTATCTGCCGAGAGTCAGGTTATAGAATACCCTCCTGGCCATTTCATTTTCCATAGCATAGTTGTACAGTATGTTAGCAACAGTAAACTATAGTTAATTAAGCCTTTCGAAACATAGACCATTTATGAAAAGTTTCTACCCTACAACAATAGCACTGTACCTGAAAAAAAAAATGCAGTAACCGTGATGAACTGGAGAGAGAATGAAAGCAATTGGCTATTGCAGCATTCAATATCATAACTATTTTTTTTCCTGTAAAGAAAAATCGGTTGGTATAAGATCAATTATTTGTGTGTCTATTGTATCATGTCAATCGCATGTGAGCGCAACATTTGAGTGACAGCAGCTTCCAAACAATGAGAGGCTGAAATCCTGCCTCGTCACCAGTTGGTACCACTTGGTTACACAATATAGTGTTATTTAGGGAACATACCAAAGAATTCTTAGAGACATGGCAATATGTTCTCCTAAACCAAGGGGCGGGCAATTATTATGGCTCAAGGGCTACGGTGATTTTAGAATATTGGTCAGAGGACCAGATGTCACAGGCATAAGAAATAATCTGTTGATTCCAAATGGGAAAAAGTCGCTGTCCCTCCAGTGAAAAACAGTGGAAACATTACAATACATGTATTGGCATACATCATCCAATACAATAAAATAAATTCATATATACATACAATAAAAAGGGAAGCTAATGACGGCACTCATACCAGTGTTCCCAGATCATAGACATGGATCCTATGACTAGGATCAACTAATTGTGCAATAAACTCATTTGTTGCACAGTCAAGCCTGTTAATATAGGGAGAGAGTAATCCAGCCACTGCCTTCCATTTGGAATTCACCCTATGTATGTAGAGCTGATTAAAACCCGGATGATCCGTTTGGAGAGCCGGATCAAGACCTCATCCGGACAGACTGGATGGCTGTCATGCATTGATCCGCTAAAGGCGGGTCAGACGGCATTTCATTAATATGTCAACAAAATGGCAGTTACAGTGCGAGAAATTGTGAAACCGGAATATATCTAGTTCACTACAACAACCATTCTCTAATCTCTCTATGCTGTTCAGTCACTAACACTCACTGAGTAAGACGGAACCAACTCCCGCCTCGTCATTCATCGAGCCTGTTTGATCCGGCCTGCCTGTTGTGGCCAATTGAGTCACTCCCCTCGTCCGAGTCAGCAGCGGCGCCCTCGGCAACTCGGTGAGACGAATCCTGACTGAGTTGTTGGTAGCAGCGAATCCCCTACGGATCGGATCAACGCTTAAGTTTCATTTTTGCCACGAGTGTGCGGCAGCGGAAGCTAGTGGTCATCTGCTGCTCGCCTCCTGTCTATCCCTGCTCAACTAGTCTTCTGCTCCCAAATATTTGACTTTTAGTCTTCATACAAACACACACATTATTTATTGCAAAATCAGGAACATGCCGTTTCACTGCTGCCAAAGGCTCTTCGAGTCGTGGTCGCATGTTTAGTGAGGAGACCTAGGTGGGTCGGATCGCAGCATGAGTTTAGGAACTGTGACGATTCATAAAGTGAGTTTTGTTGATCAAACTGTCTTACTCTTTGATTTATCAACGTGAATTGATAAATGGGACAACAAAGGCGAGGCGCATAGCCACTTAACGGCAGAAACGTTTTTAAAAATACATTATTTTTTTTTTTATTTTTTTTTAAATAAGTGATCCGAGTGATCCGTCTAATCCGGATACCCTCCTTGGAATGATCCAATCAATCCAGACGCCTCAAAGATTCGAGTTAAGCACCTCTATAAAGTATGCTGTCATAGATTTTTTTTTGGTCATTTCAATCTCGCACATTGTAATGCAATGTATTTAGTAGCCTTGAGTACAGTAGCGTTGGTAAATCTGAAAGCCTCAAGACCACTGTGCCTTTTTGTAACCATTTTAAGAGTGTTGGGTTAAGTTTAGCCAATTTATTGACTTTGTTGCTAGATTTAGCGACTTTTGGATGTCTCTGGCGACTAAAAACCTCATCAGGCGACTTAAGCTACTTATTGGTGAATTTGGCGACTTTTGTATTGTCAGTGACAAAAGCATTGTTTTTCAACATAATTGTAATTCTGCGCCGCCGTCATAAGCGTTTCCCACAGTTCAGCAGGGCTGCAGATTAGCTTTGATCTCTAAAAGGTAGCTAGCACTGCCCTTTTCAATAATGAACTTAGCCATGTAGGCACATTGTCTTGAGATCAGCGTGTTGAGTGTTGACGCTGTGACGACATATGTAATGCCTTGATGTCATCTAGCGACTTTTCAGAAAGCCAATAGCGACTTTCAGTTGTTGTTTTTTTTGGCAACACTGCTTGGGTGATCAAGTCACTTTCTTGTAGAGGTCCTGAGGACCAGATGAAATATCTCGGGGGGCCGCATGTGGCTAGCCTGGCTCTCATGCAGACCCTTTGTGCATCGTGCATCGCCGTTAAACTTCGTGAGCTCGCACGAGGGTCTGGAAATCTTAGACGAGCCCGAACGGAATCAGATATTTCACAGCCTGTCCAATCAGAATCGAGGGGGAGGATCGCGGGACGGGGTATATACAAGTCAGTGGTTGAAGTAGTATGTGATTCAAAAAAAGGCCACGTGAATTCTCCAATCAGGTACGAGCTGTTTTGAACTCACCTACGCCTTTCCGGAGCTAAGAGATTGACAATGTTCGTGTGAGAACCAGGTTAGCATGTGGCTCCCTGGCCTGAGTTTGCATACCCAGGCTCTGGCCTCGCAGTGACGCAACACCTTCGGCTCTGCTACACTTGCTCAGAAAAACTACAGAAGAACAGAGCATTTGGATATCCAAGACCGCAGCCCCCCCACACCTTTACATTGACTCCAATGGAGCACTCAAGCAATCGATCATAAAATGGCATTAAACTTTTGTTCGAAAAGACATGGAACTCACCATGTGTGGTCAGTGGTAGACAGCAATAAATTGACCCGAAAATTGCAGCAAAATATGCCCTCTAACTGTTGTTCAGCATTTGGAGGACCTATTTTTTCCCCAGACGCCTTTGAATAGCAATAGAACTCCAGCCAGTAGGTGGCGGTAGTGTGTAGAGGTGCTTAACTCGAATCTTTGAGGCGTCCGGATTGATTGGATCATTCCAAGGAGGGTACCCGGATTAGACGGATCAATCGGATCACACGGATCACTTATTTAAAATAATTAAAAATAAATAAAAATAATGTATTTTTTAAAACGTTTCTGCCGTTAAGTAGCTATGCGCCTCGCCTTTGTTGTTCCATTTATCAATTCACGTTGATAAATCAAAGAGGCCTAAGACAGTTTGATCAACAAAACTCACTTTATGAATGTAACAGTTCCTTAACTCATGCTGCGATCCGACCCACCTGGGTCTCCTCACTAAACATGCAACCACAACTCGAACAGCCTTTGGCAGCAGTGAAACGGCATGTTCCTGATTTTGCAATAAATAAGTGTGTTTGTAGCCTATTTAAGACTAAAAGTCAAACATTTGGGAGCAGAAGTCGAGCAGGGACAGTCAGGAGGCGAGCAGCAGATGACCACTCGCTTCCGCTGCCGAGTTGCCTTGCGACTCACACACTCGTGGCAAAAACGAAACTTAAGCGATTGATCCGATCCGTAGGGGATTCGCTGCTACCAACAACTCAGTCAGGATTCGTCTCACCGAGTCGCCGAGGGCGCCGCTGCTGAGTGACTCGGACGAGGGGAGTGACGGCAGCAGTGGCTTTAAAGACTGTAGCCTACGCTGTAACGCAGTGAGTGATAGAGTCACGTCTGTAGACTATAATTTCCCTAAGAGTAGCCAAACAGACTGAGATGTTAAAGCGTTGGCAGAGCACTATTAACATTAAAATGTAGACCTCAACAGAGTCAGAAGCACACGCATAGGGAGCGGGGATCCGCGACTCAAACACTCAATTGGCCACAACATAGGCTGGACGGATCAAACAGGCTCGATGAATGATGAGGCGGGAGTTGGTTCAGTTTTAGGCTACTCAGTGAGTGTTCGTGACTGAACAGCATACTAGGGAGATTAGAGAATGGCTGTTGTAGTCAACTAAAGAGGATATATTCCGGTTTCACAATTTCTCGCGCTGTAACTGCCATTTTGCTGACATATTAATGAAATGCCGTCTGACCCGCCTTTGGCGGATCAATGCACGACAGCCATCCGGTCTGTTCGGGTGAGGTCTTTACCCGGCTCTCCAACCGGATCCTCCGGGTTTTTTATCATCTCTAATAGTGTGTTGTTTGTGTAGACCTCAAGGAGCGAGGTAGAGCGGCTGTCTTTGAGCGGGACTGGCTACAAAAACTACAGCTTGCATACAAACCATACACAGTAACGTAAACAAACACACCTCCAGTTCCGGGCGCGCGGAGTAATACTAGTCAAACCAATACACTCAATAAAAACGGACAATAATGATAATATATCTTCTCTGGAAGCGTATTTCGTGGTGATTTTCGAGCCAACGTATCGCTGCCCACCTCTGACCACTCGGTGAGCTTAATGTCTCTGCAAACGAATGTTTAATGCCATTTTATGATCGATTGCTCGAGTGCTCCATTGGAGTCAATGTAAAGGTGGGGGGGCTGCAGCATGTCAAAATTGTGATGAGAACATCTCTATTTCACCCCAGAGGTCACACAAACCGGTCTTAGCGTCTAAAATAGCGAACCACCACTTTAAGCAGAGACGTTCTATTGGCACTAAGAACATGTTTGGTTTAAACTTTGGCTCAGCCTTTTTTCGCCCTCGACCAGTAGCAAACCATGGGAGGTGGGTCAACCATGCCGTTAAAGAATGTTAGTTATTATGCTCTTGGTCAGACCAAGTCTCGAAGAGATTTGAAAGTCATGATAATCAGGCTAGTACCACCTGGAAAAAGTTGTGAGTTTGCTCTCTCGTCATACCAATAAAACCTGTCTGGTGGAGAATGCAGAAGGGAAAACCACAAGCACCTCGAATGAATTGCTGTGAATGGTAGCTGACTTAAAGGTGGGGTAGGAGATGTTTTTCTGGAACATGTTTTACCATATCATCTGAAAAACCCCTCATGACGCCATAGCACCCATTAAAATAGAGTGTTTGGAAAAAAAACGAAATCTTTTGGTCCAGTGTAGAGGGCGTAGTCAGAAGAAAACGGCAACCAATAGAAGTAATACTCATCATCACTTCTATTGGTTTCTGACACGTCCATCAACCACCAGCACTCACCCCTCCTCCCTGCGCGTTCACCGACTCGTGAACTTGACCGACCCCGCCCCCATCATTCATGCACACGCGACGAGGGCCGGCTCATCATCACTCGGCTAGCAAGGTAACGAGAGTTAGCAGCAGGCTGAGCTACTTGGAAACTTTGCTGGCTTTTGCAGAGCTACAGGAAGAACTTTGGCTTTTGGTACACTGGACTAACCATGTCAGGATAACAGTCCCTTGGATTATAGTCATTGGTCTCGCAAAACCAGATTCCAACACGGGCTGAAAATTGGAAATGGGACCCGACACTCTTGGACACAGATGTCGGCTACGGCAGCGGCTTCAAACATAGGCTTTGGTGACCACATTTCTAATCGAGAGGTGAGGTAATATATTTGTCTGTATAATATTTTGTGAATTGGTTTAGGACACAGTGGTGTCTTTTTTTAAGCAAGTAGGCCTATCCATTGAGAGGGGTCAGAGGATTAGCTCAAGTTCCAACATATCTAGCTGCTACCTTGCTTAACATAGCTGCTACCTTAATCGCGTTATTTTTGGTGTTTTTTTTCCCCCTGTGGCATTTATTCTGTGCGCATAAACACGTTTTCAGAATTGCTCTGTGTAACTCAGACGGTTACTCTTGTGTGTTTTGCTACTAGAATCTAGTTGTGCGAACGGATGGAAGCACCTGTTCTCAATTCCCCTTCTCCACCCGCGTTCAGTAACTAAATACGGATTCACCCCGTAATAAGTAAGTAACCTACCATGTTTACACACACATTACTTTGACCAGCAAAGCCCATGTCTTTCTAGTGGTTTACAAAAATATATCGTTTGCATGTTTTGCTTTGGGTATGTACGTCTCTGTTGTATGACGATGGTAATACTGTAGCAAGCACAAGCACATCAGGGCTTTTTGTAGGATTTTTTGGCATGAGGGAGCATCATGGCAGGTTTCGGGGGTGAAGGGGGGGTGTCCCGTCCTCCGTGAATGAGAAATTTTACTTGGGGTGCTCAAATATGTATATATAAAAATAAAAGTATGAGGGTGCACCCACGGAGGTATGAGGGTGGAGCGCCCCTATTTCCCCTTT